>NC_058131.1:61024919-61110804 GCF_016433145.1 Gracilinanus agilis | reverse complement strand
TCTCTCTCTCTCTCTCTCTCTCTCTCTTTCTCTCTCTCTTTCTCTCTCTCTCTCTTTTTCTTTCTCTTTCTCAATCTTTCTCTTTTTCTTTCTCTCTCTCAATCTCTCTATCTTTCTCTTTCTCAATCTCTCTTTTTTCTCTCTCTCAATCTCTGTCTTTTTCTTTCTATCTCTGTTTCTCTTTTTCAATCTCTCTCTCTTTCTTTTCCTTTCTCTCTCTCTGTCTTTCTCTTAATCTCTCTTTTTCTCTCTCAATCTCTCTCTTTTACTCTATATACTAGACATTTCATTTGAATGTAGAGCAGCCTAGTTGGATGTACTTTAATTGATTCAGTTTCATTGGCAACAACCAAAACATCATAGTTTAGGGCAAGTCAGATGTAAGCCTTCTTCTCTTTAGCACTCCAGGTCAATGTGTTGACTTTGGCCACCCAAATCAATGTCATATCTCTCTTGTATACCTTGCTTATTTTGATATTGATTGGCCTTGATCCCCACAGTGAATATTAGGGTGCCATTGTCCTCATAGAAGATTCAGTGGTCAAAGGGAAACCCAATTATGGAAAAAATGGTAAAACTTGTATGTGCTGGAGGCACTTGGGCTAGTTGCAAAGTCAAAGTATCTTGGGTCACTATAGAAAAAGCTCTTCAATGGGCAGCTAGATGGCACAGAGTGGGAAGATCTTGGATAGATCACCTAATCCTGTTTGCCTCATTTTCCTTCCCTGTAAAATGAATTGGAGGAAGAAATGGCAAAACAGTAGATTTGCCAAAAATAACCTCCTGGTGGGGTCAAGAAGAATCAGACACAGCTGAAAATGACTAAACAATAATATACTCTTCAATATTGCCTTCTTGGTTTGAATTGGTTTTGCTCTTAGAAGGGACAACTATTTCCTCCTTTACTTTCTGGACCATCTTGGGAGAAAGTTCTTAATTATCTCTTTTTAAAAATAATATTTATTTATTTATTTTAATTAATTTGTTTGTTAGTTACATTAAAATTCCTAAATGTTTCCTTCTTTTCCTCTCCTCCCCATACCATAGAAAGCATAAGCTGATGAAAAAATAAATTATGTCTTTTGTGTTTTTATTCATCAGTTCTTTCTGTAATGTAGAAAATGGCAGGATGGAATTCCTGCAAAACACAGGGTCAAGCCTCACCCAGAATTCCAGGGGACCCCCCCCTGGAGAACTTTGGGTGAGGGGGCAGTTGGTAGGAAGTTAAACAGTTGATTTCTGGGAGTTGAGGGGAGCAGATCTCTCTGTTGGCTGTTCCTGATTTGGGGTTCACCTGGGAGGTCATAGTGGCAAAAGCCATTGTGGTTTCTACTCAGGAGTTTGCCTGTCTAGTAGGATTAGACCTTTCCAGCATCAATATAATAATTATTTAGTTTTTAGATATTAGAAGTAATTACTATTAGCTTTGAGGGCAAGTTAGCTAAAGGTCTGCCACTCCCTCCTGCGTGGGGAGGGGCAGCTTCAACCTGACAGTTCAGGGCTTCCCAATTCTTATCCAAATCCTAATTACCCCCTCTTGCCTTCCCCTTCTTTCTTTTATCAATATAAGCTTTATCTTTGATAGCAGTGCCTGGGTATTATTTGGGTATACTCACTACAGCCATTAAGCTTGATTCCTGTCAATTGTCAGCCTAAGAAGTCAGATCCTTCTCAGTCCTTAACATCAAGGGATCAAGCTTCTCCTTTGTCCCTCAATCAGACCTGTGGGGAATATAAGTTAGAGAAAGGGAACATCATTAAAGATTTGCCTTTGCCGAATCTTGCTTGAAGACACACTGCCCTGTCTCCATCTTCAACTGAAAACCAACTGCTTGGGGGGAGGGGTTTGAGAGCAAGGAGTACCTAACCCCCTACCTACTCACTTAAGGCTGTCTGTTTGGGAGAAGTGTGTCTTGCAGGCACCTGGCCCAGCAGACCATCAGCTTCCCAATATTCCTGTTATTACAAACATAACATTTCTTTGGAGGTGGACATTCACAAGCTATTCTTCAAATATTAATTCTGTAGCTGTATATAATGTTCTATTGGTTCTACTCATTTTGTTCTTCATTATTTCATATGGTCTTTCCAAGTTAAAAAAAAATTAACTAGCTCATCATTTTTATAGCACAGTAGTATTCCATCATTTCCCAATTAAATAGCCATTTCCCAATTAAAGCATTTTTATATGCCTTTGATTTCTTCATCCCCAAACTGTTCATATCTTTTGACCATTTATCATTTGGAGAATAGGTCTTATTTTTATAAATTTGACAAAGTTCTCTACATATTTAGATTTGAGACCTCTATCTGAGGAATTGTTTATAAAAATTACTCCCCAATTTTCTGCATACCTTCTAATCTTGGATACATTCGTTTTATTTGTAAAACCCTTTTTAGTTTAATGTAATCAAAATTATACATTTTATAGTTCACAATGCTCTCTATTCTTGTTTATTCTTCCTCTCCTATCCACAAATCTGATGGGTAATATGTTATCTGTTCTTCTAATTTGCTGATATATATCCATTTTTATCTTATCTGAGTGAATGGTACAAGATATTGGTGTTTCTAATTTCTAAACTACATCCCAATTTTCCCAGAAATTTTTGCCAAATAGTGAATTCTCATCCCTAAAACTTGGATCCATACTTCTGTCAAATACCAGGTAACTATAATATTTTACTACTATTTAATCTGTAATCTGTATTTGTTTTGTTGCAGTGATTTATCTTTCTGTTTCTTAGCCAGTACCAGATAGTTTTGATAATTACTGTTTAATAATGTAGTTTAAATTATGGTACTGCTAGGCCTCCTTCCTTTACATATTTTCATTAATTCCTTTGATATTCTTGGTCTTTTGTTTTTCCAAAGGAATTTTTCAACTAACTTTTTTTCAAGCTCAATAAACTATTTTTTTGAATTGGATTGGCATTGAATAAGCAATTTAGGTAGGTTTGTCATTTTAATTATATTGGCTCTGCCTACTCATGAACAATTAATATTTCTCCAATTACTTAAATCTGACTTTATTTGTGAAAAAAGTATTTTATAATTATGTTTGTATAGTTCCTGGGTTTGTTGTGGCAGATATACTTCCAAGTTATTTTAAATGCAGTATCCCTTTCTATCTCTTCTTGTAAGACTGTGTTAATGATATATAAAAATACCGATGATTTACATGGGTTAATTTTATTCCTTGCTACTTTTTAAATTAAAAGATATTTCACTTTCCCAACTGCATATAATAACAATTTTCAATACACATTTTCCAAAATAATAATATCCATATTGTCTCCCTCTCTCCCATCCCTTCCCCCTCTTGAAGATGGTAAGTGACTACATCTTATTACTTTGCTAAAATTATTGATACTTTCAGCTAATTTTTAATTGAATCTCTAGGATTTTCCACATATACCATCGTATCATCTGCAAAAAGAGATCATTTGATTATCTCTTTGCCCATTCTAACTCCTTCGATTTCTTTTTCTTCTCTTATTGCTATTGCTAGCATTCCTTAATTATCTCTTGAAATTAGTATGATAGACTCTCATTGGTCTGATTACTTCCAGTCTTTTCCCTCTCCAACCCATCCTTCATTATACTATTAGCTCTGATTAGTTCACTTATCTGTTTATCTTTTGTGGCTGCTCTGTATTTCTAATAGATTGTAAACTCCTTAACCTGGTATTCAATGCCACCTCCTCTAAGAAGCCTTCTCTCTTGTCCCATCCCCTCAGACTTTACCTAAATCTGTTTTGCAATGGTCTAATGCACTTATGTAATTCTGAGTATTATATCTATGTATGTACAGAGGCTGAAGCTTTTTTGTTGACCAAAAATAGAACCAAAGTAATTAGGCTTCAGTGTTGTTGAACAAACAGAAAAAAGGCAGGAATGTAGGCTTATGTGAGTGAAGAATGCTCACCTTACTTCCTTAAGTGGCCTTTTGTCTTGGCTCAAATTCATTTGCACCTAAGCCAGAGAGGATCTTGGGAACATGTAAGAACAGATGACTATAAATAACACTTAACTTACTCTAATTGAAGTGTGGCAGGAGCAAAATATTAAGACCCCACTTGACACTAGAGAGACTAGGCTAGTTTTACCTTGCAAGGTGTTGAAACCATTGGACTGGGGCCCAAACTGTTGATGTAGTTTCCTGGTGGCCAAACTACATAAATCCAGCCTAGAATGGGTCAAAAGCTCCTTCCTCAGACTCAGACTGACAGTCGATCAGGGCCAACACAGAAGCAGTAGAAACTTGTCTCAATTTGATCGATGCTGTGTCTTAGCTGAAAAACCTTTCCCTGCTATGGCTAAGGAAACCTCCTTTTGTTAAAGTTACATATCTATGACACTTGTTAACTAGAAGATGGTCTCCCTACCAGGTATTTAATTGTGAACCAGAGGCAGGAGATTTTCCTGAGGCTGTGTCTGCAACAAGATAGGCTTGTTGTAACAATCAAATGTTACAAAATAATGCAAAGCACTTTGCAAACCTCAAAGTACTACATAAATGTTTTCTTTCTTAGCTTCCTCACTTGCAACTGGGTTAAGACAAGTGTTTTTCATTCTCTTTTCTCCAACCTTGCAACGGTTACTGTTCAGTCTTTTTTTTTGTTGTGATCAACTCTATCCACTGTGCTACCTACCTGCCCCATTTATGTCATAGCCCTGTAGTAATCAAGATAAAGAGCATTTATGCAAAGTGTCTATTATAGCTAGTATTGGAAATACAGAAACAAAAAACAGAGCTTACCCTCAAAGAGCTTATATTCTACCAGGAGATTCAATATGGAAACAGATGAATAAATCCAAGATAACTGGAGGAAGAGAACACTAATGAGTAGGGGATAACTAGATTCCTATATGGCAGAGGTCCTTCCCTGGGATCTATGATTTTTTAAAATTAAAATTTATTAATTTATTTAGAACATTTTTCCATGGTTACATGATTCATGATTTTTTCCACCCCCTTCTCTCCCACCCGCTGGAGCTGACAAGCAATTCCACTGGGTTATACAAGTATCATTGTCTAAAACCTATTTCTATATTATTCATATTTGCAATAGAGTGGTCTTTTAAAGCCAAAACCCCAATCATATTCCCTCTGTGATTTTTTTTAAATTTACATTTTGATAACCACATTTCAGGATGAATTGTTTCCTTTGTAATACTATGGATTTTCTTAGATGTATTAAAAGCTCCATATGAGGAGCAGTCTTTTGGGTTCAACAGACTGCCAAAGGGGTCCTCGACAACAACAAAAAGTTTAAGTAAGAAATGATAACTGAGTTGAGCATTTGGGGAGTCAGAGGTAAGGGAGAAGTGTCTTCACACCCAACTCTGGAGTTGGAAGAGACTTCAAGTGCCATAATTTTCAAACTACATTCCAAAAGGAGCTTCTCGTGTCATATTCCTAACAAATAGTCATACAGACCCTCTGAAAACTTCCATTGTGAGAGAATCCACTGCCTTCCAGAATAACCCATTCATTTTTGGAGAGCTCTAATTGTTAGAAAGTTTTTCCTGACATTAAACCTTTTTCTGTCCTTCACCCATTATGCCAGCATGTGCTGGCATCAAACATAATGTATTTAATTCCTTTTCTGCACGAAGGCTCTTCAAATACCTGAACTCCAGTAGTGCTCTCCTTTTCCCACTTCTTGCACCAGTTTCTCTCTCTCTCTCTCTCTCTCTCTTTCTCTCTCTCTCTCCTGCAGACTAAACTTTAATTCCTGGTTCCTTTAATCAATTGTCCTGGACTCAAGGACCTTTGGAATCCTGATTTCTCTTCTCTGGATGCTCTCTAGTTTCTAAAGTGTGCTACCCAGACTATACCAGATGTGGTCTGAGCAGCGCAGACTAGAGCTGATCATCACTTCCTAATCCTGAAAGTTCTCCCTCTTTTAATTCAGTCCCCCCAAAAATCACATTTTTTTCTTTGGAAGCCAAATCCCACTACGGATTCAGAGTGAGCTTGTGGTTTGCTAAAAGGCAATGTATTTTTCAGACAAATGATTTCCTCTAATCATTTCCTCTTCCATCTTCTGCTTCTGAAGTTGCCTCTGTTAAATTTCTTAATCATATTTAGCTCAAAGCCAGGGACCCTCAAGATCTTTTAGGAGCCTGACTGCCACCAAAGGTATTAATAACCTGCCCAGCTTTGCATCAGTTACATTCTGATAAGTTGGCCTTTGATTGAGGTACAAGAAAACCCAATTGATAAAAAAAAAAAAAAAAAGTTAAGTAGATCAGGGTCAAGTGCAAATCCCTAGGGGCTCCAAGCTGAAGGGAACCATTAATGCCTCCTCTTTGTGTGGTCATTTGACCAATTCCGACTCCACCAAGCTGACTCCTTTGTCTTTTCCACAAAGTCAGCATGAGCTTGTTTATCAAATGCTTTAAAGAAACTGGGGAAGCTTGATCTACAGCAGCTTCCTCATCTACAAATTTAGTGATTCCATTAAAGAGGAAGTAAGGATAATCTGTCTGCCTTGTCTTTTTTCTTTTTAAAAATGTTGTTGTTGAGTCATTTTTCAGTTGTATCTGACTCTTCCTTGACCCTTTTTGGGGTTTTCTTTTCTTTTCTTTTTTTTTTTTTTAAACCTTTGCCTTCTTTCTTAGAATGAATACTGTGTACTGGGTCCAAGACAGAAGAATTGTAAGGGCTAGGCAGTGGGAGTTAAGTGACTTTCCCAGGGTCACCCAGCTAGGAAGTGTCTGAGGCCAGATTTGAACCTATGCCTGGCTCTCTATTGACTGAACAACTCAGCTGCCCCCTCTATGTGGGGTTTTCTTGGCAGTGTTGTGGAAATTTACCCACTGCCCCAATTTAAACAATTTAGATAAATAAAGTAAAAAGCCAAATTTCTCCAAGTCAAGGTAAAATTTTAGAGGGCCAAGTCCTCCATATAAACCCAGATACTGTGTGCCAATTAAAGAGTTAGAAACCAGCAGTCAACCAATGCTTGGCAGCAGAGACCTGGTTTTTATACCAAGACAATAACAAAGTGAATATTTCCAAACAAGGATTATGACTTAAAGCACAAGACATAACTTTTTAAGACACAGTTACCCAATTACAAAGCTGATTGGTTAGTTCATTTAGGAAAACCCATATTAGTCTTAAGGTCAAATCATAAGACAATACCTTTATTAAGAAATACTGATGACCATTATCTCAGGGCTCATCTGATCTGTTGGGAGGATGGATATTTCAAAATAGGAAAGGGTGAGCATTCTTGCACCATATGATGCAGCATTCCAGGACCTGAAATTTATATGGTCAGCATCTCATGGTAGAAGGGAAATATGACTTAGGGAATGGTTGGAAATCCCCTTAGAAGCAGTTTTATGCTTTAGTTAGAGATCCTTATAAAATCATGAATTCTACTCATTGTAATTAAGATTATAATGGAATTATACTAATCACTTTAAAATCACAATATTGATTAGGTTTAAACTTATCACTATCATTAAAATTCAATCAAGTATAAGGGAGTAGGGGGTCTTTCTTCCTGACATTATCCCTCCTCTGATCCAAAGAAAACTGCTACCAGTTTTCTGCAGGATCATTCACAATCTAAAACCAACACAATATTCTATACGATAATGTCGAAAGGCACACTTATGTTAATACATGGGAGATTGTACACTAGTAAGTTTCAATAACAGCATATAATCCCACAATCAACACAATCTTGCAGCATTCAGGTATCATGATGGCTTCTTTCTTCTAACATGATAAATCTGTCCCATCCACCATTTTGGTAGATCCAGTCTATCAAGTTAGTCTCTATGTAAGTCACCCTCCAGTGTTGTGAGGAAGATTAGTTAGTAATTAATTAAGACTTAAGGTTCATCTAGCAGGAAAGGCTGGAGCTGGAGAATTCTAGGATGGAATGAAGGAGCAGGAAGTGTGTGTGCCCTGAGAGAGACTCCATTAGTGGTGGGCAAACTGTTGCCAGCCCAGGGAGATCTCAGACCCTGCTTCCTGATTTCCTTGGGATCCTGAGTGGAGGTGGAGTTCCAACAAGAGAAGAAGACCTACAGAGCAGAACCAAGCAGAGGAGGAGTTTGGGATCTGGTGGACAGCATCTCAAGCACACTCTTGTGGGTTTTGGCATCCTGATCATCTGTGGATTACTGTGAGATCCCCAAAGCCACTCTCAGACCCATTTGCTGTGCTGCTCAAATCTGGCTGGAACCAGATTTGATGCAACCCTCTCTGTGACTCCTGCACTGCTCCCTTGGCCCCGTCTGCTTAAGTCACTAAGTTAGAGTAGAGAAGTCCTCCCCTTTGCCCTGTAGTTTTGTCATTAGGTTTTAAGTTTTAGAGTAGAAATCCCTATCCCACCTTTTAGCTGAATATAATTAAAACCGTTTAAACCTTTTACCTGGTCTGTTGGTTCCAAAGGCCCTGGCCTAGGGGTGACCTGGTGACAGTTGGCCAGCAACCATCTTTGTCAGTTAGGAGCAGTTTAGCTGTTCTGGTCTCCCTGTCCTGGTCCTGTCTCTCCTACAACCCAGTGTGTGCACCCACAACTATTTAGATTATATTTTAACATCCCTGGTGTCTTTATTATTAATTATCTTTTCTACACCAGTCCTTGACTAGCTGAATCTGCAAACTTGTTTTAGAACCAATACAACAAGGGCCAAAGGAAGAGCTGTAACAGAAAAATTCCATTATGTGTTCCCAGGTGATTCCTTGCTCAAAAATCTCATCTGTGGCGCGAAAGAAATGCCTCCTTGCAAAGTCTAAATCAATAATTGTGCAAGGCTGAGGGCCTTATGAAAAAGAAAACTAGCCACATTCAGAGGAAGAACTGTGGGAGAAACACAGAAGAAAAACAATTGCTTGAACACATGGGCTGATGGGGATATTATTGGGGATGAAGACACTAAACGATAACTCTAGTCCAACTATCAATAATATGGAATTAGGTCTTGATCAATGATACATGTAAAACCCTGTGGAATTGTGCGTCGGCTAAGGGGGGTCAGAGGGTCTTGGGGGAGAGGGAAAGAACATGAAACATGTAACTAGGGGAAAATATTCAAAATTAAAATTAAGAATAAATATTAAATAAACGAATGAATGAATGAAATATTATAAATAAAATAAATAAAATAAAATAAAAACAAATTTTAAGGAAAAAATAAAATAAATTTTTATTTATTTTAAGTAAAATAAATAATATAAAAAATAAAAATAAAATTTAAAAAATAAAATAATATAATAAAATATATAAAATATATTATAAATAATGTAAAGAAAATAAAATAAAAACAAAATTTAAGGAAAAAAATCAATAATTGAGTTGTTACAAAAACATAGGTATCTCCAGCAGAATGTATGGCTGAATGTAGAGGTGTTAGTGAGGGTACACCTGCAAAGGCTGGGGTGTCTTTGAGTAGCCTCATAGGTCATAACCAGTGTGACATCTACACACCATGGTACATCCTTCCTTTTCCTATACTCATCACATAGATTAAATCCACTATGTAATCAATGTTATAATCTTTTCAGAAAAATAGATTCAGATACAAGATTAGTAAGTACAGAGATAGAAGAAATAGTTCCAATAGTGGGTTGTGTAATAAGAGGGGGGCTGGCTATTGTGTGGGAGAAGAAAGAAGTTTAGAATTAGGCCAGCCCCAGAGGCTGTAGGCTTGAGTACGGGATGTGGATGTACCAGGGATCCTGCACCCAAATTGGCAGAGAGATAGGTAAAACTCTCTTGCTAGTAAGCCAAGCTCTTTTAAGTTCAGGATTCTATAGCCCTGCTCTGAGAAGGAAGTAATTCCTATTGGTAAAAGGATGGAGTAAAACAGGAAGGAGAAATGGCACTTCCTGGACCCAACTGCTAATGGAGTTGACAAGCTGTAACCCTTTAGAATGTCCAGACGGCTGATCTCACTTGGCCTATGATAAAGGCAATGACTTTGGGTTCTTAAGCTTAGAGGTTTAAGGGGTTTATTGGTGATAAAGATATTAGGTGAATTGGGATTGGAAAGTGGGTGAGGTAATCTAAGAACCTATGCCAGCTAACTTTCTAAACTAGTCCAGAACACTTTGCTGTTGATCCAGGGCTAACTAGCCCTGGGCCAGATGGTGTTGTCTTGTTGGTTGATATATATTTATTCTTTCCCTAAAGGATAATTGGATTTGCCAGATGAGTTGTTAGTATTTGGCTACCTATAATAGTTTGAGCCTACCTGCCTAAGGGGAAAACTAAACCCACTTTCTACCTCTCTCCTTCCCTCCAAAAGGTAAAAGGAGAAGTGAAGGCAGGGGTGTGGGAGTCTCACCTCAACTGCCAGACTGGCACCTGCCCCTGTCTCATGCCAAGTTCTGTATTCTAAACTGGGCAAATGTTAGCCTGCATCCATGCAAAACATGGCTGCAAGATTTTACATACTACAGTTGGTGTGTCTCAGGAGTCACCATATACTCATTCTAAGGTATCTGTGGAATGTTTCTAAGGGAAGGACAAAGTCCATAGAATTTCAATAAAATTCAATTAGAGTTCAAACAGTAAATACTCCTTTAGGACCTGCAAAATAGACCAGGATAACCTATACATTGCTCACCCTCAGGACACTTCTAGGACTTAAGGTAACAACAGTAAGCTCAACATGATGGTTAAATCCTGAGTGCTATAGATAGTGGTTGGTTCTTAACCTACAATGGTCTGTACTTCCTGAAAGTTGTGGAATATGCATGAAGTATTACACTCCTCAAATAGGAATGGCAAAAAGGACTCTAGCAGGTTTTAGCTGAATCTATGGTAAATTTGACAGGAGCACTGTGTGCATGTTCAGAGTGGAATTCAGTTGTAATGTGATGTTTGTTGTTGATTAATTCAGTCTAAGTGAAGTGTTTATTGTTACTGAAATTTTCCTATCCAATTTGTAATTTTCCAATTTTTCCTAATTTTTAAAAATTTTCCAAATTTCCAATTTTATTTTAATGTTCCTAATTTCAAAATTTCCTTTCCAATTTCCAATATCAATTTCAACTTTCCTTCCCATCCATTATCCCTCCTTGTAAGACTAGAGGACTTCGAGGAGGCAGAGTCTCATATAAGATGTACTGTGACAAATAGATCTATACCAGCCAGTTGGAAGTAGAATAGGCCTGAGCATTAAAGGAACAGCTAATTTCTGTCTGACTATATGTACATTCTTCATGAGTGTCAACAGTGATCACCCATTGAGAAAAGTAATTGTCTGTGATCTCAAAACAGTAAAAGGATAGTCCCTGCTTTTGCCATTTTAACCAAGAATGACAAGGAGCAGTCAGCATCATAGTGTAGATTGAACCATCCTTGGCTGTTAACTTAGCAGCTAAATTAGCTCTTTCATTTCTTCTTGACACAGGATCATCCCTTTTCTTATAAGCTATGCAATGTATGATGGCAAAAGCTTTTGGCAATTATATAGCTTCTAACAAGTCCTTTATCATTAGAGTGGGCTACCTGTTTTCCAGTTGAAGTGAGGAAAACTCTATAACCACAATATACATGTGGCATATTCCCACAGCATCTGAGTAGATGTTAACAGTCTTTCCTTTGGATAAGAGAAAAACTTTTTTTGTTAGAGTTCAGCAGCGTGAGTACTCAGATTGGAAGGCAAAGAAATCACCCATAAGGTCTCATAGTTTGTAATGACGGCTGCCCCGGCGAAATGGCAAACCTGTTCAACAAAGGAAGAATCATNAACCCTGTGGAATTGTGCGTTGGCTAAGGGGGATCAGAGGGTCTTGGGGGAGAGGGAAAGAACATGAAACATGTAACTAGGGGAAAATATTCAAAATTAAAATTAAGAATAAATATTAAATAAACGAATGAATGAATGAAATATTATAAATAAAATAAATAAAATAAAATAAAAACAAATTTTAAGGAAAAAATAAAATAAATTTTTATTTATTTTAAGTAAAATAAATAATATAAAAAATAAAAATAAAATTTAAAAAATAAAATAATATAATAAAATATATAAAATATATTATAAATAATGTAAAGAAAATAAAATAAAAACAAAATTTAAGGAAAAAAATCAATAATTGAGTTGTTACAAAAACATAGGTATCTCCAGCAGAATGTATGGCTGAATGTAGAGGTGTTAGTGAGGGTACACCTGCAAAGGCTGGGGTGTCTTTGAGTAGCCTCATAGGTCATAACCAGTGTGACATCTACACACCATGGTACATCCTTCCTTTTCCTATACTCATCACATAGATTAAATCCACTATGTAATCAATGTTATAATCTTTTCAGAAAAATAGATTCAGATACAAGATTAGTAAGTACAGAGATAGAAGAAATAGTTCCAATAGTGGGTTGTGTAATAAGAGGGGGGCTGGCTATTGTGTGGGAGAAGAAAGAAGTTTAGAATTAGGCCAGCCCCAGAGGCTGTAGGCTTGAGTACGGGATGTGGATGTACCAGGGATCCTGCACCCAAATTGGCAGAGAGATAGGTAAAACTCTCTTGCTAGTAAGCCAAGCTCTTTTAAGTTCAGGATTCTATAGCCCTGCTCTGAGAAGGAAGTAATTCCTATTGGTAAAAGGATGGAGTAAAACAGGAAGGAGAAATGGCACTTCCTGGACCCAACTGCTAATGGAGTTGACAAGCTGTAACCCTTTAGAATGTCCAGACGGCTGATCTCACTTGGCCTATGATAAAGGCAATGACTTTGGGTTCTTAAGCTTAGAGGTTTAAGGGGTTTATTGGTGATAAAGATATTAGGTGAATTGGGATTGGAAAGTGGGTGAGGTAATCTAAGAACCTATGCCAGCTAACTTTCTAAACTAGTCCAGAACACTTTGCTGTTGATCCAGGGCTAACTAGCCCTGGGCCAGATGGTGTTGTCTTGTTGGTTGATATATATTTATTCTTTCCCTAAAGGATAATTGGATTTGCCAGATGAGTTGTTAGTATTTGGCTACCTATAATAGTTTGAGCCTACCTGCCTAAGGGGAAAACTAAACCCACTTTCTACCTCTCTCCTTCCCTCCAAAAGGTAAAAGGAGAAGTGAAGGCAGGGGTGTGGGAGTCTCACCTCAACTGCCAGACTGGCACCTGCCCCTGTCTCATGCCAAGTTCTGTATTCTAAACTGGGCAAATGTTAGCCTGCATCCATGCAAAACATGGCTGCAAGATTTTACATACTACAGTTGGTGTGTCTCAGGAGTCACCATATACTCATTCTAAGGTATCTGTGGAATGTTTCTAAGGGAAGGACAAAGTCCATAGAATTTCAATAAAATTCAATTAGAGTTCAAACAGTAAATACTCCTTTAGGACCTGCAAAATAGACCAGGATAACCTATACATTGCTCACCCTCAGGACACTTCTAGGACTTAAGGTAACAACAGTAAGCTCAACATGATGGTTAAATCCTGAGTGCTATAGATAGTGGTTGGTTCTTAACCTACAATGGTCTGTACTTCCTGAAAGTTGTGGAATATGCATGAAGTATTACACTCCTCAAATAGGAATGGCAAAAAGGACTCTAGCAGGTTTTAGCTGAATCTATGGTAAATTTGACAGGAGCACTGTGTGCATGTTCAGAGTGGAATTCAGTTGTAATGTGATGTTTGTTGTTGATTAATTCAGTCTAAGTGAAGTGTTTATTGTTACTGAAATTTTCCTATCCAATTTGTAATTTTCCAATTTTTCCTAATTTTTAAAAATTTTCCAAATTTCCAATTTTATTTTAATGTTCCTAATTTCAAAATTTCCTTTCCAATTTCCAATATCAATTTCAACTTTCCTTCCCATCCATTATCCCTCCTTGTAAGACTAGAGGACTTCGAGGAGGCAGAGTCTCATATAAGATGTACTGTGACAAATAGATCTATACCAGCCAGTTGGAAGTAGAATAGGCCTGAGCATTAAAGGAACAGCTAATTTCTGTCTGACTATATGTACATTCTTCATGAGTGTCAACAGTGATCACCCATTGAGAAAAGTAATTGTCTGTGATCTCAAAACAGTAAAAGGATAGTCCCTGCTTTTGCCATTTTAACCAAGAATGACAAGGAGCAGTCAGCATCATAGTGTAGATTGAACCATCCTTGGCTGTTAACTTAGCAGCTAAATTAGCTCTTTCATTTCTTCTTGACACAGGATCATCCCTTTTCTTATAAGCTATGCAATGTATGATGGCAAAAGCTTTTGGCAATTATATAGCTTCTAACAAGTCCTTTATCATTAGAGTGGGCTACCTGTTTTCCAGTTGAAGTGAGGAAAACTCTATAACCACAATATACATGTGGCATATTCCCACAGCATCTGAGTAGATGTTAACAGTCTTTCCTTTGGATAAGAGAAAAACTTTTTTTGTTAGAGTTCAGCAGCGTGAGTACTCAGATTGGAAGGCAAAGAAATCACCCATAAGGTCTCATAGTTTGTAATGACGGCTGCCCCGGCGAAATGGCAAACCTGTTCAACAAAGGAAGAATCATCTGTGTATATAATGCAAGCTCAGAATTTCCCAGAGGTATGTCCAACAACTCCTGATGTGGTCTTTTAGATAGTTCAGAACAGATTTACAGTTATGCAAAGGTTAATGTGGAAGGATTTAAGATGTTGCATCTTTTTATGGTGATATTCTTGTTTGCTTATAGAGTCACTTCATATCTAGCAAGCTTCTGATTTAAAAAATGGTTAAGCTACAGGTCCTTAGGAAAAAGTAAAAGCTTTAGTCAGGACTCCAGATGCCACCCCCCTCCTCTTCTGCACTTATAGAGTGAGCGGCTTAGAATAGTCAGGAAGCCAGAGGGCGGGTACGGTCATTAGTGCCTTTGCTAACTCCCTCAGAACCTATTATGGATAAAATCCTGCAACCATGTTTTCATGAGTTGCAGTCTGGCAGTTGCCTATATAGAACACAGAACTTGGCAGAGGACCCAGGCCGGGTGCCAGGGTGACATTTGAAGTGAGGGTATAAAAGGGGGTCCTTGGGTGGTCAAAGGGTGGTTTGGGATAGATTCTTTAGTTAGGTAGGAACAACTACCATAGCTAGCCAATTTCAACAGCTCACTGGCAGACCCAATAACCCTTATTGTAAACAAGTGACCAATTTTTTTTTTAAACCCTTGTACTTCAGTGTATTGTCTCATAGATGGAAGATTGGTAAGGGTGGGTAATGGGGGTCAAGTGACCTGCCCAGGGTCACACAGCTGGGAAGTGGCTGAGGCCAGGTTTGAACCTAGGACCTCCTGTCTCTAGGCCTGACTCTCACTCCACTGAGCTACCCAGCTGCCCCACAAGTGACCAATTTTACCATCAAGACATCACCATCTGGCCCAGGGCTTGGCAGCCCTGGGTCAGCAACCAAGAGTATTAGAGTTGAGATTGCCCTCAAGGCATTCTTATACTACTGCACCTTAAGAAGACCTTTCAGTATTTCCTAAAGTAGTTTAGTGAAATTATTTATTCAAGATCTTAGCTTACCTCACCCTTTCCAACTCCCTTTTACCTGATCCAAATTATTTCCAATAAATCCATTTAACCTTCAAGTTTAAAAATCTCTGAAGTCATTGCCTTTACCTTTACCAAAGGCCAAGAAACATTAGCAGTCAGATCAGACCTCCTTCCTGTTGACCACATCAACTGTCCAATAGAATTGTTTCCATTTCCCAGGGCAGAGGCACAGAATCCTGAACTTAAAGGGGTCTTGGCTTCACTAGTGAGAGAGTTTCATCTGCCCTCTCATTCAGCTTAGGTGCAGGACCTCTGTTATACACACCAACTTCAACTCCTGCCTAAAGGCCCCTGGGCTGGTCTTATGCCATCTACTACTCTCCCAGCTTCACTGCAGCAAGGCTTCACTGCAGCACTACAAACCACAAACGGTTCTGGTTTCACTTCCAAAGGCTCAGTGAGAGGTTTAACAATTTCCCATAGGCTGGCATCCTGGTCTGACAATAACCTGTTGTACCTAATATAGCAAGTACCTGCTTCTTGTTCTTAAGTATATATATATATAGGTTCTGCAAAGCCTGAAACATCTTTGGTGAAATAGTTCTTTTTCTTTCATGGTGACAAGATAAAACTCAAATTTTTAATTGTGACTTATATCACTGTACCTTCTTGTTCTACAAAATCTTATGTTCCTTTGAGAGAGTTCTGGAATCATATGATAGCTATCTTGATAACAGGTTTCCAGGTATGGTAAAGCTAGGAGTAAGTCATCTACATATTGAACCAAAGTAGAGCTTTTAAAAGTGATGGTAGACAAATCTCACTGTAAAATCTGGGAGAACACAGTTGTTGAATTGCTGAATCTCTGTATAAGCCTTATAATAACGGTGTATTGATGACCATGTCAGGCAAATGCAAACAGGTATTGAGATTCTGGGGTAATAGGAATAGAATGGAAGGCTGCACACAGATCAAAAACCAAAAAGCAGGTAGCGTCACAAGGAATAGAGAACACACTATTTATAGGGTTGAACACAACAAGGTGGAGAGGAATCACAAAGCTATTACTTGCTCTCAACTCCTGGACAGATCAACATATATACATATATTGTCTTAAATTCAGTGTTAAGTTTATGTTTTTTTAACTGGAAGCATAAAAGTATTGGCTTCAGATCTGGAACAACAATTCCTTGTTTAATCAATGAATCAGTTATGGGAGCAATTCCTGCAATCGCTTCTTCAGATAGAGGATACTGAGGCACAGATGGAGGTTTCCCTCCTCTAGTAACATAGAGAAATGGTACAATGGGGTTAAACACATCACCAGTAGAGGAAGTTGTCCAAACCTCTTGAGGTAAGGAATCAGGAATAGGAAAATCATCCTCCTTCTCAGGAGTCATAGGCAAATCTGGAGTACAGTGTCCACTTAAAATATTGACAAAAATACAATATCATTCACTTAAACATTTACAAAAACAGGACAATATTCACTTAGAGTTTTTATAAAAACAATACAGTATTCAAACATTTACAAAAATAGGAGTTAACAAATTTTCCTCATGTATGCTCAATACAAGATTGTCAACATACATACAATGAATGACAATATTTAGTTTACACATTAAATCTGGACCCAACAAGTTGACAAATGATTAGGTTATTCATTGATAAGAATGCATTATTATAATTGAAACAATATTCACTTCTAGAGGTGACCATAAGGGAATTATTTGATCTTAACCAGCTATTTCAACCATACTATACTTCCTTTATCCTTAGGAATAATTTTAAGAACAGAAAGTGAAGCTCCTGTATTAATTAAACAAGTAATCTTAATAACTCCAATATACAAATCCACTTAGGGAAGGGGATAGGCTAGACCATACAGGTTGAGTAACAACAGTTTCAGAATCATTCTTGGCAGCTGGAAAGTCTGCCTTGTGAGTCCAAAGCCTGCCTCTGAACCTGCCCCTCCCTTGCCCCATCATGCTGGAGAAGTCCCTTTATTTTGGAGTTCAGTATCTCTGTTCTGAAATTTCTAATCTTTACATTTGAGTTTCCAATTCTGGTTTTCTGGATTTTAACCTTTAATTTGGGGCCAATTTCTATTATTTTGTCTCACTCAGGTAGTTACATATCTGTTCCCAAAGTTTTCATTGTGTAAGGGGGAAAAAGGAGATTTGGGGTAAATATATTTAATATTAATACTAATTAATTAATGTTTTGACAATAATTAATATTCCTTGCTCAATTAACAAATTTATTACTGGGATGATTCCCTTAATAGCTTCTTTTGATAAGGGGTACTAAGGAATGGAGGGAGCTGGCCCTCCTCTTGTTCTAATCTGAACAGGAACAGCTGATTTAAGTAGGCCTACATCAGAAGAAGATGTGGCCCAGAGAGACTTCGGGAATATCATCTGGGATTTCAAAGGTGGGAGGCTCTTTTACTTCCTGACTCTCTGAAAGAAGTACAGGGAGCAAATTTAAAGAGTCCTCCAGTAATTCTAATGACATAGAGCCATCTGGATCGCAAATTATTGTGGCTTTACGTTTACATAGTAGATCCCTTCCCAGCAAACTTGTGGGGGATCCAGGCATTAAAAGAAAGGAATGTTCCACAGTTAGGGGTCCTACACTTACCATGTGAGGAGAAAGTTTTGGGACCTTTTGAGGTGTTCCTGATACCCCTACTACATTTAGAGAGCCAATAGAGCTACAGTTTTCATCTGGTTTACTCACCAGGACTGATCTAGATGCTCCTGTATTCAAAAGTCAATTATAATATGAATTTTCCACTTTTAGGGTTATGTGAGATTCCTTGCTATTTGGGGGCGGGGGGAATGTATGGAGATAATTAGCATTAAAACATCAGAGTCTGGAAAGTCAAAGGTTTCCCTTTTTGATTCCAAAGCCCTTTCCCCACCATCGGACCTTCATAAAGATGCTTGGGCTCCTTGGGTCCCTCCCCCCAGGGGCATTAGCACCCTAAGTAGTTCGGGTGTGAGCTCCACTTAAGAAATACTGTTGCAGGGTCATTTGGTATGAGTTATCATCTTCCTGATTTTTATTCCTAGCATATTTATCACTCCTAAAGTTGCAATTCCTGGAATCATTATTATTACTATTCCTATCGTTATTTCTATAGTTATTATTATTTCTGTTTCCTCATAACCAAGTCCTATAGTTCATCATTACGTGGCCTTTTTCCCCACAGAAGTGGCAGGTAAGGGACTGATAGTGAGATTCTCAGAGAGGATCTATGGTCTCTCCCCGTCTTTCCAGTTTTTCTCTTAGTATTTTAACTTCTGTCTTTAAATCCTCTACTGGGTCACTATTTTCCTCACATCTTTGTGCATGGCCCTTAAAAACAGAAGATGCTACTCTCCTCAATTCCTCAAGCTTCATAGATTCCTAGTTTGGGCAGTCAGTTTTAAAGTAGTCTTTGACTACTTTGCAAGAATTCACAACAAATTGTCTATGTACTTGTCTAATATCCCATTCTCTGGCCAAATCAAAGTCCATATATATGTTGCCCACTTCAATGAGCCTGTCCATAAAATGGGAGGGGGTTTCATTGGTATATTGTTTGGTCTCCTCAAATTTTGACCAGCTTTCAGGCGTATCAGAGCAAGCTTTCATGGCTGACAATAATGCTTCTCTGCCATTGCATAATTTGTTGTAATCTGGGCCAGAATTATAATTCCATTTCGGATCCTGGAGGGGTCATTTAAGTCTTCCCTTACCTTTCTTCTGATTGGCCAGAGAGATGATCCTATTTTTTTCACCATTTGTAAGAAACTCATCTAATATATTTTCAACATCCTGCCAATTGGGGTTATAAGTTTGGAATATATTCTCTAATTTTTTCACAATTAAGATTGGTTTGTTCTCAAAAGTAGACATATTTTCTTTGAATCTAGATAAATCTTGAGGGTTGAAGAGTGTATGGTGTCTTATAGACACCAACTCTCCATTTTTATTGAAGGTAGGTACTTTCTTTAGAGGGAATAAGCTTTGGGCTGCATCATTTTCTGTTTCTGCCTCTAGGTTCCCTGTTTGAGGGTTTGAGTCAGCAGCAGTGACTGGGGGAGGGTCCAGTGGAGTAATGGGAAGAGCAGAGTCAGAGTGGGACAAAGACTCTGATGATGAGGAGGTATGGAGAAATAAGTCTCTCTTACACTGGAGTTTTCTCATTTTTTGTTTTCTTCTTTTTAAATACTTAGCAAGAATTTTTATAGAAGCCATCATTTGCTCCATATTCTCCTCCATATTGTCCAATCTTGAGTTATAATTAAGCTGAGCTTGTGGTTCCCTGGGTTGTTCTATATTAGAAGGGCATTTGTTTGGGTTGGACATGAAGTGTGTACTTCATAGAAAAGCTGAGATAAATCTTCAAATTGAATCTCCAGCTTACTTAGAGTATTAAGTTTTTCTGAGAGAAAAAGAGATAAAAAAACTCCACATCCTATTATTATAATTATACCCAGGAATAGTGCTAAGTATATCCATTGTGGTATACACTCTGGGAGTATGAGCCAATTGGAAATGGTATCAAAAATTATTTTGAATGGTTTTCTTATCATGTTTAAATTTAAGTATTAGATTGCTTGTAATTTTGGTTTTTGTCAGTAGATAGTGCAATTGGCTAGGTTACAAGGGCTAGGGTTTTAAGGTGAAGGTGTACTTTAAGTACTTTAAGGGTGTGGTCTCCTTAAGTATGCCACAAGATTTAATTAACTTTGGGTGGAGGGCAGGCTAGGAATCTCTTTTCTGAGGCTAAGTACAGGATTAAATATACTTAAGTATATAGATTAAGTTATGTGCTTCCTAAGCATGCAGCTTTTCTAACACAAAAAGAGTTTTTTCAGGAGTAAAACAAGGTAAAAATGGTTAATTTCAACTTAGAATCACTCTCTCTAATAAAAGCTAAATTAAGCTCAATGATTTTTCTCCAGTTTTCCCAGAGATTTTTTTTATGAAATGAAATTCTTTGGGGCACAAAGAGATGCTTTCCCTCTGAGAGGGTTTTAAAAGCTTTTCTCTAGGTGTGGCCCACAGTTAATTAAGAAATGAGCACCAGTTTGTTGCCAGTAAGACAAACTAGCCAGCTTACAGGCAAGGCAGCTGAAAGATATAATCCTTCCCAAAATCTGAGGGTGGCTAATTTAAAACAATTCCCCTGGTGAGGCCTATACTTTTTCCAGGGTTTTTCCTGGTGTGGGAGGGGTTGGTTTGGAACCAATTCCCCAGGTAGGGTTTTAGGACCCAGCTGCTAAAATTCAAACAGCTGTGTGCTATTTATTCTAAGGTAAAAGTAGAAAAAAAATTTGAACTTACCTCTTCAGCTGTGTTGAGTTGAGGTTTACAGAGTGAAAGAAGAAGCAAGAAAATATCAGAAGATTGAGGGTAATTGGCACAACCTAAGTGGTCAGCCAAAAATGTAAGGGAGAAAAAGGGGGCTTGGGGTAAGTATATTTAATATTGGTTAAGAGAGGATTGAACAATTATCAATCTTTAAATTAAGAATAATCTCAAGTCAAAATTGACATTTATGAAAGTTTATTTACAATTAAGAAGAGAGAGAGGAAATGAGGAAATAAGAATCTAACATAGTAGGTCAATTACTACAATTCTCTAATTAATCCAGGTAGATCTAATTAACCCTCAGCCAAGAGTCAGAGGGTTAGAGACCCATAGGTGAATGTAGCAAAGCTTCATTCATAGAGTCTCTATTAAGGGGAAGTTCCTTAAGAGAAGTTTGGGAAGATTCCGTCTTTGAATTCGCCATGTGGACTTCCAAAAAAGATATTGAAAGCAGTCTCACAAAGGTCTCAGCATTCCAGCCAGCACTCCTCCATGGACCAGAAGAGCTCAGAAGCCTCCCCAGCTGACTGAGGAGCTCTTTTTAAAGGGGTCACTTATGCATTACTTCCTGTGCCTCTTCTAGTTTGCGTGTCCAATCACAATAGATGCTTCTCATAAAACTGCCTAGGGGGCAGTCAGTTGATTCTGACACCACTCTAGCACATGTGGGTTATGGACCTCCCAGAATTGGAGGTGCTCTCAACTTTTGTGATTAAATCTAAAGATGGGCCGTGTAGACTTAATCTAATAATCACAATCTGCTAAATCCTTCCTTCTCCGGGACACACTCTTTCTGCCTAAAAGCACTATGCTGTAGGCATCTTTCTTGAAATGGAGCTAACAATGCCTTGAATTCCTGTCCTGGCTTAGAAGCAGCTTCTCTACCTTTCTCTTCGTCTTTTCCTTTAAATACATACAAATTAATAGCCTTCAATTCACCTGTTGGCTTCTTATGCCAGTATGGACAGTACTTGGTTTACAAATGCAGCATTGATTACTCTGCCATCCCTAGGATAATAGGATAATAGGATCTAGCTTAGCAAACTTCTTAGCACTCTTACTCAACCTGTCATAAAACTTCATAGGTGACTCATTCTTATTATTCCCCTTATTAAGTTATTCCTTGCACCAACTAAACTATTGTTATAATTTCCTATGACTTGATCAATAATGGGAAAAAGAGAAATTGGTTCCCTTTGGGTCTTATCAATAGTCAAAGAAATCAAACCCTTGGTTGCATGATCAATTTTTGGAAATGGGGATTCAAAAAGTCCAAGTTCTTTCCCCAGTATGCATTCTTCACTTAAATCTTGGCAGTGTTCCTGGAAACTGGGCTCTCGCCCAGGCATTTGGCCAGGTTCCCAGCTTTTGGACACTACTCTTCTCCCTCCCAGCTTCAGAATATCAAGAAGGAGGGGGTAAAGGGTGTTTGAAATCCTGTTTTCAAAATTAAGCAAATAAAAAAAAATTCTCGAAGATCAATTTTTTTTTTTGTCTCTCTTCTTTATGCTCCATTAACTTTTTCTTACTTTAACTAGATGTTTCCAATACTCTAAACTTTCCAGTTATTTCCAATTTTCTAATTTCTTTAAGAAGTTTCTAACTCATCCATAGCAAAAGAATTTGGGGTTCCAAATTTGGCCAGAAGTTCTCAAGGGCTTTTTTAAATCCAGAAAACAATACTTAGTAATAGATTTATTCCTCTTTTTCTTTTTCAATAGGCAGTTCTTCATTCCTCCAAGCTTTTAAAAATCTATCTAGGGGGAACCTTCTGGAATCAGTCCCCTGAATAATCTAGAGCCCATATATGGGAGGCATCCCTCCCTTCAGCATCACAAAGCTTGTCAAGAAGAAACGTTCAACCTTTGTGTGCCCTAGACCCCATGTGACACACGAAGCACCATGTTTGATGGGGGTCTGAATGCTCCACCTGCCAATCTTGGCAAAGGTTTCTCAGAAACACCCAAACAGGGGGTTAAAGCTGAAAAACCTTTGCAAAATAATTTTTTTAACATTTAATAATATTTATTTTTTAGAAAAGTTAACATGGTTACATGATTCATGCGCTTACTTTCCCCTTTACCCCATGGCCTCCCCCCACCCCATAGCAGATGCACATTTCCACTGGTTTTGACATGTGTCATTGATCAAGACCTATTTCCAAATTGTTTATAGTTGCATTGATGTGGTAGTTTCGAGTCTACATCCCCAATCATGTCTGTCTCAACCCATGTGTTTAATCAGTTGTTTTTCTTCTGTGTTTCCACTCCTGCAGTTCTTACTCTGACTATGGGTAGCGTTCTTTACTGTAAGTCCCTCAGAATTGTCCTGGGTAATTGCATTGCTGCTAGTACAGAAGTCATATTACATTCAATTTTACCACAGTGTATTGGTCTCTGTGTACAATGTTCTTCTGGCTCTGCTCCTTTCACTCTGTATCAATTCCTGGAGGTCTTTCCAGTTCACGTGGAATTCCTCCAGTTTATTATTCCTTTGAGTTCAATAGTATTCCATCACCATCATATACCACAATTTATTCATCTATTCCCCAATTGAAGAGCATACCCTCACTTTCCAGTTTTTTGCCACCACAAAAATCACAGCTATGAATATTTTTGTACAAGTCTGTTTATCTATGATCTCTTTGGGGTACAAACCCAACAATGGTATGGCTGGATCAAGGGCAGGCATTCTTTTATAGCCCTTTAAGCATAGTTCCAAATTGTCATCCAGAATAGTTGAATCAGTTCACAACTCCACCACCAATGAATTAATGTCCCAATTTTGCCACATCCCCTCCAGCATTCATTACTCTCCCCTTCTATCATTTTAGCCAATCTGCTAGGTGTGAGGTAATATCTCAGAGTTGTTTTGATTTGCATTTCTCTAATTATTAGATATTTAGAACACTTTCTCATGTGCTTATTGATAGTTTTGATTTCTATATGTGAAAATTGCCTATTCATGTCCTTTGCCCATTTATTGATTGGGGAATGGCTTGATTTTTTATACAATTGATTTAACTCCTTATATATTTGAGTAATTAGACCCCTGTCAGAATTTTTGTTATAAAGATTTTTTCCCAATTTGTTGTTTCCCTTCTGATTTTGGCTGCATTGTTTTTGTTTGTACAAAAGCTTTTTAGTTTGTTTTAATCAAAATCATTTATTTTATATTTTGTAATTTTCTCTAATGCTTGCTTGGTTTTAAAATCTTTCATTTCCCAGGATCTGACAAGTATACTATTCTGTGTTCACTTAACTTATTTATAGTTTCTCTCTTTATATTCAAGTCATTCACACATTCTGAATTTATCTTGGTGTAGGATGTGAGATATTGATCTAAACCTAATCTCTCACATATTGTTTTCCAAACAGTGGATTTTTGTCCCAAAAGTTGGGCTCTTTGGGTTTATCATACACTATCTTGCTGACATCATTTACCCCAAGTCTATTCCACTGATCCTCCCTTCTGTCTCTTAGCCAGTACCATACTGTTCTGATGGCCACTGCTTTATAGTACAGTTTAATATCTGGTACTGATAGACCACCTTCCTTAACATTTTTTTTACATTATTTCTCACGATATTCTTGATCTTTTGTTATTCCAAATGAACTTTGTCATAGTTTTTTCTAATTCAGTAAAAAGGTTTTTTGGTAGTTTGATAGGTATGGTGCTAAATAGGTAAATTAATTTGGGTAGAATGGTCATTTTTATTATGTTAGTTCATCCTACCCATGAGCAATCAATGTTTTTCCAACTGTTTAGAACTAGTTTTAATTGTTTGGAAAGGGTTTTGTAGTTGTTTTCATATAATTGCTGTGTTTGTTTTGGTAGATAGATTCCTAAGTATTTTATATTATCTAGGGTGATTTTAAATGGTGTTTCTCTTTCTACTTCTTGCTGCTCCAATGTGTTGGAAATGTATAGAAATGCTGATGATTTATGTGCATTTATTTTGTATCCTGCAACTTTGTTAAAGTTGTTAATTATTTCTACAAGCTTCTTAGTTGATTCTCTAGTATTTTTAAAGTAGACCATCATATCATCTGCAAAGAGTGATAGTTTAGTGTCCTCATTGCCTATTTTAATACCTTCAATTTCTTTTTCTTCTCTAATTGCTACTGCTAGTGTTTCTAGTACAATGTTAAATAATAGAGGTGATAATGGGCATCCTTGTTTCACTCCTGATCTTATTGGGAAGGCTTCTAATTTATCCCCATTGCATATGATGCTTGTTGATGGTTTTAGGTATATACTGTTCATTATTTTTAGGAAAAGTCCTTCTATTCCTATATTTTTCTGTGTTTTCAATAGAAATGGGTGCTGTATTTTGTCAAAGGCTTTTTCAGCATCTATTGAGATAATCATGTGATTTTTGTTTGTTACACTGTTGATATGGTCAATTATGTGGATGGTTTTCCTAATGTTGAACCATCCTTGCATTCCTGGTATAAATCCCACCTGATCATGGTGGATGATCCTCTTGATCACTTGCTGGAGTCTCTTTGCTAATATTCTATTTAAGATTTTTGCATCTATGTTCATTAGGGAGATTGGTCTGTAGTTTTCTTTCTCTGTTTTTGGTCTACCTGGCTTTGGAATCAGTACCATATTTGTGTCATAAAAGGAATTTGGTAGGGCTCCTTCTTTGCTTATCATATCAAATAATTTGTATAGTATTGGGATTCATTGCTCTTTGAATGTCTGATAGAATTCACTTGTGAATCCATCAGGCCCTAGCAATTTTTTTTTAGGGAGTTCTTTGATGGCTTGTTCAATTTCTTTTTCTGATGTGGGATTATTTAGGTATTCTATTTCTTCTGCTGTTAATCTAGGCAATTTATATTTTTGTAAATATTTATCCATATCTCCTAGATTGTTATATTTATTGCCATATAATTGGGCAAAATTGTTTTTAATGATTGCCTTAATTTCCCCTTCATTAGAGGTGAGGTCTCCCTTTTTATCTTTGATACTGTCAATTTGGTTTTCTTCTTTCCTTTTTTTTTATTAGATTGACCAGTACTTTGTCTATTTTATCTGTTTTTTCAAAATACCAGCTTTTTATCTTATTTATTAATTCAATAGTTCTTTTACTTTTGATTTTACTAATTTCTCCCTTGATTTTTAGTATTTCTAATTTAGTTTTCATCTGGGGATTTTTAATTTGCTCACTTTCTAATTTTTTAAGTTGCATGCCCAATTCATTAATCTCTGCCCTGCCTAATTTGTTAATATATGCACTCAAGGATATAAATTTCCCCCTGAGTACTGCCTTGGCTGCATCCCACAGAGTCTGGTAGGATCTCGTCATCATCATTCTCTTCAATTAAATTGTTGATTGTTTCTATGATTTCTTCTTTGACTAGCTGGTTTTGGAGAATCATATTATTTAATTTCCAATTAGTTTTTGATTTGCCTGTCCAGGTGCCCTTACTAATTATTATTTTTATTGCATTATGATCTAAGAAGGTTACATTTATTATTTCTGCTCTTTTGCATTTGTTTGCAATGTTTCTATGCCTGATTACATGGTCAATCTTTGTGAATGTACCATGTGCAGCTGAAAAGAAGGTGTATTCCTTTTTGTCCCTATTTATTTTTTTCCACATATCTATTAAATCTAAATTTTCTAGGACTTCATTCACCTCTCTTACCTCTTTCTTATTTATTTTTTGGTTTGATTTATCTAGATCTGAAAGAGGAATATTTAGATCTCCCACTAGTATGGTTTTACTATAACACTATCTATTTCCTTCTTGAGCTCTTCCTGTTTCTCCTTTAAGAATTTGGTACATACATATTGAGTACTGTTATTTCCTCATTGTCTATACTGCCTTTAATCAGGATGTAATGACCTTCCCTGTCTTTTTTAATCATATCTATTTTTACTTTGGCTTTGTCAGAAATCATGATCACCACTCCTACCTTCTTTTTCTCATTTGAAGCCCAAAAGATTTTGCTCAAGCCCTTTACCTTAAACTTGTATATGTCCACCTGCATCATATGTGTTTCTTGTAGACAACATATGGTAGGATTTTGATTTCTAATCCACTCTGCTATTTGCTTCCATTTTATGGGCGAGTTCATCCCATTCACATTCAGTTATAATTATCAGTTGTGTATTTGCCAACATTTTGGTATCCTCTTCTAGTTCTACCCCTTCTTCTTACACTATTTCCTTTTAAACCAGTGATTTGATTTAAGCCAGTAACCCTTGTCCCCTCCCTTGATTTATTTCCCTTTCTACCCCCTCTCTTATTATTCTCCTCTTTTTATTTTAAGATCTAATGAATTCCCTCCCGCCTTCTTCTTCCCTCCCTTTTTTGACCTCCCTACTCCCCTGCTCCCCTTGGTTTATCCCTTCTGACTTTCTCAGTAGGGTTATATAGAGTTTTATATCCCAATGGATATAACTACTCTTCCTTCTCAGGGTTACTTACACTGAGAGTAAAGTTTAAATATTACCTCTTAATTCTCTCTTCCTCTCCTTCTTATAATAGTGTTCATCCCTTCCCCTTCCCATGCCTTCTTTGTGTGTAATAGAATATCCTATTTTTCTTATTCCTTCAAGTTTCTCTTGGTGTCCTCTACTATTCACCCCCCTCTTTCCCACCCCCCCCATATCATCTTAGACAATTTAGTATTCCAACCTCTCCTTATGAGTAATTCTTCTAATTACTATAATAGTGAATACTATAATAGTGAATAGAGTTCACTACAGAGAATTATACATAACATTTCTCTACATAGGAATACAAATAATTAGATCTTATTGAAGCCCTTAAAGAGGCAAATTTAAAAAATATGAGTTTTCTTACTTTCCCTTCTGTTTCTTATTTACCTTTTCATGTTTCTCTTGATTTTTGTGGTTGGATATTGAATTTTCCGTTTAGTCCTGGTCTTTTCTGTGCAAATATGTGGAAATCTTCTATCTTGTTGAATGCCCAAACTTTCCCCTGGAAGTATATAGTCAGTTTTGATGAGTAGGTGATCCTTGGTTGTAGACCCAGTTCTCTTGCCTTTCTGAATATCATATTCCAAGCCTTGCAGTCTTTTAGTGTGGAGGCTGCCAGATCCTGTGTGATCCTGATTGGTTCTCCTTGATATCTGAATTGTCTCTTTCTGGCTTCCTGTAAAATTTTTTCTTTTACTTGGAAGCTCTTGAATTTGGCTGTTATATTCCTGGGGGTTGTCTTTTCAGGGTCTAGTGTAGAGAGCGATCTATGGATCCTTTCAATGTCTTCTAGGGAAATCAGCAGTTGACCAGTGCTCAACAGCAAAGACCTGGTTTTTATACCATGACAATAACAAAGTGAATATTTCCAAACAAGGATTATGACTTAAAGCACAAGACATAACTTTTTTAGAAACAGTTACCCAATTACAAAGCTGATTGGTTAGTTCATTTAGGAAAACCCATATTAGTCTTAAGGTCAAATCACAAGACAATACCCTTATTAAGAAATACTGATGACCATTATCTCAGGGCTCATCTGATCTGTTGGGAGGATGGTTATTTCAAAATAGGAAAGGGTGTGCATTCTTGCACCATATTAGGACATGATGCAGCATTCCTGGGACCTGAAATTTATATGGTCAGCATCTCATGGTAGAAGAGAAATATGACTTAGGGAGGGATTAGAAATCCCGTTAGATGCAGTTTTATGCTTTAGTTAGAGATCCTTATAAAATCATAAATTATACTAATTGTAATTAAAATTATAATGGAATTATGCTAATCACTTTAAAATCACAATATTGGTTAGGTTTAAACTTATCACTATCATTAAAATCCAAACAAGTATAAGGGGGTAGGGGTCTTTCTTCCCAACAGCAGAGATACTGGAGTGGTTGGCTAGTTCCTTCTCCAGCTCATTTTAATTTTAATTTTTTTTAAACCCTTGTACTTCGGTGTATTGTCTCATAGGTGGAAGATTGGTAAGGGTGGGCAATGGGGGTCAAGTGACTTGCCCAGGGTCACCCAGCTGGGAAGTGGCTGAGGCTGGGTTTGAACCTAGGACCTCCTGTCTCTAGGCCTGACTCTCACTCCACTGAGCTACCCAGCTGCCCCTACAGCTCATTTTAAAGATGAGAACACTGAGGCAAATAGGGTAAAGTGATTTGTCTAGGATCACATTGCTAATAAGTGTCTGAGTCTGGATTTGAACTCATTAAGATGAGTCTTCCTGACTCTAGGTCTGGCACTCTATCCACTGAGCCACCTAGCTGCCCTTTTAAAAACTGTTACTTAAAAAAAATTTCTGAATTTCACTAGCAGAAAATAATGTGGAGATTTCCATATACATTATAGAACTGAAAAAGAGACAGGAATTGTTTCTCACCTTTCTTTTCATCCCTAGTACTTGGCACAGTTCCTGACATGCAGTAGGTGCTTAGTAAATTCTTGTTGACTTGAGTTATAAATTAAATTGTGGATTTCTATTCTGTTTGGCTTGTTTTTAGTAATATTAGTTAGTTAGCATTTGTAGAGAGCTTTATGGTTTGCAGAGCACTTTATAGCTGTTAACTCATTTGATTCTCATACCAAACCAGGCAGGGAAGTGCTATTATTATCTGTAATATAGAATTTTAGCATTGCCATGTTGGCTTTGGGCAAACCTGTCAGTTGCCCTGGACGGAATGTTGAAGAGGGCATGAGACACTTGGCAGATACCAACTGACAGTTGAGCTGAGAATACAAAAAGCCCTGGAAACCCAGAGTTGGATTCTTCCCTGAATTTACTTTGACCTGACCACTCATTTACCCCTTCCCTGAGCCCTGGTGGTGGGATTGAATAAGGTGGTGGGAGTGAGAACGTGGTAAATTAGGATTTAGGACCCAAACTACTAGAGCAACACAATATTATTATTTATCATCATCTACAAGATTAGCCAATAGATCAGCTCAATTTCCTAACCAGAGACCGCTTAACTCTGGCCAAGGGCTGCCTGCCCTCGGTCTACCTAGACCTTCCAAGGACTTTCTATCAGCTTTAGCCAGATAAACCTCAACAACAGATTTTAGCATTTCCTAACCCTCTTACCATTGCCTTGTTCCTTCCCCAGTTAGCAATAAACCCCATAGCCTTAACCAGTGAATCCTGTGGTTATTTCCCTACCATCAAAGGCTAAGGAGGACAGGCAACAGGCAGGGATTCTGAGCAGTTAGGGCTAGCAGTTAGATCCATTGCTGAGGGGCAGAAAGCTCTACATCCACTTCCTGCCAGACTGCCATTAACCAATAAGAGGCAGTTTCCTCAGCAGGATGGGGCCAGCTGTCTGATATCTTAAAGGATCTTTGTGACTAGCAGTGGGGTTTCACTGGGCACTCATTTCTCAGGGTTTGGATCCTTGTACTTCCATAAACAAGCTTCAGGCCCAACTGAGGTTGCTCACTCCATCCTAACAACCAGCACTATCCTCCTGCTAGCCTGATACCAGCTCAAGGCCCCTGGTTGACCTACTCATCATTACATGTCCCTATTTTATAGTTGAGGAAACTAAAGAACATAAAAGTTAAGTGACTTGCCTGGGTTGCACAGATTGTTAGTGTCTGAGGTGGGATTTGAACTCAGGTCTCCCTGAGTTCAGATCCTGTACCCTTATCCACTGTGAGACCTAGCTTCCTATTTTTCTTTGTAATTGTATAATAATAAATTCAGCACGTAATCTTCAAAACTGTATTGCTTGTGTGGGATTTGTTGTGGGACAAGGTTGTGCAATAGGTTACTGCTGCCAAAATAAATCTGCCACAGTGCAGAAATTAGTAGAGGTAAAAATCTAGGTTTTATTATGATCAGCCCCAGGTTCAGGATTTAAAAAAATAATAATAACCCTGAACAAAGATTAAGATACCAACAATGCTGGGTTAAAATCATTAATCTGGGATAAGTTGGATGCCACCTTGACTGACAGGAATGGTAGTTGAGAGATTCAGAATGTTCCAAAGTGCCGTGAGTCAGGGGCAAATGTCAGTTGGCTCTACCCTATAAGTACTGTTATAAAAAATAAAATGTAGATTGATAGATGGAGAGGGAGGGTAAACTAAACTGGATACTACCACTGGTAATTGTGTGACAGCAGTGGAGTCTAGATAGGCGGCTAGTGCAAGATCAACTGAGGCTTGTCACCTAGCTAGATAATGTAACACCTCCCTCCTTTATAACAGTGCCCAGGCAGGATCCTTCAGGTCAATGAATGGTATCCCTTCAGGTCCCACCTGGGGTTGATTGATAATAGATATCAGGCTCTATTAGCCTTGGTAATGGTTTATCTGACTGTGTATCTCCCCTCCCAGAGAAGTTATGAAACAACCACTCCAGGAAGGTACTTGAAAGGCTTTATCTATATTTAGCAAAGATGGGGTATTGGGAAATGGATAGAGGAATTGGGAAACCCTAACTAATTTGATAATAATAAACCCTCAGAGCTGTAGGCAGGTAATTGATTCTGGATAGTTAGCTTCTCTGGCTCAGCCTGGCCACAGCCAAACCAGAGCAAGCAAGCTGCTGCTTGATGTCTTTCAGCTTCTTCTTCCTGCTAGATGTTATACCTATGCAGCTTTCAGGATCCACCCCTTTTCCACCTTCTTCTTCTTCTCCTGCCCACCTCCTGGATCCCTCCTGGGCCCCGGGATACCTAGATAACTACAGATGATTTGATTCCTAAATATCTAGGGACAGTAGAATCAGAAGAGTGATGATCTGGGTACAGGTTGGCAATGTTAGTCAGGTACAAGAAAGGAAGATCTTGCAAGGTTGATCCAAGCAAGTCACCAATCCCCAAAAGACCAGGATCCACAGATCTCAGGTCCAAGGGAAGGAAAGGAACCAAAAGCCAGGGCTGCCAGGGAATTTATATCTCCTGGGCCAACTGCTTTCTCCCCTGTCCTCACGGCCTCTGGGAACATTCTGAGATCCAACAGACCCCACCTGTCAATCAACAGTGGGGACTCCCAGCTCCCAGAGTTTCAGTACAACAATACCCACTAAGAACTACAGTTAAGAGGTCTCAAAACTCAGAGCTGAGACTTGAGCAAACATCTTTGGATCAAGAACTGGGCAGAGGGAGGTGAAGGGTGGTTGAAAGGTAAAAGAAGAGGGTAGGCCTGAACCTAAACCTATATCCTGTGCTTGACTGAGAGAGCTAGTGATCCATCAATATTATTAGTAATAGAGTTGAGAGAATACACAGATCATCATCCACATCTACGTCAATAGCCTTCCCTATTCTCTGGTTTGGCTGTGACCAGATCAGGTCAGAGATAGGGAGAGGGTGAAGACCTCAAGCCTCTACCAGCCTAGCAATCTCCAGTCCTGATCAGTGATTAGCTTAGTAGCCAAACTATAGCAACAAGAGTTTTCAATCCCCAAACCTATTACCTTGTTATCCTTTCCCCATCAAAAGATAATATAGTGACTTAACAACAAGTGCCTTCCTGAGTGGTTATTCCATCATAGCCCTTAGAAAGGGAGGATTAATTATGCAGTCAGATCTCAATCATTTCCAAAGCCAATCAATAGCCTATTAATAATCAATCCAAACTCAAGTTGGACCTAGAGAGGTGAACCATCTACCTAATCTCTCAAAGGGTCCCCACCAGGGCAAATGTTAGAAAGAAGTCACTGACAGGTTTAACCAACCAAGCCTGTCAGGGAAAAGAGGGATAAATTACAGCAACAGCTATTGTGAGAGGAGTGGGTGTTCCTCCTTCACCAACTGCAGTTGGCTTAGGCCTTGGGCTCTGATCCCTCCTTCATCCATACTATCCCTAAGATCTATAGACCAGCCATCCTGTAATATCTAGAAGGAAGATCTATAGGGAATAGTAATAGCAAGAGAGGAGATGTAGAAACAAATATCAGATCATAGACATACACATCACATACATATCTCTATCATCTTCTCTAAACCTTTTTAACAGCTGTTTATAGACAAAATTACATCAGAGAGGCAGAGAAATCATTCTTTTATGAGTTGCATTCTCATGATCCTTTTAGGCTACAAAAATGTTAAAAAAGATAGATTCATAGTCTGATGCTTCCTTTAATATCGTAAAAGTTGGACAGACTTAGTTAAGCAATCATAATTTCATCCATCCCCTAAGGAACCAAATCTAGCAAAACAGACTATAGGTAAACTAAGTTATAGATTAACCTACATTGAAAGGGTTCACAATGGGCTGATTAAGAGGAGAGATTTGCAGGACTACAGAGTATCTTCCTTAAATAAGACAAATTAAATTACTTTTGGAAGCCTTGGCTTCATTTGGGGCTTTTTATCTGAGGAATGTTCCAGACTTTCAGTCATTTTTTACACCCTATGAAATAGGTTTCAATCAGCTCAAAAACCTCCTAACTAGGAGAAATAGCCCTGACACCCCAGACCCTCAATAAAAATTAACAAAAGGAAATCAGAGATGAAAAATTATCCTTACAGATCCTTTCTAGCTTTCGTTCTATTCTCTTCTGGGTGTTTTATCCTATTTTTCTTCTTTTTTTGCATTAAAAAAATGCCTCAAATTAGCTGCCTGTAATCCTTGATCCTGGGGAAGCTGAGGCTGGGGAATAGTTTAAGCTCTGGAGCCAATCAGATGTTCATACTGAGTCTGGCAACAAAATGAAGAACCTCAAGGGCTTGAAGGGCCACTGGGCTGCCTAAGGAGGGCAAAGAAGCTCAGCATAGAAATAGAACAAGTGACAGGTTCTTGAGTGGCTGCTCTGCTTCTGGTTTGGCCAAGATAAGGAGACTTAGTCAAAACAAACAAATGAAGCTTTAATTATGATCTTTTCTTTCTTTACTTTTTCTTGCTCTCTACTCTCTCCTAAAGCCCTCTGTGGTGGTGGTGGTGGCAGACAGATGTGGAACACTTTATAACTTGTCAGCTTTTTTTCTATATGGATTAATTTTGGTGATTTCCCCTCTCTGCTTCCTCTTTTTCTTTTTTTAGAAAAATTCCTTGTTATAAGGGTTGGCTCTTTGGGGACTTGTGGGAGAAATTTTGCAAAGCAAAAAATAAAAGATGTCAATTAAAAATATATTTTTAAAAAGCTCTTGTATTGTGTATTTAGAGTTAAACAAAATAACTTCCCAACTTTTCATATATGAAAATGTATGCCTTCATGGAAGCCAAGATGGTAGAGTAGCAGGGAGAAGTATGGTGAGCTATCCTCCATACTACCTCCAAATAGATATAGAAAATACATGAGGAGCAATTAAGTGGCTCAATGGATAGAGAGCCAGGTCTGGAATCAGGAGGTTTTGGGTTCAAATTTGACCTCTGACAGTTCCTAGCTGTGTGACTCTGAGCAAGTCACCTAATCCCCATTGTCTAGCTCTTGCTACTCTTCTGTCTTAGAATTTGTGTGTGTGTGTGTGTGTGTGTGTGTGTGTGTGTGTGTGTGTGTGTATGACAGATTAAGGCTATTAAAAAGAAAGAAAGTAAATACACCAGACCTAGTCTTGACTGAGAAATCCCAGAAAAAAATTACAAAGAATCATTGCTTCCAGCCTAAGTCAGTGGAAGGAGTCAAAGAGGTCTGTGGATCCCAGGGATGGAGTCTGGCCAGGAGTACTCTTCTAGGGAACATTCCAGTTTAGGGATGAGCTGAGAAACAGATTGAAATAAGAGTTCCCAAATTCATTACAAAGAAACCTACTCTTGTTCAAGGAATAATTACAGCTGGCAGCAGAAATTTCAGACTAAAAAGAAGGTAAAATAAAGATAAAATTTTTAAAAAATAACCCTTACCTTCTGCCTTAGAATCAATACCATGTGTTGGTTCCAAGGTGAAAGAGTGGCAAGAACCAAATGTAGAAATAGTTTCCTGGAACTCTAAAGGTGGCAAGCCCATAGGTATGTTGCCCCAAAGACCCAAACCCAGAGCAGAAACTTGCAGAATGCAAACCAGGAGGCCTTCAAACTTCACCATGAATAGGACTGCTTGGGGAACTCTGAAAACTTGCAGGTCCACAGGCTGAGCTGTCTTTGAGGTCCAAGAATAATACAATGCTCAATATTCCCAAGAAAACAGCAATGGAACCAACCAAGACATTCCCTCCAGTCATGCACAGAGCCCATCCCTAACATAAAGTCTGAAGTCAAGAAACAGACTGGAAGAATAAGCAAACAAACAAACAAAAAAGAATCTCATCATAAAAAGCTATTATGGGACAAGGATACTTAAGGCATAAACCCAAAATAAGAGAATGACTCCAAAACAAATACCTTAATAAGCAAAGCCTAAAAAAAAAAAAAAAAAAAAAAAGGACAGCAAGGGCATAAAACCTTGCCCAAGGAACAAAGAGCCTGAAAAGTAAGATGAAACAAGTAGAAGATAATGGCATCATGTGACAAAAAAAATTATTAAGACAAAGTCAAAAGAACAGAAAAAATGGAAGAAAATATGTTATGTCATAGCAAAAAAGACTGACCTGGAAAAGAGACTAATTAATGAAATTTTTTTATTCATGGATTAATACCTTTATTAATTATGAATATAACCACTAGGATTCCAATAGGAGAAAACCTTTAAAGTCTCATGCCTCTAGTACATTTTTCTTTTTTTTTTTAATTTTAATTTAATTTAATTAATGAAAATTTAAGGATCACAAAGACTATGTTAAAAAAAAAAGCCTAGCCAACAATATTTCAAGGAATCATCAAAGAAAACCATCTAAATCTCTTACAACCATCAGGCAGATTGGAAATAAAAAGAATCTCTTGATCTTTCCCTGTAAGAAACCCCAACTTCCAGGAGCATTCTAGCCAAAATTCAAATCTATCTAGGTCAAATTAAAAATACTTCAAGCAGTCAGAAAAAAAGTTTTCAAGTACCAAGTAGCCATATTCATGATAATAAAATTTAGCAGCCATAACTATAAAGGAATGAAGGCTTAAAAGATGATATTCCAGACGGCAAGGAATATAGACTTGCAACTAAGAATAACTTGCCAGCAAAACTAAATATAATCCTATTGGTGGGAAAAGGGGTTTTTAATCAAATAAAGAACATTTCTGATAAAATGATCAAAGCTGCATAGAAACTTTGAAATGAAAGAGTGAAGAGAAATATAAAAAAAGGTAAATATGAACAAATCAATCATAAAAGACTAAACAAGGTTAAACTATTTACATTCTGATATGGGGATATGTCCTTTCCCTATCATCATCAGGAATCACAGCAGTTCTGGAAGTGGTTCTGTTATGTTTTAATGCTATTAAAAGAATAGAAAGGGAGGAGAAGAAGAATACATGGGAAGGGGGAAGTGGTAGGGAGAATCAGTGCCCCCTGGACCTCACTATCATCTGAACTGAGAATGAAGACTCCAAGAAGTGTGTTCTGTATGACAATAAAAAATGAAAGGGAAAACAAAAAGTTAGAGAGAAGTCCCTAATAAGAAAGAAGGACTCTGGAAAGAAGTGGACAAGGATGGTGGCCAACACTTTGATCTATGCCAGTTCCTAATCTGCTTCACTTTGGGGAATTTCCCATTGTGTAAAATCTGAGTTTCTCTTGGATGAACTGGGATATCTTGATCTCAGTGGGAGAAAGTCCTTAACTCTGTATATAATCTGGCATATTCTCATCCGTATTCTTTCTTTGATTTCCTTTTGCTAATGGTTTTGGTAAATGGGTTTATTTGCTATTTACAAGATGTATTCATTATAGAATCAGCATTTGGTAGGAAGGGAGTTAAGCCTTGCAGATATTAGCTTGGGGTCCTCTTTCTCCAATAAGGGATAGCTATCAGAGGTTCAGCTTGGACTTAAAAATTATCTCCCTTAAGACAGATAATATTTAAGGGAGCAGGTAAATACAATTCTAGCCCAGTACCATTTTTCTGAAGAGAACAGAGTGGCCAACCTGTGGCCCCACCTTTCTACTTCTCTTTCTGATAGGAATCAAAGTCTCCCTTATAGGTTGATCAGAAGAGACTAGAGATATGTATTCATACTTTCCTACAAGCCACATTTAGACCCATGTGAAAACATAACCTACACAGGCAATCAGTATATACCCCCTACATGAAAGGAAAACAAAGAAAAGAAATAAAGGTCTTATTCTGCATCTTGAATCCATTACTGTTCCTGTGACTTGTTTTACACACATTTATTTATTTAAAAAGCCTTACCTTTTTTCTTAGAATCAATGCTGCATATTGCTTCCAAGACAGAAGATCAATAAGGGCTAGGCAATGGAGGCTAAGTGATTTGCCCAGGGTCACACAACTAGAAAGTGTCTGAGGTCAGATTCGATCCCTGGACCTTCTGTCTCTAGACTTGCCTCTTAACCCACTGAGCCATCTAATTGCCCCCCAATTTGTTTATTTTTACATTCCTTTAAAAATCTCCCCCTCACACTGAGAAGACAAGTATTATATCAATAATATATGTCATCAAGAAAAACTGATTTTCATATTAGCTATATTAAAAAAAAAAAAAAGCAAGGAAAATAAAGTGAGAAAGCTATGCTTCATTTTGCACTCAGAGTTCAAAGTTCTTTCTCTGGAGGTGGACAAGTCCCTTGGAATTGTCTCAGCATCTGGCATCGATCACAGTAGCCAAGTCTTTCACAGTCCATGACTTGTTCTTGATGCTGTTCTCTCATCATTGCTTCCTCTTTCTAGATGTTCACTTTTTTGTTGATCTGGTCCAACCTTATTATTTCATTGGTATAGGGAATTCCTGATGAAGTTGAAGGAAATAAGGTGCTTGCTTCTCACATCTAACATGTATTAGTGGGGAACATTAAAGGCATGGGCTTTCCCTCAGTCTCTCACCTGACTGTTTTTACATGGATTTCTCTCCTTGGGAGAGATTCTTTTTTAAAATCAAGCAATTAATTAATTAATTATTAAATTTTAAGAGATTTTTCCAGGTTTACATGATTCATGTTGTCTCTCTTCCTTCTTCCCTCCCCACTCCCAGAGCTGACAAGCAATTCCACTGGGTTATACATGTGTTATTACTTGACACCTATTTCCATGTTATTTATTTTTGTAATAGAGCAATCTTTTAAAAACAAAACCTCAAATCCTATACCCATAAAACCCAGGAATAAGTCATATGTTTTTCTTCTGCATTTCTACTCCCATGGTTCTTTCTCTCAATGTGGATAGTGTTCTTTCTCATAAATCCCTCAGGGTTGTCCTGGATCGTTGCAGTGCTATTAGTAGCAAAGTCAATTACATTTGATCGTTCCATAATGTTTCAGTTTCTGTGTACAATACTCTCCTGCTTCTGCTCATTTAACTCTGCATCAGTTCATAGAGTTCTTCCCAGTTCATATAGAAATCCTTCAGTTTATCATTCCTTATAGTACAATAGTATTCCATCACCATCATATGCCACAATTTGTTCAGCCATTCCCCAAATGATGGACATCCCTTCATTTTCCAATTTTTTGTTGCCACAAAGAACATGGCTATGAATATTTTTGTACAAGTCTTTTTTATTATCTCTTTGGGATACAAACCTAGTAGTGGTATGACTGGATCAAAGGGTAGACATTCTTTTAAAGCCCTTTGGGCATAATTCCAAATTGCCTTCCAGAATGGTTGGATCAATTCACAACTCCACTAGCAATGTATTAGTGTGCCAATTTTACCACATCTTCTCCAACATTTATCACTTTCCTTTACTGTCATATCTGCTAGGTTCAATGTGATGCCTCAGAATTGTTTTGATTTGCATTTCTCCAATCAGAAGGGATTTAGAGCACTTTTTCATGTGATTATTGTTTTGATTTCTTCATCTAAAAACTGTCTATTCATGTCCTTGGGAGAGATTCTTAATATTTCCATGAGAAAGTTTCCATTCAGGGCATCTAGGTGGCTCAGTGGATTGATAACCAGGCCTGGAGATGGGAGGACCTGGGTTCAAATTTGACCTCAGACACTTCCTAGCTTTGTGACCCTAGACAAATCACTTAGCATCAATTGTCTAGCCCTTACCCCTTTCTTCTGCCTTGGAACTGATATTTGTATTCAATCGAAGACAGAAGGAATGGGTTAAAAAAAAAAAAAGGATAAAGAAGACCCAGGGGAGTAGAGTCACACTACTCAGAGATGAGAGAGTATGGAGAAGATGGGTACAATGTTAGCTCTTGGAGGGCTGAAAATGGTTTATTTTTATCTTTATATCCACAGTGCCTTATGCCCAGTGATTAATTAGTAATGTTTGTTGAGTTTAATTTTAAAAAAAAACTTTAATTTTAATTTTATTTTTCTCAATTACATGCAAATAAACATCTTTAATTTTTAAAAATTTTGAGTTCCAAATTCTCTTCTTCCTCCTCCTCCCTTCTTAAGAAGGAAAACAATTTGATATCTATGTGCAGTCATGCAAAACATTTCCCTATTAGCCCATGCTGCAAAAAAAAAAAAATGCAGACCAAAAAAACCCCCAAGAATAATAAAGAAAGTAAAAAAGATATGCTTCAATCTGTATTCATGCCCATCAATTCTTTCTCTGGAGGTGAATAGCATTTTTTTCTCTCAGCATTTATCACTGTTGAATTTAACTTAATTGAATTCTGGGCAGAAGTCCCTGGCTGTTCAGCACCTATGTCCTCAGGGGCCCCAGAGGAAATCACTCTGTTTGTGCTCTTTATAAAGGGGAGGTTTCCATTCTTACTTCACATAATGTAATCTCAGAAAGACAACTCAGCTTGACTGAATTAATCAGTAAATCAAAAAGTATAAACAAGGCATGAACAATCACAAAACTCTAAGCACTGATTGTTTGCCTGAACTCCTTCCTTAGTGGTTAGCATATTTCCATCCCCCCTTATATTCTCCCCAGCTCAGTTATTCTGAACTACTGGCTATTGTAATAGGAAACGGACAGAGATAGGATAAGATTTAAGAGAAGTGGAAGGCTGTCTTAAAGACACATACTAGGAACTCAAGGGAAAGGATTTTAGCTGGCAGAAGGCAGAGGAGGAACAGTTTGGAAGTGACGACTGGTAGAGTCAGGGACTTCCTAGAGGAGGCTTTGGGCTCTTCCTGTCTGGAAGGGTGGAGGAAAAGGTGGCTTGTTGGAGCTTAGCTACCTCAACCTGACTGTGGAGGAGAAACCCCCAAATCATCTTTGGAGGTACTCTGTTTGACTGGGAAGATCTAGAAAAGGATATGATCATAGCTGCTATGCTTTCCAGAAGGGTTTTTATCTAAAAATCCTATCAGAAGCTGTGTGACCCTGGGCAAGTCATTTGACCCCCATTGCCTACCCTTACCACTCTTCCACCAAGGAACTAATACACAGAAGTTAAGGGTTTAAAAATATAAAATAAAAAAAAAGTAAAAAAAAAAAATCCTATCAGATAGGCTTTTAGGGTTTTACCTCAGGGATCACACCCTCCCCCTCCCCCTCCCGGGGTGAACTTAGCTATTTGAGAGCAATCCTAAAGGTTTTTTTTTTTTAAACCCTTGTACTTCGGTGTATTGTCTCATAGGTGGAAGATTGGTAAGGGTGGGCCTAAAGGGTTTTTGAAACAGCTTTTGAACTAAATCAAACTAACTACTGAGGATCATAGATAGGTAGTTTAGTCAGCTTTTGGGGAACACCTAGATAGAAATAGCAACCTTGTAAATTAGCTGAAAGACCCGAAGGCTCCCTCTTGCAAGGGACATAGAGGTTGTTGGGTAAATAGCTAGATCCTTTAGTTCTGATCCTCAGTTTGTATCCCCTCTTATAATAAAAGAGATACTGATTTTATATATCAATTGTCTCCAAGGTTTTTGTGCAACTGGCCCAGTGAGAGAAAGTGATTCTGCTTCACTCTCACCATCTGGAGGTTAGAATACCTGGAGATCCCAGTTAGGTATCCAGGGGGATCCCTAAGTGGATCTACCTCTATCCCATCTGGGTCTCTCTCTCTCTACCTTAACTCTTTTTTTACTATTCACATACAAGCCTCATTCACCATCCCCACCAGCTTACTCCCTTAAGTCTCAATCCTCCCCCCAAAATGTCCCATCACCCTCCAGACTAATACTCTTCCACTGTGCTCTCTGGAATACCTGTTCCATAATCACCAAATATGTTTTTATCTTACATTTTCCCTTTCTTACTGTTTCCATCTTCTGGTTCTAACTAAAACCTGGCATCTTCCAGTTGAGGTTGTATTTACAATCTCAGTGAGACCTGGTTCCCTTCTGATTGACACTGTATTTGTCATCCTTTACAATACTGGTTATATGTGCATTCATACCCCCAACTCATTGGTCTTGGTGAGGGAATTAAAATATTCCTTGTTTTATCTTTGTCACTTTTAGAGTCTACCTCTACCACTACTCAGCAATTTCTCCTTTTTTGAAGTTCACACCATTCAAATTCATTACCTAATCCAAATCCTGGTGGCCATTATCTATTGATAATGGCCACACATCCCTTTTTTCCTTAATGGGTTCAGTGCCTGACTCACCATATTTCTCTTTTCTCCAACTTCTGTCTTCAAATTAGGGGAGTTCAACATTTATGTTGATGAACCCTCAAACAGCCTCACTTCCCAATTTCTTACTCCAATTTTCAGTTCTCATGATCCACTCCTCCATTTCCTTGCAGCTATATATGGAGATGGTCATATCCTTGACCTTTCCATCAATCATAAGCGTTTCACTTCCAGGTTCTTGAACTTTGAAATTCCTTTATCTGATCATAATTTTTTATCATTTCATCTTTCCCTATGAACTTTTTCCTTAAGGGGCATAACTTTGTTCTTCATCCTTACCACAATCTCTAATCTTCCGACCCCTTGTTTTTGTTTTTGCCAGCTATCATTCTTATACTATTTATACACTCCCACCTTTTCTATCGTGATCTTTGGCAAATCAGTCCAACTCTATATTATATTCTACTGTAGAATTACTTGCCTACTCTTTCACTGAAAAAAATTAGGCTGTTTCCTGAGTGTTCCTTTCCCCCCTCACCTTCTCTTATCATATTGCTCCAGTGTTTGCCCCCATTCTTTCTTCCTTCACTCCATCTCCCATAATGACATAGTCCTTCTTCCCAACTCTTCTACATGTATCTTTGAACCCATCTCCTCCTGCCTTTTCCAGCAGATTGCCTCCCTATCTTCCCTACTTTCTCAGTGTCCTTTGTCTCTCTTTGTCAACTAAATGCTTCCCTGCTGCCTACAAATATATTCTTGTCTCCCCCATACTTACAAAACAAAACCTCACTTGATCTGACAATTTCTATCAGCTGATATTCTATATTCCTCTTACCTTCTCATGGGGTAGCTGGGTAGTTAGACACCTAGGAGTGTCCTGGGTTCAAATTTGGGCTCAGACTTCCTAGCTGTGTGATCTTGGGCAAGTCACCTAACTCTAGTTGCCTAGCCATTACTACTCTTCTGCCTTGGAACAAATACATTTAAAGATGGAAGGTAAGGGTTTAAAAAAAAAATCTATCTCTACTCAATATGTCCTTATCATTCAACTGAAACTGCCCTCTCCCAAGTTATTTATAATTTTCTTTTTTTCCTCAATGAGGGATGGGAGAGGAAGGGAGGAAAGAGAGGGAGAGAAGATAACAAGGACCAATAATAATTAAATAAAAAACTTAAATTAAATAAAATAATCTTTACAAAGTAATAAAATGTTTTATCCAATTTGGAAAAAAAAAGGCAAACTCATCCTAAGTCTTCCCCAAATCCCCTCATCTTTCTGGAAGTTCCTTTTTGATTAGATCTGAGTTCCCAGGATTCCCCACCAGAGGGAGAACTAAAACCATTCAGCTCAATGCCCATGATGGGGAGGCTTGAGCAAGAGTGACATTCACAGTGACTCAGGAGAAAAAACAACAACAAATGTTTTCTCATCAGCTGTGCCAGTGGAAAGAGTGTGTGTTGGGGTGAGGGGCTGAAAGGGGGGGGCAGTGTTGAATTGGGGTTAGAGGTGGAAAAAAAGGGTCATGGGGTGAGGAAGGAAAAAGCCGAGGAGGGTTTGGGGGCAGACACACACATGCTTGAACACATGGAAATATACTGGACAGGAAGTCAAACATCTACATTGTAGTCTTGGCTCTGACACTAACTTACTGTTTGGCCTGAGATAAATCATCTTGTGTCTCTGGGACTCAGGTTCCTCTGGTCTAAAATGAGAATGTTGAATTTGATGTATCTTGTGGATCTAATATTCTATAGTAATAATAACTAGCATTTATATAGTGTACATTAGCTCATTTGATTTTCACAACAACCCTATAATGGCTGTTATTATAGCCTTTTCAGAAATGATGAAATTGAGGCAAACAGGGTTTAGTTCCTTGCCCAGGATCATAGAGCTAGTAAATATCTGAGGCAGGATTTGAACTCAGGTCTTCCTGACCTGATACAAACAACCAGGTGTTACAGTATATAGAGTACTGGGCTTGGAATCAGAAAAACTCGTCTTCCTGAATTCAAATCTGGTCTTGGACATTTATCAGCCATGCAACCCTGAGCAAGGCACTAAACCTGGTTTGCTTCAGTTTCTTCATCTGTAAAATGAACCAGAGAATGAAATGTCAAACTACTCTGGTACCTTTGCTAAGAGAACCCCAAGTAGGGTCATGTAGATTCTGAAATAACTAAACACCAACTTCCTGAGTCTAAGTCCCAAGCTCTATCCATGGTGTCATCTAGGTGCAACATTTTTTTTAATCCTTACCTTCCATCTTAGAATCAATACTATGTATTGGTTTCAAGGCAGAGGAGTGGTAAGGGTGAGGGCAATGGGGGTTAAGTGACTTGTCTAGGGTCACACAACTAGGACATGTCTGAGACCAGAGGGAAACCCAGGACCTTCTGTTTCTAGACCTGGGTATCAATCCAATGAGTCATCCAGCTGCCCCCTACTACATTCTATGATGTGTACTCAGAATTGTTTAATCCCAGACTTGAAGAATATGTTAAAGATGACCTCATTCAATCTCCCATCCTCTATGAGAATCCCTTTGACAAGATTCCCAATAGGCCAATATCCATCCTCTGCCAGGATACTTCTAGGGATGGAGAGCTCACTTTCTGCCCAGACAGCCCATTCCATTAATGAACAGTTCAAAATTTTAGGACGTTCTCCCCAGGATTTATCTGCCAACATATACTTTTCCTCCTGCTAAACCAGAAGAAAGTAGTCATTGACCACAGAAGGTACTGCTGGCATGGCCCTTTAAATATAGAAGAAGAATATAGAAAGCCCATCAGCTCTGAAAGGGACCTTAGAGATGACCTAGTCCATTTTTCCTCATTTTACAGGAAAAGAAACTGAGCCCCAGAGGGGAAGTAACTGCTGAGCTCAGATGACTGGTAAATAATAGACTTGGAACAGAAACCCAGTCTTATGGTTGCAAAAGCTGAAGTTGTTTTACCAGTCTGCACATTTGTCTACTCTCATTCTGTGTCTAGGGTCCAAGGAACTCCAGACAGCTCCGTCCTCAAATGGCCTAACTTAGGGGGAGGTAGGATAGGAAGGAAGGGCCACTATGGCCATCAGCTAGGACCTTCTACTAGAGAAGACGCCCTGATACTTCTGAAGTAATGAAAATAATAATAATAACCACAAGAAGAATTAAACTTTATAAAATAATAGCATTTATATAATACTTGTATAATTCAGATCAAATTCCTTGCCAGCCTTGGGAAGAGGAGGGAAAGGAGAGAGGGAGACAATTTGGATCATACAACCTGAATACTTATGTGGAAATTTATTACATATAATTGGTAAAATAAAATGCCTTTGTGATTTTTTTTTTAAACAAAAGGTTAAAAATTGCAAGAGCAAGTATGGACCTGCATTAGGAGAGGGAAGTTTTCTCACCGGGGCAGTTAGTTCATTATACCCCTGAAATCACTGGTTCAATCCTTCTCTCCTGCTGGTGAAAAGAACCCTCCATTTAGTATGGAGAGGACCTGAGTCTCCTGTGCGACCACTTACTACTTGAGGACTTCCAGCAAGTCATTTTGTGTTTCTGAGGTTCAGTTTTTCCAAGCTCGAAGAGGGCAGGACAGTACTTGCATTTCCTGCCTCACATCTTGAGGAAGAACCTTTGCGAACCTGAAAGCCTGCTCATCCAAAGGCATTTTCTCACCTCGGGAAACAAACGTGCCATTTTGGACACTGTCTTGGAGATGGGTCAGTGGTCATTAAGATGCAATGAAAGTGGCAGCATCAAACCTTGGTGCCTTCTCTGTAAGCCCAGAGCTCTTCCCACTAACCAGGGAGCACCTGGGCTACCTCCCACCAAAGGCACTGGGGCAGAAATGAGAGACTCCCCAGAGGAAACAGGAACCCTGCCAGTTCCCTGACTTCCAGCCAACTTGGCAAGCCTGACAGAACCAGGAATATAAAACTCATCAATAGTAAGGACCAGGAGCTCCAAATCTAGCTTTTTCCCTGTTCCGTTTCATTGTCCTTAATTGATAGAGGGCAGGAGGGTGATTAATTTCCCCTAAGGAGAAGAGTAAACTCCTTGATCTGGGACTAAAGTCTAACTTAGAAATTATATTATAATCCTGTCATATTATATTTCTAAGTCTCACTTAGATATTATATTTTACAATATGTTATAACAGATATGGCCAGCATGTCATAAAAACTAGAGGCAGCTGGGTGGTACTGTGGATAGAATGTGAAACTTGGAGACAGGATAGATCTGAGTTCCATTCCTGCCTTAGTTATTAATTTTTGTGTGATCCAAGGCAAGTCTCTTAATCTCTTGTAACCTGTTTCCTTATCTGGAAAATGGGGACAATAAGAATAGCTGGCATTTATCTAGCCTTTCAAGCTTTGCAAAGGGATTTATAAATAGTGTCACATTTGATTCTTAACAACAATCCTGATAGGTTGGTGCTATTCTTATCCTCATTTTTCAGATGAAGAAACTAAGGCTTCAGACATCATTCCACAGAAACGTCTCTCCAAAGTTACCAATGATCTCTCCCTCTTTTTTTAAAACTCTTACCTTCTTTCTTAGAATCTATTGGTTCCAAGGCAGAAGAGCAGAAAGGGCTAGGCAATGGGAGTTAAGTGACTTTCTCGGGGTCACACAGCTAGGAAGTGTCTGAGGTCAAATTTGAACCCAAGATCTTCCATTTCTAGTCCTGGTTCTCAATCCACTGAGCCACCTCGGTACCTGTTCGAGACATTTTCACTGGTTGTCTCCCATGACTAGAATGTTCTTCCTCCTCTCTACTTCCCAGCTTCCTTGGCTTCCCTCAAGTCAGTCTTTGATGAGAAGCCTTTCCTGATCCCCTGTTTTGAGAGCGGCTTTCTTTTATTGATTATTTCCATTTTATCCTGTTTTAAATGGGGGTTGAAGGGAGGGAAAGAGCATTTATTAAATGCCTCCTTTATTCCAGACCCTGCCAAGTGCTTTACAAATATTCTTATTTTAATTTGTCTACTCCATTCCACTGGGAGCTCCTTGAAAGTAAGGGACTATCTTCAGTCTTTCTTTGTATCTGGTTTGTATCTCTGGTTGCTCATTCCAGAACCTGCCACTTAGTTGGTGCTTGAGAAATGCTTGTGGACAACTGGACGGTGCAGTGGATAGAACACTGGAACCAGAGTCAGAAAGACTCATCTTCCTAAATTCAAATCTGATCTCAGACACTTACTAGCTGTATGACCCTGGGCAAGTCGTTTAATCCTGTTTGCCTTGGTTTCCTCATCTATCAAATGAGTTGGAGAAGGAAATGGCAAACCCACTCCAGCATCTTTGCCAAGAAAACCTCAGATGGAGTCAGGAAGAGTTGGATACAACTGAAAATGACTTTACACAGAGATATGCTTATTGACTAACGGACTGACTGGCCCTTTAATTTAGCCAAAGAGTAGATTGATTGTTCCAGCTGAAGACTCCACATTGTATGAAGAACAATCCCAGCTGACCGGCCTGTCCAGGGGAGACTCCATGCCCTGTGAGGATCCAGCCCAGCTGAATGGTGGACAGTGGAGGGACTCATCCATCCCCAATGCCACGAGAAGAGCAAACTTCATGAGGATTCCACTAAGGATTGGGAATGGGGTATCCCATTGACATATGTGCTCTCTACTCACTACTGTTATGCTCCAAGTTAAGCCCACACTTTCCAGGGACCTTGTGGGTATGCCCCCAGTTTTGGGGGAACATTCTAGAATAACTTCTTGCTGTGCCATCTCAGGAAATCCATGATCTAAAAGTGAATGGAATTCAATTGATTCTGATTGGAAACAGGAAAGTATCTCATGAAAGACAGTACTAGACACCCAACACACTTACAACCCCAAGAAGGAAAGAGGAAACTGCCTTCCAGGAGTTCTATCTTGTGTATCCAGGAGTCCAATTGTGGGGAGTCACCCCAGAGGGTACACTACGTGTTTTCTAGGAGCATGATATGACTGAATGAGGAACTTGTAGATGAATGGATTTTTTTAAAAGGCAGAGACAAAAGAGGGAAGCAAGGGCAAGTGCTAGATAGAAGATGAATACCAATGTATGTCAGTAAGATCCTTTCAGAATAGCATCAGGGGACAGATAGGTAGCACAGTAAATAGTATACCAGGTCTGGAGTCTGGAGGTCCTGGGTTCAAATGTGACCTCAGATACTTCCTAGATGTGTGACTCTGGTTGCCATGGGGTGGTGGTAGTGGTATGAAGAATAGCATCAGGTCTGCTAAAGCTCAGACTGAGCTGAGGTTTATAAGGAGACCTGAAGACAACAAACAAGGGTCTATGTGAGATTTTGAAAAGCTAGATTGAGTGGAAAGATGAGGATAAAAGAAGGGATAAAAATGCCATCAGTAGATGGGATGATGATAACAGATGATGGAGAGAAGATTGAACTGTTGAATTCTTCTATTTTTTCTTTTCTCTCAGCCAATCGTCTTCAGCCTGAAAAGGACAGAAAAAAAAATGGCCAATAGAGATTATATCCATGATAAATAGAAAGACAGTAAAAGAACATTGATCTGCCTTTAATTAATTCAAGTCACCTGGCCCATATGAGCTATTCCCCAGGGTACATTAGCAGTGGGCAAGTCACTTCACCCTGTTTGCCTCCGTTTCCTCATTTGTTTAATGAGTTGGAGAAGGAAATGGCAAACCACTCCAGTGTCTTTGCCTAGAAGACCCCAAATGGGGTCAGGAAGAGTCAGACACAACTATAATAACCAAACAATAAAACCCTTTTTTTCTAGGATAATTTCTCTTTGAGTTTCTTATGATTCTTCTTTTTGTCTTTCTGCCTCTGTCTCTGTCTCTCTGTATTTTCCTCCTACCTCACTGACTGACCTTTCTCAGTCTGTTTTGTAAGATCTATATTCATATCACTATCACTTATTATGGAAGTCCCCCAAGGCTATGTCTTAAGCACATTTGTTTTTTTTTCTGTATGCTATCTCATTTTGTGATTTCATCAGCTTCCATGGTTCAATTATGTCTTCTATAAAGTTAATTCCCAGTTATATTTATCCATCCTGAGTTTCTCTCTTGAGTTATAGTCCCAGTTTATCTCTAACTACAACCTAGATGTCCCATAGGAACCTCAAATGCTAAATCTCCAAAGCAGAACTCCTTACCTTTCCCCTCAAAACCCTTACCTTTTCTGAACTTGCCTATAGTTGTTGAAATGACTGACATCTTCCTAGTCATGTAGGTTTATAACCTCAGAATCATCCTTGATTTCTCTGTTTTGTTTATCCCATAAATCCAATCAGTTGTCAAGTTTTGTAATACCTTTCTCAACATTTCATGTTTCCTAATCTCCATCCACAGGACCATTGCCCTAGTTCAGTCTCTCATGACCTCTCACCTTTCTAAATGGTCTCTCTACCTCAAGGCTCTCCCCACTCCAGCCTGTCCTCCATGTCACCCAGTGTTATGGTAGTAAATGTTAAAATCATTACCTGGGGTAAGTTGGATGCCACCTTGACCGACAAAGATGGCAATTGAGAGATTCAGAATGTTCCCAGGTGCCATGAGTCAGGGGCAAACGTCAGTTGAGCCCACCCTATAAATACCCCCTAGGAATTACAGAACTTAGAGCTGAGACTTGAGCAAACTTCTCTTGGAGCAAGAACTGGGCAGAGGGAGGTGAAGGGTGGTAAAAGAAGAAGAGGGTAGGCCTGACCTAAACCCGTCACCTGTGATTGACTGAGAGAGAGCTAGTGATCCATCAATATTATTGGTAGTAGAGCTGAGAGAATACACAGATCATCAATCCACATCTACATCAATAGCCTTCCCTATTCTCTGATTTGGCTGTGACCAGGTCAAGTCAGGGATAGTGAGAGAGTGAAGACCTCAAGCCTCTACCAGCCTAGCAATCTCCAGTCCTGATCAATGATTAGCTTAGTAGCCAAACATTAGCAATAGGGTTCCCAATGTCCAAACCTATTACCTATTTCCTCATCAATAGATAATACAGTGATTTAACAACAAGAACCTTCCTGAGTGGTTATTCTATCACAGCCCTTGGGAAGGGAGAACTAATAGCAGTCAGATCTCAATTGTTTCCAAAGCCAATCAATAGCCTATTAATAATCAATCCAAACTCAAGTTGGGCCTTGAGAGGTGAACCATCTACCTAACCTCTCAAGGGGTCCCCACCTGGGCAACTATTAGAAAGAAGTCACTGACAGGTTTAACCAACCAAGCCTGTCAGGGAGAAGAGAGATAAATTACAGCAACAGCTATTGTGAGAGGAGTGGGTGTTCCTCCTTCACCAACTGCAGTTGGCTTAGGCCTTGGGCTCTGATCCCTCCTTCATCCATACTGTCCCTAATATCTACAGACCAACCATCCTGTAGTATCTAGAAGGAAGATCTATAAAGAGATAGTAGTAGGAGGAGGAGGAGGAGATATACAAAGAAAGAAAGAAACAAGATTAGATCCAGATCAGAGATATATATATCTACTCACTCCTTCATTTCTTTTTAACATAAACTCCAGTGACTCCCTATTACCTCTAGAATCACATATAAAGTCTTCTATTTGTTTGGCATTCCCCAATTGGTGGACATCTACTTTTTTTCAATTAAATTTTATTTTTTCCAATTACATGTAAAAACAATTGTTTTACAATTTTTCCTGACATTTTGCCATTCAGATTCTCCCTCTCTCTCCTTCCCCCATTCCCAAGGAGATAAATAGTTTATGTCAATGATATCATTTGATTTTTCATCAATTGATGAAATTTTACATCGCGATGATGATGAAATGTTTATATTAATTGATATAGTTTATAGCAATGCTTTCATGCAATATGTATTTCTAGATTCCCTATGTTGTGACTGAAGACATATTTTTTTTGCAATAAAAAACTCATGAAGGAAATAAATTAAAGAAAGGCATGCTTTGATTGGAAGTCAGATTCCAACAGTTCTTTCTTTGGTTGTAGATAGCTCTTTTTTTTTTTTTTTTTTTTTTTTAAATCATGAGCCTCTTGGGATTATCTTGGTACCTTATTTTGCTGATAGGAGTTTAGTCCTTCACAGTTGATCTTCAAACAATATTTCTGTTATTATACACACTGTTCTCCTGGTTCTGCTTATTTCACTTTGCATCAGTTCATATAATGAATATCTACTTTTAACAAGGAAATATATTTAAGCAAAAACAACTGACACAGTGACCCTATCTGACCACATTCCACAACTCTTCTATTTTTGGCTATTGTTATAGACAGTTTGGAGAAATGTGGGTTAAATGTTAGCAGATTAGAATTCAGGACAGATTAAATGGATAAACTCAGAGCATAACCATTAATGGCTCAATACTAATTTAGAAATTGCTAACAAAGTGCCCCGGGCATCTGGCAGTGACTCTTGAGTTGTTTAACATTTTTTATTAGTGACGTTGATAAAGGTGTAGGTGGCTTTCTGATCACATTTAGAGATGATGCAAAAATTGGATGGATTTTTAATATATTGGATGATGGAATCAGGATCCAAAAAAAGATTCTGGCAGAATTTTGAGATCAATTAATAAGATGATATTTTAAAAAGATAAGTGTAAAGTCTAATTCTTGTGTTAATTTTTTTTCTCACAAAAACAAAAGATGAGAGTCCTAACTAGAGAGAAAATTAACTGGGGGAAAAATCTGGAGCATAGTATGTAGCCTAGAAGTGGTATTGACATTGAATTCTTTCCTGATCAGCCACGTTAAGAATATTGCACACCATTCCAGACACCACGATTTAGGAAGGATATTGAAGTAGTGAGTGAAAAATATCCAGAAGGTGTCCAGCTTGGTAGAGGGCCTCCAGGGAATGTCCTATGAGTACCATTTCTGGGTGGTGTCCAGCATGATAGCAATCTTTGAATATTTGAAAGAGTATTTTCATAAGGGATCCCACTTGCTCTCCTCACCCTCTTATTCTTAGAGGCAAAACTAGGACTGAGGACTGAGAGTCTAAATAGGGGAAGCTGGTCTCTGACTAAATGGATCCTTCCAACCTAGGATAAAATCACAAACAACAAGGTATTAAATTAAGTGTAAAGACTAGAGGGATGTAATTATAGGAAGTGAAGGGGCAGATAGCAGAGATGAAGTGTTTATGTATTTATAAGTTGTTAACATTCTGGCACCCCTTGAGAGAAGGATGAAGTGTGAATTTCTCTCTGATGGAATTAGAAGGGCTGGTGTAGTTGCCATGGTAACTATTGACCATGCCCCCGGTCACTTTTAGAATGCTAGTTTATTAAATTATACAGCCATAATACAGGGAAGGAATGGTTTTGGGGAATGTGTCTTCTGAGCCCAGTAGGAGATCAATGCATCCAACAGAGAGAAGAAAAACACTCTCTAGTCAGAAATAGCCTCAGAGAGGGAGGACACTGCTTTTAGGAGCCTGGTCTCTGGAAGTGAGAGAGTGAATTAACTGTGGATTCAAGAGAGCTGGCCAACCAAGAGTCAAGCTGTGGAGAGGCAGTGACCTGGGGGTCCCAGATGAGTGACCTTCATCCCAAGCATAAATAGTATACTCAAGGGGGTGATACATGAAGACTCCTGAAGAAAACAGAAGGAAGGCTCAGTGGATAGAGAGCCAGCCTAGAGATGGGAGGTCTTGAGTTCAAATTTGACCTCAGATGCTTTCTAACTGTGTGACCCTTTGGAACCAGTAAAAGTATTGATTCTAAGATGGAAGGTAAGGGTTTAAAAACAAACAAACAAACAAAACAACTAAGATTTTGTACTCTGGCTATAATTGTGTGCCCAGCTACCATTGTATGCTAACTTTGTCTCCACCCTTCCCATGGACCTTTTCTGTGATTGTGTGAAAGTGAACCCCAGGATTATGGGGGAGATTTTTGTAGTTACTCTTCTTACTAGGCAGCTAGGTGGTATAGTAGATAGAGCACTGGGCCTAGAGTCAGAAGGACCTGAGTTCAAATGTGGCTTGAAACATTAGTTATTTGGAAGTCACTTAACCCTTTTTGCCTCGGTTTCCTCATCTGTATAATGAGCTGGAGAAGGGAATCACAAACAACTCTAGTATCTTTATCCAGAAAACTCCAAATGAGGTCATGAAGAGTCAAATACAACTAAACAACAAAAAATAACAAAAACCCTTCTTATGCCATCTTTGTAAATACTTTTGTTTTGAGTTCATTGTGCTTACTGGTTGGTCAAGGGGAAGCCCATTGGCAGGGGCTCATGAGCTATAGCTTTTAAGAATACAGATCCACAGGGACCCTGGAAACTGGGAGTAGCAGCCAATCTCTGGGGACCAAATCTAAAAATTCAAGTGTAGGGAATATTCCAGAGAGGAAGAGACTCCAAAGATGTGAGTTGAAAGACATCAGTATTAGATTCATATGAAGAATACCTTCCTACTAGAAGGTTAAGAGCTAGATTTGAAGTCAGAGAATCTGTACTCAAATCTTGGCTCTACTACTAAGCTGTGCAGGTAACCCATTTAACCCCTTTGGACCTCAATTTCCTCATCTGTAAAGTAGAAGTGTTGGATTCCTCCCAGTGATAGGTCTATTCTTCTCATAAGGATGCTCGGAAATGGAATAGGCTACTCAAATAGTAAGATATTTCTCCACCCCAGAATTTTCTATAGTCAAGTTAGATGACTACGTGTCACACATACTGTCACAACATCTTTTCATGTTCAAGACCTTAACCCTGTTTCCTACCTTTCCATAGGTCTGCCCATGCGGGATGATCACAATGGGGTGCCTAGAGTAAAGTTTGCCTAGTAAATATGAACATGAGAACCCAAGGGTCTGGTACAAAGAACTGGAAAATAAAAGGGTGCCCAATTGTGGAAGAATGGTTAAAGGGGCACTAGCCAGGGTGTCAGGAGATTTGAGTTCTAGTTCCAGATAGACTAACTGGGTCACTAACCAGTTATGTCATTTCCACCCTTTAAAACTCAGCTTCCTTACCCATAAAATGGGTGGGAAGAGGCAGAGAAGACTGGACTACCTAATTCCAGTTCTAAAATTCTATAAAAAAACATAGAGTACCATTAGAGCCAGGAAGCTTTCGAAGCCCTTCTTAGTCCTCAGTGATCCTTGCCTTCTCTGAACTCTTAATCAGTCTTTTGGTTTATCCAATAATTCAGTAAATGAGAGCCTTAAGATGGAGGAATGGAACAGGAATGGAGTTAGGAATCTGGGTGAACTTGAGATTTTGGATGAACCTCTCTGAGCCTCAGTTTCTCTCTCTGTAAAAAGGGGATAATCATTTTTCTACTACCTTGTTTAACAAGTTGTGAGGAAAGAGCTTTGTAAACCTTAAATGCTTTAGCCCTTTAATGATCTGTGGCTTCACCTATGGGAAAAGTCCCCCATGGTGGTATACCTCGCAGCCTCTTCTTGATCAAATGCTAAATGACTGCCTAACTGTGTGATTTTTGTCTATCCATGAATGTTTGTGACTCTTGCTCAGAAGGTCTACCCAGTATACTGGGAGCTTTCTTCTTCTTCTCTTGACATTGAATGTTTAGAAATAGGGCGTTGGGTTGCCCATCAGATATTCCTTGCTATTACCACATAACTGGCCTGCCTTCTTTTCCCATCTTATGTATGTATCTGATGACATCCTTTATGTTGCTTCTCTTACAACATTCTTTCCTGGAAGCACATCCACCATTGCACCTCCTTTACTGACCTTTGGGTAACCCTTCCCTGGAGTTCTTTGGAATGTGGAATTCCCTGACTTCATATGACATCACTGGAAAGGAGGCCGACAACAAACCACAAGCTTTTATTTGTTTAATCATATTTTATTTTCCCACTTACATGTAAAAACAATTTTTAACATTCATTTTTTAAAAATGAGTTCTACATTTCTCGCTTCCTCCTACCCTCCCAGGAAGGTAAGCAATCTGAGATAGATTTTACGTGTCCAGTCATGTGAAACATTTTCCCATTTTAGTCATTTTACTATAAGCATTTCTTAAGGCGCTGGGGGTACAAAGACAATCAGAAAGAAAGAGCCCCTGCCTGCAAGAAGCTTCTATTCCAAGATCAACTGTGATGGACTTTGCTACTGGCAGCAATATAATGATCCAGAACAATTCTTTTTTTTTTAATTTATTTTTTAGAAAATTTGTCCATGTTTACATGATTCATGTTCTTACTCTCCCCTCCCCAACCACCCCCCCCATATCAGATGCACATTTCCACTGGTTTTAACATGTGTCATTAATCAAGACCAATTTCCATATTATTAATATTTGCACTAGAGTGGTAGTTTCGAGTCTACATCCCAAATCATGTCTGCATCAGCCCATGTGTTCAAGCAGTTGTTTTTCTTCTGTGTTTCCTCTCCTGCAGTTCTTCCTCTGAATGTGGGTAGCATCTTTACCATAAATCCCTCAGAACTGTCCTGGGTCATTGCATTGCTGCTGGTACAGAAGCCCATTACATTCTATTTTACCACAGTGTATCCATCTCTGTGTACAATGTTCTTCTGGCTCTGCTCCTTTCGCTCTGCATCAGTTCCTGGAGGTCCTTCCAGTTCACATGGAATTCCTCCAGTTTATTATTCCTTTGAGCACAACAATATTCCATCACCAACAGATACCACAATTTGTTCAGCCATTCCCCAATTGAAGGGCATCCCCTCATTTTCCAGTTTTTTGCCACCACAAAGAGTGCAGCTATAAATATTTTTGTACAAGTCTTTTTCCCTATGATCTCTTTGGGGTATAAACTCAGCACAGTATAGCTATGATCCAGAACAATTCTGAGGCTCTTATGGCAAAGAATGCTATCCCTCTCCAGAGAAAGAACCATTAGAGTAAGAATGCCAATGAAAACATACAATTCATCAGTTGTTTATTTGGGTTTATGTTTTGGGGTTTGGGTTTTATCATTTCACAAAATGAACAATATGGGAATAAGTTTTGCGTGATAATACCTGTATAATCCAAATTGAATTGCTTGTCAGCTCCAGGAGGGGGGAGGCAATTTGGATGTGAATCATATGACTTTGGGCAACATGTAGAAATTTGTTATTAAAATAAGAAAATTTTTTGAAAAGAAGCTTCTGGTTTGAGACGACCATCCTCAAAATGGAGCTGAAAGAAGTGTGAGGGAGGGGGAACGATATCCAACAGGGGTCATGGTGGTGAAGCTCGGGGTATCAGGAACACAGCTAGGAAGGGAATGAAGTATAGAAGGCCTGGTCTTGTCTCCAAAATGAATGCTCCTGTATAGAACTCATCAATGGGAGAAGGGGGCCACATAGCAGAGGGAGGTTCCAGGGCTAGAAGGCAGCCGGGTCATAGAGTCAAACAACCAGGAGGGCAATAAACATTTCTATGAAGAATATTATGACTGAAAAGATGGGTCCTCACCCCTGCCCAGCCCCTGCCCTCCAGGAAAGATATGGAATCATTAAAAAGCACTGTGTGGTTTTCCCAAGGTAAACCAGCTCACTCTTGTCTTTTCTGGGCTCAGATCATTGTCCTTGGGCACTTTCTCTACAAGATATGTGTGCTGACTGACCAACTCTGTGGAGTCTACATCCAACTACTTATCAGAGCTTGGGAGGGAGGGAGATAGAGAGACAGAGACAGACAGAGATAGAGAAAGAGAGAGAGATGGAGAGAGACAGAGAGAAACAGAGAGGGAGAAGGAGAGGGAGACAGACAGAGAGAAAGACAGAGACACACAGAGAGACAGACAGAGAGATGGAGAGAGAGACAGAGAAACAGCTGGAGAAAGTGGGGGAGAGAGACAGAGACAGAGAGAGAGAGATGGAGAGAAACAGAGACAGAGAGAGACAGAGACAGAGAGATGGAGAGAGACAGAGACAGAAACAGAGAGGGAGAAGGAGAGAGAGAGACAGAGACAAAGACAGAGACAGATGGAAGAAAAAAGGAGAGAGAAAGAGGGAAGGGAGGAGGGGAATGGAGAGGAGAGAGGAAGTGAGGGAATGGGAGAAAGAAAGAAAGAGAAGGAAGGAGGGAGGGAGAGAAAGAGAGATAGAAAGATGAGGGAAGTTGGAGGGCAGGAGAGATAGAGCATTTATTAAATGTTTCCTACATTCCAAGCTCTGTGCTAAGACAAGTAATGTCAGTTTTCATCCATTTGGAATTTCCCACATGCATGCATAGCTTTTTTAAAGGGATTATGACTTCAGTGACTTCTGCATTGTTGCAGATACTTGATGAATTAAAGACAATAGTACACAGAACCAGGACCATCTAGAACCTCCCCATAAGGAATCACCCATCTATGTGGGTGGGACTCAAACTGACTGTCCTCTAGGAAGGTGGCAAACACTTCTGGCAAACAGACATCTCCCTGATTTAATCCTGACTTAATCTTTTTTTTTTTTTTAAACCCTTAACTTCTGTGTATTGACTTATAGGTGGAAGAGCGGTAGGGGTAGGCAATGGGGGTCAAGTGACTTGCCCAGGGTCACATAGCTGGAAAGTGTCTGAGGCCGGATTTGAACCTAGAACCTCCCGTCTCTAGGCCTGACTCTCAATCCACTGAGCTACCCAGCTGCCTCCATGACTTAATCTTAATAATAGAGGGTCTTTGAGCAAAGTTATTTTTGTTGTTGCATCTTTCAAGGAATCTTCTATGATTCTGACTCATGAACGGGCAATACTTTGTCGAAAGGCAACTCCCAAGCTAGCATTTAATATTTGTAAAAGGCACTTAGCATAGTACCTAGCGCATAGTAGGTGCAACATAAATGCTTCTATCTTCCTTCCTTCCCTCAAGGGAACCAGGTGATTTTTTTTCAGTCAACAAACAGTAAAGACCAGGAGAGCATATATTCTTCATACTTTTTAGTCAATTGTGTAAAGCTGCTATCTATAAAATGCTATTTCCTTCTCATCCTCATTGAGGATAACCAGGACACATTGGTATGCTGGACCACGCTGGGACTGACACAGGAGAGTTGGTTACAAATTTTCAGTATGAGCATTTACACCTTACAAAATGGCAAATGCCCTAAGTCAGGGCATGGTTTTTATTTTATTGTCTAGACTTGAAGAAGTGATGGAGAAAATGTTTATAATACAGATGAATCTTAAAAATGTGTGCTTTTTAAAAAATTAATTAACTTCTTTTTAAATATTTTTCAAATATGTGCTTTTTGGAGAGCTATTTGTTAAACATTTATCAGCACACTCCTGCCTAGGAGCAAGATTATCTCACAACATTTTTGTATAAATGGGTAAGTAGGCCTATAGATGGCCAGTTATAAATATTGTTCCAATTAACTCCCGCACTTTTATTTTTTTTAATCCTTACCTTCTGTCAGGATCTATGTATTGGTTCCAAGGCAGAAGACTGGTAAGGGCTAGGCTAGTTAGGAAGTGTCTGAGGTCAAATTTGAACCCAGGTCCTCCTGACTTATCCTACTACTTTATCTACTGTGCCACCTAACTTCTCCTTGTTATTTTTCTAAGCCTTTTTATACCTTTCCTTCTTTCAGAAATGATCCCTCAAGAGAAGGGAAGAAGGGAGGGAGACAACACGGATCATATGACTTTGGAAAACTTATGTGGAAATGTGTTATTAAAATAAAATCTTATAAAAGAAAAAAAAAAAAGAAATGATCCTTCAAAACCTTCAACACTGGGTTGCTTCTAGCACAGACCTCTGGGTGAACTTGGTCCAGTCCAGTCCTTCATCCCACTTCTGTCTTCAACTTGTTTCTTTTTCATCTTATTATATATTCATGAATTGTGATGTTGGGGTCTGAACATAGCATTTCTACTACTCTTATTGGTGAAGAAAAGAATTTGTTCTAGAAACCCATGAATTTCATCCGTTGTCGTTTTCCCAAAATGGAAACTCTATAAATGTTAATTATGTTAATTAATTGTTGTGATGTTGGGCAAATAACTTCCCTTTTCGGGGCCTCAGTCCCCTTACCTGTACAATTAGATAATAATACTTGTCTTGCCTGCCTACCTGTCAGGGTTTTTGAGAGGAGCAAATAAGATGCTGTGAGGGTAATAATTAATAAAAAGTAATAATAATAATAATATTTATATGGTACCTACTCTATGCATCATGCTAAGCTCTTTACAAATATTTTCTCATTTGATTCTCACAAAAACCTTTGGAGATAGGTATCATTATTATCTCCATTATTCAGTTGAGGAAACTGAGGCAGATGGAGGTAAAGTGACTTGTCCAAGGACATATAGCTAGTAACCTATCTGAAACTAGGTTTGAATTTATGTTATCCTGACGCCAAGGTCCAGCATTTTATCCATTGGGCCAACTAGCTCCTCCATACTGTTTCTTTCCTTATAAAATAAGAGTGTCTGAAGGGCTCATCCTTCTCTAAATCTAGGAGCCCAGAGTCCTCAAAAGGGTTTAGAAAGTATAAATAATAACTCTCATTTATAAGAAATTTAAAGAAGTTAGTTGATTTGTTTGGGGGCACACAGCTAGCGAGCTTTAGGATCAGGATATAAATCCGGAGCTTCTGACCCTTGTGCTTTTTCCATCCTACCATTCCAATATCTTAAGTATAATAAAAACATTAGATGTTATTATCAATTAATATGGAAATAGGTTTTGAGTGATAATATAATAGAATTGCTTTTCAGCTCCGGGAGAGGGGAGGGAAGAGGGGAGTGAAAGAACATGAATCATGCAACTTTGGAAAACTTATAAAGTTGTTATTTAAAAAATAAAATAAAGATAAAACTTGATATTATCATCATGACTATTATCGTTGATGTTATTACTTAAATTGCATGCCGTTGCTGTTGTTCAATTGTGTTTGACTCTTTGTGATTCCATTTTTGTTTTTTATTTTGACAAAGATACTGAAATGGTTTGTTCTTTCCTTCTCCAGGGATTTAAGGCAAACAGAGGTTAAGTGACTTGTTCTGGATCACACAACCAGTAAGTGACTGAGGCCAGATTTGAACTGGGGAAGATGAGTCTTCCTGGCTCCAGGCCTGGCACTCTGTCCCCCTGTGATGTGACGTGATGTCTCAGTCATTTCTGAGAAACTGGGAGTCAGCTATCCCAGGCACGTGAAGGCTTCTCCTGGTGGAATGGGTGGGCGAGAACAATTTGTTCCGACAGCCAGGAAAGCGGCTGGGGAAGGCGTTGTGTAGCTCTTAAAGCTTGGTCAGACATGGAAGACGCCAAGGTCACTGCCAGCTGACCTGACTTCTTGTCTTGTCCCTGGACTTCCATGAGTCTGGAAGAGAGAGTGAGGCTGATGACTGTGTGGGACTCTGCCTCACTGAAATCTGATTCACAAGCGTGTCAAAGATAATATTTCTTATTCACGGCCAAACTCCCCATCCTCTGACCCCAGCATTGTGATATCATTCATCTTCTTCTAAAATGAAGGATGGCAGCTTGTATGATGTTAAAACCTAAGCTCCAATGAATTTCCATGCAGACATATGACCGTATTATCATTGCTGGCTTGTCATCTTTTTTTTTTAATACAGAGAGCATTTTAAATTTCTGCCCTCCTAAATTTATTGATGACTTCTCTGTGGCGAAGAACACGTTTAATTTCTGTGTTTCCTATGTTCTTAAAATATTTCTTTTTTGATTGATGACACATGTTAAAACCAGTGGAAATGTGGGTTTGGATATGGGGGGATGGAGGTGGGGAGAAGGGGAAAGTAAAAACATGAATCATGTAACCATGGAAAATTTTTCTAAAAAAATAAAATATTTGAATCTAATATATATATACATATATATATTCCCCCCCCCATTAAATTTTCACCACAGAGTGATTAAATTCATTTTGACAAAATTGAAAAAAAAATAAAATAAAGGATGGGGTTGAAGGGGAGGAGGGAGGAAGGGAGAGGCAGACTCAATAGTCTCAATAGTTCTAGACTCAATAGTCTTTGAAAAATGTTGGAAATAGTTTTTACACGTAATTGGGGGAAAAAATAAGAAAATAATAAATAAATAAATTGAAGGATAGGGGATGGCTAGGTGACTCAATGAATTGAGAGCTAGACCTAGAGACAGGAGGTCCTGAGTTCAAATGCTTCCTACCAAGCCACTTAACCCCCAGTGCCTAGCCCTTATCCCTCTTCTGCCTTGGAACCAATATATAGTATTGATTCTANATATAAACTATATACAAATATATAATAAAATATCATTATATATATATGTAAATATAAAATCTATGTAAAGGTATTAAATAAACACAAAATATATGCAAGTATATTTTTTAATTATGAAATGCAAAATATATGTAAAGTACAGAGATAACAGAGTAATTTGAGGGGCAGGGGGGAAGCCCAAGCAACTGGGAGGGATGGAGGAGGGGGGTTGACTCAGGAGAGGAGGAGTATATTTCTGGGGGGCTGCATAGATGGCCAAGTCAGGAGCCTCTCTAGCAGAAGTAAGCTTCTTGAAGGCGCGGATTATTTCGTGTTCTCATTTCTATCTAGCTCACAAATGCCTTTTGAATTGGAATGAATTGCTGAGGTCTCAGAGTTAATCAGCAGCAGAGGCAAGATTAGAATTTGAGTCCTCTGACTTCCTGTCTTGTTGCTTTTTCCCATGGTGTTGGGTCCCGAGGGCTTTGGGTATCTGAACACAACTCCAGCTTCCATCAAATCGTCAGACATTTTTCAAGATCTCTTCAAATCCTCTCTGACTGCTTGTTTCAAGCTCTTCTGCCCTCTGGGTTGAAAGGACAGTTAGTGGGATGGTAGGGTGTATAGTTTGCTCCTTTCCTGAAACTCTTTCCTATAGCATAAGCTTCCATGATACTGTAGACACATCTGGATTCTATTGCTACCTCTTGGACCACTCCTCTCCTTTCAATGACTGGTCATCTCCCTCATCACTTGAGTAGGAGTTTTTCCACAAGATACTCTCAGCAGCCCTCTGCTCCCAGATAACGCCCATTTTCTGGTCTCAGTTGTCAATTCATCTCCTCCTTTCTCCCCCTCTTACCTATCCCTAGTTTTTCTTTCTGTTAATGACATCATTGTTATTCCAGTCTCTCAGGTTTATAACCTCAGAGTCATCTTTGATTCATCTCTCCCATTTGGTTAACAAATAAGTAAATTTTTCCATCAATGTTTCCTTCAAAGTATCTCTTGAATCCATACTTTTCATTCCAGTTTAATCCTTTTTTCCTCCACTCCCCACCCACCCATCTCTAAGTTCTGGTCCTGTTGTTGTAGTGTATGGTTATATGGATGCAACTGGCTTCTAGATGTTCTTCCCATCGCTGACCTTTTCCCTCTGTCTTTAATTAGTCCCTTTTTAAAATTTGTTTTAATTTAATAAATTTAATAATAAATAAATTTAATAATTTAATTAATCCTTCTTTGGATTAATCTTAAATCACAACATGCTACCATGTTTTCCTACTGTACATCTCAACATTATATCTTATCTGTGTCTATTTTTCCTACCTGTTCAAATTGATCTAATACTATTCATATTTAATACTATCTTTGTGCCTACTCTATGTAAGGCCCAGTAAGGTGGTACCTGCATATAGCAGGTCCTTAAAGCCCACCTCCTCCATGAAGCTTTCCCAGGAAATTTTAGCCTTACGGAGATCTCTTTCCTCCTGAATTCTATACAGCCTTGAATTACTATCCATATTTACATATCATACACACAATTTGGCCTTGAATTGTAGACCAGCGTGGATAGTCAAGCATCATTTCTGAATGATGTAACTGTAAGGGATACAAAGAGAAAGAAGACATGGAGGTAATGGAAGGAGTGCCAGGCTGGGAATCAGGAGACCTGGGTTCATTTTCCAGCTCTGATTCTTACAAGGTCAGTAATGTTAGGCAAGTCACTTTCTCTCTCACTAACTCTTTTCATTATCTGTAAAATGTGATGATTGGACTAGATCAGTGATTCTCAAAGCATGGACTGAGAACCTCTGGGATCTCCAAGACCCTTTCAGGGGGTCTATGAAGTCCAAATTATTTTCATAATATTAGTAAGATGTTTTCATTTAATTTCATTTTAAATATGGTAAATGTCAATAGATATCACCCATGCAGACAAAAGCTCTTTGGTGGGGTCCTTGATCATTTTTAAGAGTATAAAGGAGTCCTGAAACAAAAAAGTTTGAGATCTACTGTATTAGTTATCTGTAGCATTCTCTTCTATCTGAACTATAGTCCTTCTATGATCTTAAAGCCTTCTGGATTCTAATGCTGTCTTTGCAGCTCATTAGCTTTGTGACTGGGTAACCATTTCATCTTTCTTTACTTTTTTGATTAAAAAAAATTTTAACCCTTCCCTTCTGTATTAATATTAATTCTAAGACAGAAGAGCAGTGAGGGCAGGTCCTCCCAATTCCAGACTTGGTACTCTGCCCACTTTGCTACCTAGCTGTGCCCCCCTGCCCCCCGTTAAACCCTTCCTTCCTTTCTATCTTAGTAACAATTCTAAGACAGAAAAGCAAGGGCTAGGCAAATGGGGTTAGGTGACTTGCCCAGGGTCACATAGCTAGGAAGTGTCTAAGGTCAGATTTGAACCCATGTCCTCCCATCTTCAGGCCTGGCTCTTAATCCACTGAGCCACCTAGCTACTCGCTTTCATCTTTCTAAGTCTGTTTCTTTAGCTATTAAATACAATAAATAGTACCTACTTTATCTATCTCATGTTGCAAGAACTAAATGAGATAATGTGTACAAGACACTTTGTATAATCCATAAAGTGTGATACAGATATTTATGGCTGGTATTATTGCTATTATATTGTCCTCATAACTTAATGGAGTCTTTTTTCTTATACTCGGCTTTATGCAGCCTTCTTCATCCCAGCTCCCTTCCTGTTCTCCTCTCTCTTTCTACCTTTGCCTCCTATCTCTCTAGTATTTGATATCTTAGCACTTCAATTTTTATCATGTTAGTGTTCAGTCATTTCAGTCCTGTCCACCTCTTTTTGACCCCATTTGGAGCTTTCTTGGCCAAGATACTAGAGTGTTTTGCTATTTCTGTCTCCAGCTCATTTTACAGATGAAGAAACTGAGAGAAACAGCAAAATTCCTTGTCCAGGATCACACAGCTAGGTATATGTCTGAAGTCAGATTTGAACTTGGGTCTTCCTTACTCCAGGTCTGCCATCTACCCACTATGCCACCTCACTGCTCCCTATTTCTATCATGCTCATTCTCTAATTGGTATTCTATTTGTGGGCATTTCTTCTCTCTTTTTATTAGACTATAATCTCCATGAGGGTAGGGACATCTTATTTATCTTCATATTCCCCATAGCAAAGGGCACCTCACATAGTTTTATTCTTTGCTGGATTTTTTAAAATCACATTGATTTGGATATTTCCTCTAACAATAAATAGATAGCAGCCTCTCTGAAAATCCCCCATAAGCAAAGGATCCTCCAAAAATTCACCAGATATGCTGAGGGTCTTCCTCTATATCTCCTGACATTTCAGGGAGCCCGCTATGATCTGCTTCACCCTCCGGTTGTACCACCTCCTTTTCTGGTGGAATATCTCTTTGGCTGCTGGACAATCCTTCATTAATAATATGCTCCTTATCATGTACCTCTCCAGTACCCTTGGAACAACCCTTACCTTTAGTTCTGTCATATTCCAAGACTCAGCCACATTTCATCATGGGGAAAACATTGGAGTTAAAAATAAGGGCCTTTGCTCAGAGTGAAACTTGAAGTCAGTAAAAGCATCACCAAGCTTCCCCTAAACAATTTAGTCCGTTTCTCCTCGTTTTTTTAAAGAGCCTAATTAATTAGCCATCTGCAGCCTCTGGTCAAGGTATGTGTGATGATGAATCAGCTCAGTGGGTCATTCTAATAACTTACCTATGGTTTCAATGGAGAATTCCCAGGTGAGAAAGCTGCTTCTTTTTCTTCTTTTTCTTTTTCTTCTTTTTTTTCTTCTTTTTTTTTCTTCTTTTTTCTTCTTTCTTCTTCTTCTTCTTTCTTCTTCTTCTTCTTCTTCTTCTTCTTCTTCTTCTTCTTCTTCTTCTTCTTCTTCTTCTTCTTCTTCTTCTTCTTCTTCTTCTTCTTCTTCTTCCTCCTCCTCCTCCTCCTCCTTTCTTCTTTTTTTCAACTTAGAGAGTTACCTAGGGAACTAAAAAGTTAAATGATTTGTTAAAGGATCACACAACCAGTATGTTAAAGGCAAGATTTGAATGCATGTCTTCCTAGCTCTTAGGCCAGTCCTCTATCTACACCATGGTGATTCTCTTGGTGATTCAGCATAGATAATGCCTCTTCTAGGCCAAAGTCTTGTTACTTCATTATTTCCATTGTGTATATACTTAGACCAAGCTCTCAAAAAACTGATTTCCTGAATTCAAATTTAACCTCAGACACTTCCTAGCTATGTAACCCTGGGCAAATCACTTGACTCAAATTGCCTAGCCCTTACTATTCTTCTGCCTTGGAATCAATACTTAATATTGATTCTAAGACAGAAGGTAAAGGATATAAAATTTAAAAAAAAAACTGATTACAAGGAGAAGCTAGGAAGCATAGATAGAGCTTCAGGCCTTCAGGCCTGGAGGAGGGAAGACCTGGGTTCAAATTTGACCTCAGATACTTCTTAGTTGTGTGAATCTGGGCAAATCACTTAACCCCAGTTGCCTATCCCTTACTGCTCTTCTGCCTTGGAGCCAATTCTAAGACAGAGAGTAAGGGTTTAAACAAGAAAGAAAAGAAAGACAGAATGTAAGGATTTTTTAAAAGTGTGTATTGATTGATTGTTTATTAATTGTTGAATGAATGAATGAATGACCGATTGAATGAAGCCCTTGTCCTGCCTCCTCCATGAAGTCTTCATTGATCTCTTCATCCTTCTATAGCATATATTGCCCAGGAATAGTTCCTGTGGATTAGTATTAACTGGATTGTTAGCTCCTATGGTTTTTGTGTGTATGTGAGCATGTGTATAAATATACCTCTGTAGTATTGTGAAAGGGAATTTTTTAAAATCTCAACTTAATCAATCAAGTACTTGGAGTGCTCTGCCCTTTTAACTTAGTCAGGAACTCAGGATCTTTTTGGTAAAAGTTTGCACCCTCAGAGGACTGGAGGAGGATCCCACAGGCACTGTCCAGGCCAGGCAAATTAAGAAACTTTGATTGATTCCCGAGATGTGACAGGAGAGCTGATGGGTGGAGAATTCTATGTATAAGCTGGAGCCTCTGGGACCCTCACGCTCTTTTTTGGTGGCTCAATCTTTTGGTGGCTCAGTCTGGTGTCACCCAGCTTGATTAGGCATTTAATTTTGCCTTGGATTCAGCCCTGGTCTCTCTCCTGAGATGCAGACCAAAAGGATCTCCCAGGAGCACTTCAAATTCTACATGCTCCAAACTGAACACGTTATCTTGCCCCTCAAAAAAATCTCAAACAAACCCAATTCTTTTTCTTCTGAATTTACCTGTTACTACTGGGATCCCACCATTTTTCTGATTACCCAAGTTCAAAACTTTGGTCTTGTCCTCAAGCCCTCACTATTCCTCACCCTATCCAAACTATCTGTTGTCCAATCTTGTTGCTTCCACAACATCGCTAAGCATCTTTCTGCTTTAGGCTCTTATCATCCTTCACATGGAATCCTGCATTTGTGTCCTAATTATGTCTTCTTGTCTTAATCTAGCAATCTATCCTATACAAGGGTGCCACAATAATTGTGACTATGTCACTCCTCTCTTCAGTAAATGCTGGCAGCTTCCTTCCACCTCCAGATTCAAATAGCAGTTAAAGTCTTTCCCAACTTGGCTCCAGTCTGGCCTTTCCCACTCCCCTTCCTGCATTCTGTGGTTTAGCCAAAAATTGAATTACTTAGTGTTGCTCATACACAGCTTTCCATCTCTCTCCCACTGCATGAATAGACTCCCTTCTCACATCCTGCCTCTTAGAAGTCCTAATTTCCTTTAAGACTCGCTTCCAGTGGCTCCTTCCTCATCCCCTCTGCTGCTAGTGTAATGTCCCCAGAATTACCTTGTATCTATTGTGTTTCCAGCTTGAATATACCTACACACATGTTATCTTTAACTGGATCACAAGGGCTTTGATGAAAGGGACTCTCACTTTTATTTTTGTATCCCCCCAGTGCCAAGGAAATACTTAAAAATAGAAATATTTATAATAGGAATGGTTTATTGATTGTTAATCAATATTTTCAATATTGATCATTACTATTAATCAATATATTTTAATTTTTTATTTAATTTATACTGTTAATCAATATTAAGAGTAATAGGTCAAGCATTTATCTCCACTCTACAGATAAGGAAACTGAAGATCCAAGAGTATAATGAGAAGAAAATGAGTTTAGTTTGGGACATGAAGAATTTGAAGTGTCTCTTGGACCTCTGGCTTGCCATAGTCAGCAATTGGTGATGCAGACCTGTATTTCTGGTGAGAGACTAGGGCTGAATCTATAGGTCTTAGTTTTGTCAGTATAGAGATAAAAACAAAATCCAACCTAGCTCATCAACCTTTGCTCCTCACTGGGCAAAGCCAGGACTTGGACTCTTATTTTCTGACTCCAAATCCAGTCCTTTCCAATATGCCATGCTATAGTGCTGAATATATATTCTATTAATATCTTAGGTCTAGGTTAGGAGTAGTATTAAGGAAATGTTGGAGGTATGATTAAGGTTAGTATTTCTAGTTCGTCCTATTTCTTCTAAAAACCAAAAGGGCCTAGAAATCCCAGGTATGACCTTCTATGGAGTACAGGGTGATAAGATCTAGATCTTTTCTTTCTCTCTCTCTTTCTTTTTTCTTTCTTTTATTTCCTCTCTTCCTCCTTCCCTCCCTTCCTTCCTCCTTCCCTCCCTTCCTTCCTCCCTCCCTCCCTTTCTTTCTTTCTTTCTTTCTTTCTTTCTTTTTCCTTCTTCCTTACCTTTTTTCTTTCTTTTTCCTTCTTCCTTACCTTCCATCTTAGAATCAATACTATGTATTGATTGAGCAATAAGAGCTAGGCAATGAGGCCCACATGACTTGTCCAGGGTCACACAGCTAGGAAGTGTCTGAGGACAAATTTGAACCCAGGGCTTGCTGTCTTCTCAGCCCCCTAGCAGCCTCCTGATTTTTTTTTCTAAAGGATCTAATATATTCCAGGCCTTATGTTAAGTGATAAAAGATACAAAGAAAAATAGAAAACAGCCTCTGTCTTCAAGGAATTTGCATTCTAAAGGCAGAGATAACATCTACTCATTGCCACACATGTGAAAATTCCAGGGCTGGGGGGTGCCAGATAATGGACATACAAAGATCCAAAGACAAAACAACAATAAGAAATCATCTGGTCCTCAAGGAGCTTACTTGGATATGAGTTCTAATAACTTATCTATCAATAGATAAGAACAAAGTAATTTGAAAGAGAAGAGTACTGACAGCTGGGGACAGGGCAGCAATCATGTTGCATAGTAGGTAGTAGCTGAGCTGATAGGGGCTGAGGATTTTAAGGGGCAGGCTGGGGAAGGATAAATTCTGAATAAAAAGCTTGTGCTGAACTGGGGGAACAACTGAGAGGATAATGTGATTGAACTTGGTAAAAAAGGAATATTGCAAAAGAAATGTGGAATCAAGTTGTGGAGGACGTCAAATGTTATTTTGAAGAGTTAATGTTTTTTCTCAGAGGCAATAAAGAACTCCTGGAGATTTTCTGGGATTGATGTCTTAGGAAGATTATTTTGGCAGCTCTATGTCAGATAGATCAGCCTGGAGGACCTGGAAGCAGGGAGATTAGTTAGGAAGCTTTTAGAGAGAAGAGAACAGATGAGGGACAGGTAGGTAGCACAGTGGATAGAATGTTAGGCCTGGAGTCAGCAGCACCTGGGCTCAGATCTGACCTCAAACACTTACTAGCTATGTGACCCTGGGCAAGTCACTTAACCTCAATTTCCTAGCCCGTACAGCTCTTCTGCCTTGGAACCAATACATGGTACAGATTCTAAGATGGGAAGAAAGGGTTTTTTTTTTTAAAAGGAATAGATACAAGAGAGATTATACGGTAGAAATGATAAGACTTAGCAACATGTTAGATATATGGCAGTGAGAAGAGAGGAAAAGAGTCAAGAATGACTCTGAGATTGTGAACCTGAGTGACCCCGAGGTGCCTTTCATTAAGTTATTTTTCAGTCATGTCCATGATCTCACTTGGGATTTTTTGTCAAAGATACTAGAGTGGTTTGCCTTTCCTATTCCAGCTCAATTGACAGATGAGGAAACTGAGGCAAACAGGATTAAGTGATTTGCCCAGAGATCAAACAGCTAGAAAGTGTCTGAGGTCAGATTTGAACTCAGAAAGATGAGTTTTCCTGTCTCTACATTCAGTATTTCATCCACTTTAATACCTAGCTCGGTGCCTTTCATAGAAATAGGGAAATTTAGAGGAGGGGATTATTTGGAGAAAAGGTAGTGTTTTCCTCTGGATGCTCTGAGTTTGAAATGTCTAGCAAGCAGTTGGAGATTCCAGATTAGTTTGAGAGAATTGGGTGAGCTATATAGATTTGGCAGTTGTTTGCGTAGCCGATACTTAATCCTGTTGAACGTTGTGAGATGACCAAGAGACAGTAAGAAGAGAGAGAGCCCTGGGACAAAATCCTGGGAGACATCTACTGTTAGAGAGTAGGAGATAGATATTGATGGATCAGTAGTTTCAGGAGGGAAAATAGAGGCCTGAGTAGAAGTGGTAGAGAGTAGGTAGAGTATAAATAGTGGTGGGTTTTTTTTTTTCCTTCTAAAAGCTTGGTTGTGAAAGGAAAACCAAAGGAGAATCATTTGAAAGTCAAGAGTAAAGATTTCTTAAGGACTGAAGGAATCTGGGCTTGTTGTTAGAAGCCAAGAGAAGGAACCTCTGGACAGGGAGTCAGTCAGTCAGCCAACATTTATCAGGCACCTATTACGTGGCAGGTACTGTGCTAAGAACTGGGCAATCAAAGAAAGACAATAGAGTCCCTGACTTATAGGAGCTCACAGTTTAATGGGGGAGACCACATGCCAACCACTTTGTACAAACGAGTAATATACAAGAGAAATTGGAAATTATTAATGGAAGGAAGGCACCATTAAAGACAAAAGAGAAAACCTCTAAAGAGGCAGTATCCTTTACTGAAAATAACATTCTATTTTTTTCCCAATTACATGTAAAAACAATTTTCAACATTTTAAAAAAAGTTTTGAGTTCCAAATTCTCTCCTCTTCCCACTTTCCTTCCCTCCCTTCCTCCCACCCTTCCAGCCTCCTTGAGATGGCAAGCAATCTGCTATAGATTCTACATGTGCAATCATGTAAAACATTTTTCCAAATTAGTCATTTTGTGGAAGAGATCTCAAATATAAAAAAAAGGAGTAGAAAGAAAGTTGAAATAAGGTTTGTTTCTGTCTGTATTCAGACTCCATCAGTCCTTTCTCAGAGAGCAGATATCATTTTTCATCATGAATCTCTGGGATTGTTTTAGATTTCTCCATTGCTAAGAATAGCTAGGTCATTCACAGTTGTTTGTCAAAAAATGTTGCTGTCATTTTGTACAATGTTTTTCTGGTTCAACTCACTTCATTTTGCATCAGTTGATGTAATTCTTTCCAGATTTTTTCAAAGTCATCCTGCTTGTCATTTCTTATAGCACAATAGTATTCCATCACCAACATATACCACAATTTGGTCAGCCATTCCCCAATTGATGGATAACTCCTCGATTTCCAGTTCTTTGGCACCACAAAAAGAGCTGCCATTATATTTTAAAAACACCTTTACCTTCCGTCTTAGAATCGATACTGGTTCTAAGGTAGAGGAGCAGTAAGGGCTAGACAAGGGGGATTAAGTAACTTGCCCAGGATCACACAGCTAGGATATGCTTGAGGTCAGATTTGAATCCAGGACTTCTCATCTCTAGGTCTGGCTCTCTCAATCCATGCCATAAATAATTTTTCATACAAATAGGTCCTTTTGGGGCAGCTGGGTGGCTCAGTGGATTGAGAGCTAAGTATAGATTCTAAGATGGAAGGTAAGGGTTTTAAAAAACAAAACAAATAGGCCCTTTTTTATGATAAAAGAGATGGTTTTCTAAGAGATGGAAGGGAATGGGACTAGGACAAAAGTGGAAGGGTTGATTGACCTTGGCAAGAAGAACCTAATTTTCTTCAGAGACCAGAAGAGAGAAGGAAGGAATGGAAGACAAAGTAAAAAGGATATGAGATTTTAAGCTGGATGATGAGAGGGCTCAAGATGCCTAGATGGTCTTGATCTTCCAAGAAAAGTATGAGGTAAAGTTCTTTGCTGGAAGAGAGTGGGAAGAGGCAGGGGCAGCAGACTTGGGTGGGGTGGGGTGGGGAAGAGAAGGTGTGCAATGGAATATTTTGGCCCTGTCAAAATGAGTCATTTGAGGAATTGATAGAATTACAGGGGGTGATGAAGAAGAACCAAAAGAGAACTAAGGAAATATGGGCGAAAGAGACCCATCAGGGGAATTTTCCCTTCTACTTTGTGGGGAACTTTGATTGTACCTCCCTTTGTAGTATCCGAAGATCTATCCTCATTTCATTTCTCAATAAGTGGTTAAGTCTGATCCATTATGAGCAAATTGGCTCACCTGGACTTCCCTTATTTATTTATTCATTTGTGAGTGTGATTAACTGAAAAAAAATTATTTGTTAATTGATTTAGAATATTTTTCCATGGTTACATAATTCATGTTTTCTCCCTCCCCTCTTCTCTCCCCACTCCCAAAGCTGATAGACAATTCCATTGGGTTATATATGTATTGTTGCTCAAAACCTATTTCCATATTATTCATATTTGTAATAGAATGATCTTTTAAAACCCAAACCCCCAATCATACACCCATAGAACCACATAATAAGTTGTATGTTTTTCTTCTGCTCTCTATATGTTTCTACTCCTACGGTTCTTTCTCTGGATATGGATAGCTTTCTTTCTCATCTGGCCTTTTTTTTTAGATATAAATTTTGTTTTTTGTTACATATTTAGCAAACGTGCATTTCAAACTATGAAGAGAAACTGAAAGGATTTCATATAAAACTGTGAACTCTGGTGACATCGTTTGTTTTTTAGCGTGGGTTAAAATGAGCATGGTAGTAATAAAATTGACTTGTGTCCCCTTTTGAACTTCTTTCTGTTCTCTTCAATATACTTTGTTTGACACTTTTTCTTTCTCTTTTTGTATCACTATCATCAACTCTCCCTCCTGTGTAACAAATAGGCAAGAAAATAATGATGGTTCAAATTTATATGGTGCCTACTATGTGCTGTACACTTTATCAAAATCTTTTATCCTGGGGGGCAGCTGAGTAACTCAGTGGATTGAGAGCCAGGCCTAGCTGTGTGATCCTGGGCAAGTCACTTAACCCCCATTGCCTAGCCCTTACCACTTGGAGCCAATACCCAGTATTTATTCCAAGATGGAAGGTAAGGGTTTAAAATATATATATATATATGTATATATATATATATATAAAATAAAAAAAATCTTTTATCCTCATGACATCCCTGGGGATTAAGTGCTATTATTATCCTCATTTTACAGTTGAGGAAAATGAGGCAAACAGAAGCTAAGTGCCTTGCCTAACGTCATATCAGGTAAGTGTCTAAGATGTCTTGGGGGCAACTGGATTGCATAATGGGTCAGTTCCTGAGCTTGAAGTCAAGAAGACTTTGGTTCAAGGCTGACCTCAGATACTCACCAGCTGTGTGACCCTGGGCAATTTACTTAACCTCTGCTTTCCTCAGTTTCCTCATCTGTCAAATGGAGATAATAATAACACCTATCTCCTACGGTTGTTGGGAGGATCAAATGAGATAATAATTTTAAAGAGTTCAGCATAGTACCTGGTATATAGTTTGATATAAATGTTAGCTATTATTTTTATTACTAAGACAGATTTGAACCCAGATTTTCCTGATTACTTCAGGTCCAGCATTCTATGCACTGTATCGCCTAGCTGCCACATTAGCCACATCTGAAAATGTATGTGTCATCCTGCACCTCTAGTCAGTTAAGATTAAAATTAATATACAATAGCTATTATATTTAATAAGATTTATTAATAATAACAAAAATAAAAAGCCTAGAGTAAAAAGCCAGCTTTCCTAGCTACACAGGCAGAAGAAGAGAGAGCGAGGGAGGAGTTACAGAACTCTATATACAAAATGTGACAACGCAACGTGGTGGAGAGATTAAAAGGAATTTTGGAAAATACTAAAGGAATTCTGGAGAATGTAGTTCAAAGGTACAAAATTCTCTAATTACACAAATCTATTGCCTTTCTGCCAAGAGGTTCAGGGGAAGGGGCAGTTTCATCAACCATCTCTTAAAATCATCATTGGTCACTGCATTGATCAGAGTGCCAAAGTCATTTAAAATTGTCTTTAAAATAATGTTGTTGGAAATATTAAATTAAAAAAATTTTTAATTAAAAATAAATTTAAGGGGGCAGCTGGGTAGCTCAGTGGAGTGAGAGTCAGGCCTAGAGACAGGAGGTCCTAGGTTCAAACCCAGCCTCAGCCACTTCCCAGCTGTGTGACCCTGGACAAGTCACTTGACCCCCATTGCCCACCCTTACCAATCTTCCACCTATGAGACAATACACCAAAGTACAAGGGTTAAAAATAAAATAAAATAAAAAATTTTAAAAAAATAAATAAATAAATTTAAGGGGGCAGCTGGGTAGCTCAGTGGATTGAGAGCCAGGCCTAGAGACAGGAGGTCCTAGGTTCAAATCTGGCCTCAGACACTTCCTAGCTGTGTGACCCTGGGCAAGTCACTTGACCCCCATTGCCTACCCTTACCACTCTTCCAACTATAAGTCAATACACAGAAGTTAACGGTTTAAAAATACATTAAAAATAAATAAATTAATTAATTAAAAAAACTTTTTTAAAAAATTTAAATATTGTTGGGGAAAGCTAGATGACTCAGTGGATTGAGGGCCATGCTGAGAGACAGGAGGTCCTGAGTTCAAATTTCACTTCCTAGCTATGTGGACCCTGAGCAAGTCATTCAACCCCTTTTGCCTAACCTTTACGGCTCTTCTGCCTTGGAACCAATACACAGTATCGATTCTAAGATGGAAGGTAAAGGTTAAAAAAAATTAAAATGAAAAAAAATATATTGTTATTGAATAAATTCTTCTGGTTCTGCTCACTTCAGTCTTTATTGGTCCACACAAGTTTTTCCACAGTTTCTCTGTTTCTGTCATATTTGTCATTTCTTAAAGTAAAATAGTATTCTATTCATGTCTCTTCTGAGCCTCCTCTTTGTACTGGCCTCTGGGTTACATACGTGATTACAGTAAAGCAGGTTCAATTCAACTCGAGAGGGTTGAGTTAGTGTTGAGTTTGGATGGGCAATATTGGTTGGGAAAGATGAGACTAGCTGCACATAACGTTTCCCTGCAATGTGAAATTCATCTCCTTGAGAGGCCCCCTTTCAAGTCTGACAGACTGATTTTATTCAGCTTCCTTAGTGGTACATGGAACACCTAAATGCGTCTAGAGACCCTAAGTTCTAAGGAAATCAGTATAAAACAGCCTGGCCCCCGACCTCAGGAACATGGCATGGCTGGAGAACCAACCCTGGTGCAATCAAGTGGCAGCTCTGGAAGCACTGAGATCTACAAAAGAATAAAGGATGCTTTGCGAGTCGCATGCATATGAGCCCCCCCCCCCCAGGGATGTATGCCTTTTGCTCACCCCCTAGACATGGGGACACGTCACAGAGATGTATGATTACTTGCCCCCTCATGGATCTGTATCTTTTGCTTATCCTGCAGATATCAAGGCTCCTCACACCAATATGTCATTACTCAGAATCTCAGATTCTCCCTCCTCACTTTTCTTGTGACGTAGCCTCCCATTCATTTTCTAGGGACCTAACCCTGGATCAGCCTATCTTATAGATGGAAACCAGAGGCTGGGGCTATGGGAAGACACTTCCGTAAGGATGTCCTGCAGTCCAAGTGGAAAGGACCCTACCCAGTCATTCCCTTTCTGGAAAAGCTGCTGGAATTCAACAGCTGCTACATCTGTCTCATCTAAAGAGGTCTCCAGCCCCTGAGTGGACAGCCCAGCCTCTCACTGGTGATGCCAAGCTCTATCTAACCCAGAAAAAAAAAAAAAAGAAATAGGCAACACCAGTGGGAGACTCCCCCAAGTCTCCAGATGTGGTCTGAGTATCCTGGGTTATGCTCCCCTCCTCAAGAGAATCCTCTCAGTATTCTAGCCTGGACTGGGCTGCTTTTAAGATTGGCTAACGCTTCAGCCTGAGAGCTCTGAGATTCAGAGAGAAATAGATAGCCTTACATTTAAGTAAAGTGAGAAAGTTTATGTCAGCTTATGTTTTGTTATGGGGGCTAACATATCTTAAGTGATGAATATCATTTAATCTAGAGGTTTATAGCAATTGGCCACTGTGGCTTCTCTAAGTTTTGGGGGAGTAAACTATCATGTATTTACCTACGTAGAATTTCAGAATAGAATTCTTTTCTTAATTTCTAATGTTAGATGCCTACACCAGGATGAGCTTAAACCCTAAGAAAAGGATATTAAGGTCTGCTACTTTTATTGATAAATGGATATTGTCATAATATCCTGAGAGTTTATATCCAGCCCTTAGCATGATTAGTGAAATTTGCTATTCAGAGTTAAATCTTATGGGAGAGTAATTGATATCATTCAAGAAATACTATTGAGCCAAAGATCCACAATGCCAGCAGCCCTATGGGAGTAATGTTTATGACCTGAAGGTGGAAGTAAAGCTGAGAAATTGACTATTAGCATGGGCTAAGGCTGAACTCTCCTGACTTGGTTTCCCCAGTTTGACATTTCCTCTTGAATGGAAAATTTCCCACCTGGTTGATTCTATGGCTGGCTGTGCAATATAACTGACTCCTAGAATTGTTACATCAAATCAAGGCAGAATTTCTTCCTCTTTTTTTTCTTTTGTGGAAAATTTCCATAATGATGATGGGTAAGGGAAACAACCTGAGAAAAGATTTTCATAACAAATTTCTCAGATAAAGGTCTAATTTCTCAGATTTATAGAGAACAAAATCATATTTAAAGAATACAAGTCGGGGTCAAAGGATATGAACAAGCAATTTTCGGATGAAGAAATCAAAGCTATCAATAATCATAGATGGTAGAATGCTCTAAGTTATTATTAGAGAAATGCAAATTAAAATAACTCTGAGGTAGTACCTCGCACCTATCAGATTGACCAATATGACAGTAAAGGAAAATAATAAGTGTTAGAGGGGATTTGGCAACATTGGGACACTAATGCATTGTTGGTGGAGTTGTGAATTGGTCCAACCATTCTGGAGGAAAATTTAGAGCTATAACCAAAGGGCTTTAAAACAATGCTTACCCTTTGATCAAGAAATACCACTACTGGGTCTATATACCAAAGAGATCACAAAAAAGGGAAAGGACCTATTTGTACAAAAATATTTATAGCAGTTCTTTTTGTAGTGGCAAGGAATTGGAAATTGAGGGGATAGCCACAATTGAGAAATGGCTGAACAAATTGTTTTATGTGTTGGTGATGGAAAACTATTGGGCAATAATAAATGATAAGCAGGATGATTTCAGAAAGAGCTCTAAAGACCTACATCAACTGATGCAAAGTAAAATAAGTAGAACTGGGAGAACATTGTACAAAGTAACAGCAATATTGTATGATGATCAACTGTGAAAGACTTAGCTATTCCCAGCAATACAACAATTATGAAGGACTTCTGACAAAGAATCCTATCTACTTCCAGAGAAAGAATTTTTGGAGTAAGATGCAGATCAAAGCATACCATTTTCCACATTAGTTTGTTAACAATTTTATTTTGGAGTTTTGGTTTTATATGAGTATTCTTTTACAAAAATGACAACTATGGAAATATGTTTTGCATGATAACACATATGTAACCCAGATCAAATTGTTTATCATTTCTGAGAGGGAGGAGGGAAAGAAGGGAGGGAGGGAGACAATTTGGATCTTCTAATTTTGAAAAAATGTATGTTGAAAATTGTTATTACATGTAATTGGAAAATAAAATATCTTTGAATAAAAAAGGGGAATGGAATGTTAAAATTAGGATGGAATGGAAAGAAAGGAATGGAACCTAAAAACATCACTGAGGAGTCAAAAAACTTGGTAACAGACAAAATCAGCGGAGCAGCTACAGGAGAAGAGAGTCAAAGATAACAGAGATTTCAAACCTGGGTGCTTTGTGAGAATGCTGGCATAAGGAGACCAAATTTAAAAAGATATAGCAAGGAGATTTGTAGAGGAAAATGATGTATTTTATTTTAGACATATGAAGTTTGGGCAGTCAGCTAGTCTGACATCCATTTTTTAAAGTGGCATCCAGAGAAAATGTGAGTATCAGTCCTCCAAGATGTCTCCTTCAAAGTTTGAAGACAGGGGCAGCTGGGTAGCTCAGTGGATTGAGAGCCAGGCCTAGAGACAGGAGGTCCTAGGTTCAAATCCGGCCTCAGACACTTCCCAGCTGAGTGACCCTGGGCAAGTCACTTGACCCCCATTGCCTACCCCTACCGCTCTTCCACCTATAAGTCAATACACAGAAGTTAAGGGTTTAAAAAAAAAAAAAAAAGGTTGAAGACATGTCTCAAATATCTACAATATCCACTGAATAATTCATTTTGGATTATTCATCTATAAAATAAAATTTTCTGAACTTTATTTGTAAAAATAATAATAATAACCATGATGGGTAATCAGTCTTTATCTAATGCTAATACTGGAACACATCTGAGCTACTATATGATAAGATACAGGTATGTAAGACTGTAGCTATTCAAACAACCAGATAGATGAGTGTTCAGGCTTGCCATCTTTCTATTAATAGTTACTTATGATCTTTCTTGTGTTACTTCAAAGAGAATTTTTTTTACTTTAAAAAATTTTACTTTTTTATTATTACTTTATTCTTATTTTAATTTCTTATTTAATATGGGTTTAACTCTTGTATGTAGAACATGCTCTGAAATGCAAGTAAATTGCACAAGGGTTTTTAAAGAGGATTTGAAAGAGAATCTGAGAATAGTGGTCTATGTGGGTAAAATATCCAGTTCATCTGGGGGTGGCTATAGACAACTCATTTGATACAATACTTACTCTATTCAGATATCACACCATAGTCCTTTGTTAAAATAAGCATCTTTTGGGTGAATTCATTTGTGTGCCTTGCAAAGGGTGCTATTATTAGATTTCTAGCAGCATCTCATTCCCCTCGGGGGGAAATGAGTTTTTGATGCTCTCAGTATTCAAATGTTATGATGGCTGTGTATTTATTTGATGCTTTTTTATTGATAAGTGCTTGAGCAAGCACGTCAGTAAGGCATAATATCTTTTATTAAAATAAAATTTTAAAGTAATAGATGCAGAAGAGTATTCTAATTAAGAATCTTGGACTTTATTCTTAGAATGATATGTGTATTTGTGTAGGAAGATTGCTTTGTTTCATAATAAGCAATTAGAAGTTGCTTATTTACAGTGAGTTTTTAAAAACACATTTATGCTATTTTAACCTTTTTTCCTTCCATTGATGTTGTTTTGTTTATTGCCCGATTTATAAACTTTAATCTGTGTTCTATTTTTAGTTTTTGTATTTGTATAACTTATTTTCTATACACTTTTTAAATGTTGTCTTAACTATGCCACTATGATGATATTTTTAGGCAAATTGCATTTTCGTATCAAATGTGATCTAACCTTAAAGATATGCCTTCTATCCCAATACCAAAATACTTATATGCAGCCCTGGTAGTGTGTATACTTGCTACAAGTAATTTCTAATGAAAAATGTAAGAAGATACTGCTAAAAGAGGACTAATGGGGTTGGCTTTGATTTGTTCCTTTGAAGAATTTCATTGTCGATTTACCATGATGAGATTATTATAGAGCCAAAAATGTTCATTCTACAAGTTAGATTCTCTTAAATTCTTTTAGATTCTCCCTTCAGCCTCTTGTTGGAAGTGCCTAAATCAAGTATCTGGTTTAGATGAGGATAGACAGGAGTAGCAAGGAAGCTGCTCTGAGAACTCACCTATTGCAGAATGCCTAAGAGAAGAAATTTCCAGAAGACCAGATGACTGCCATTTGAGAAAAGGGACAGTTGCATGAGACATCAGAGTCCCTTTCAGATATGATAGACTGATAAAATGGACAATGGTAATGGTTTACTCTTCTCTTTCATTTCTTCCTCATGCACCTTAGTTCTTTGTAAGGCCTGTTTGCTGAAAGGGACTTCCTCCAATGTCTCCAGTCAATACCTTATGGGTTAAGCTCTTTTTTAAGAATTATTTTTATTTATTTATTATAAAATACATATGATAACATATTTTTTAATAAGTTTTCTGAAGTTATGTGATCTAAATTATCTCCTTCCCTTCTTCCTTTCCCCTACCTGGAGCTGGCAAGCAATTCAATCTGGGTTTTATATGTAGTATCATGCAAAACATATTTCCATATTATTCATTTTTGTAAGTGAATAATCTTATAAAACCAAAACCTCCAAACATATACCCAAATAAACAAATGATAAATCGTACGCTTTCATCAGTATTCCTACCAATAGTTCTTTCTCCAGATGTGGGTAGCATTCTTTTTCACAAGTCCCTCAGAATTGTTTTAGATCATTATATTGCTGATAGTAGCTAATTCTATCACATTTGATTGTTCCAGAATATTACTATTACTGTGTACAATATTTTCCTGGTTCTGCTTATTCCACTCTGCATCAGTTCATGTAGATCTTTTCAGCTTTTTCTGAAATCATCCTGTTCATCATTCCTTATAGCACATTCTATAGCACTATTCTATCACCATCCTATACAACAATTTGTTCAGCCATTCCCCAATTGAGGGACATCTCTATAGTTTCCAATTCTTTGCCACCACAAAGAGAGCAGCTTTAAATATTTTTTGTACAAACAGATCCTGTCCCAGTTTTTTTTTTTTCAATCTCTTTGGGATACACACCTACCCTTTGGGCATAGTTCCAAATTGCCTTACAGAATGGTTGGATCAGTTCACAATTCTACTAGTAATGAATTAGTGTCCACATTTTGCCATATCCCCTCCAATGTTTATCATTTTCCTTTACTGAAATATTAGCCAATCTAATAGGTGTGAGGTGGTACCTCAGAGTTGTTTTAATTTGCATTTCTCTAATCAAGAATGATTTAGAACATTTTTCCATGTGATTATTGATAGCTTTGATTTCCTCGTCTGAAAACTGCTTATTCATATCCTTTAATCATTTGTCAACTGGGGAATGACTTGGATTCTTATAAATTTGATTTAGTTCTTTATATATTTGAGAAATGAGACCTTTATCAGAGAAATTTGTTATCAAAATTTTTTCTCAGTTTGTTGTTTCCCTTCTAAACTTGATTTCATTGGTTTTGTTTGTACAAAATCTCTTTAATTTAATACAATTAAAATTATTCATTTTACATCTTATTCTTTATCTCTTATTTGATCATAAGTTTTTCCTTTTCCATAGATCTGTCAAGTAAACTATCCTATGTTCCCCTAATTTACTTATAATATTACTTTTTATGTTTAAATCATATATTCATTTTGACCTTATCTTCATAGAGTGTGAGATATTGATCTAAACGTGTTTTTTTACCAAACTATTTTCCAAAAAGCTGGGATCTTTGGGTTAATCTGGGTTAATTGCTTTTAAGAAATGTTTAGCTTGATCTCTTTCTACTCTTGATGGATAAGATGGCCTTTTGGACTGAACTTAGACTAGAACCCTAGGTCCTCTTGGCTGCCCTCTTTGTTATTGTTTTCCTTTTTCTTCTTTTCAGATAACTTGTTTGTTCAGTGAAACAGACTTGGATGGGAGGGCTATCTGGCTATGACATGTGTCACCTCATTGATCACCAGGATTGATTTGGCTAATCTGGCTGGCTGGGCAGGTGTCTCCTTTCTTTCTCACTGTTTCATTTGGGTGTCACTTTGTCATCAGTGAATAATATTGACAAAATTTTTACAGAGGGATTTTGCTCACATTTTAGGGAATCCTGTCAAAGAGGAAGGCAGAGGCTCATGTCCTTAGATCCTTGAGGGTAGTTCCTGGCCATAAAATAGCTTCAGTCCTTAAAAAGCTAATGATTAAATTATTTGCTGATCTTGTTTTTATTTAATTGCTCCCATTCAAACTTACTTCAGAAGTCTTGAGATCAGGTTTCCCGAATTTATTTGTCCATTAATTTGTCCATTAATAAAGCATGGGTCCTGTATCTTCTATCTTCCTTCCTCTTTCCTTTCTAGAAATCAGGACTGGGAGGGCAAATGAGCTGAAGCCTATGGAGCGGGAATTAGTGATGATGATGCCCAAAAGTATCACATATAAATGGGAATTCTCCTAGGTCAGTCAAAGCTTCATTTTTCATTCCTCTTCCCATCCCCTCCACTGCCTTGGTGGTGGGAGAAGAGCCCCAGCAGTATAACAGCATATCATTGTACTGTGCATCTCCCCCTTTCCTCCATAACTCCTTCCTCTCTCCTCCCATCCTAACTCCTCACAGTAGTTCTCTCACCCTTTTCCCTTTTTCAACTTGGAAAAACATAAAACTACCAACTGTAGTCATAAAAACCAAGTCTTTAATCAGGAAAGAGATAGGTCCATAATAATCAGCTGCTTCACAGAGCCAAGGACCAAATACTACACAGAGTCAAAACCTTGGGACTCTGGGGACAGTATCTCTGGGAGGATCCACAGCTAGAAGATTCTCCAAAGAATAATAGAACTTGGGGATCTTATATATCCTTTGGGGAACTCAGGACATCAAACTTACACTGACAGGTTGTAAGCAGGTTTGGGAAAGAGGTTGTAGCCAGAGGCTAGGGTATCTGGGAATGGTCCACTACAATGGAAACTAGAAGGATGGTTCCTGCATAGGTGATGGTCTTGGGAATGGATCTCTGATACAATGGGGGAAACGTCTAAGACTAAAAGGGTACTTTGATAAGATCTGCTAGCCCCATCTAAACTGGGATCATCAAGTATTTTAAGGTCTATTGTTCAGTTTGAAATGAGTGAGTCTGGGACTTCCCTCTGGAGAGTTCTCATGGGACAGGGTCAAATTTGGGGCTCCCAAAAAACCCAGTTGACACTTTCATTTCCTAAGACACACGTGACAACTTTTTCTCTCTCAAACTGCTTATAAAAAAACAGAGAAAAGTGGAAGTGGAAAGTAGAATATAGACTAGAAGAGACTTTGGAACACAAAACTTCAGATCTGGAATTTTGAGGAATCACCTAACAAAACCCTCTTCATTTAAAAAATATATATTTTATTTTCTCAATTATATGTAATATTTTCAATATACATTTCCTAAAATTATAAGATGCAAATTGTCTCCAACTCTCCTTTCTTTTCCCCTTCCCGGAGATGGTAAGCAGTTTGATCTGGGTTATACATGTATAAGCTTGCAAATCATATTACTATATTAGTCAGTGTTATGAGAATACACATAAAAAACCAAAACTCCAAAAAAAAAACACAAACTATAGTGAAAAAGAATATGCTTTGGTCTGTATTCCAGTTCCAACAATCCTTTCTCTGGAGATGGATAGCATTTTTTGTCATAAGTCCTTCAGAATTATCTTGGATCATTGCAATTCCCCCCCCCACACACACACACACACTTCATTTTACAGATCAAGAAACTAAGGTTCCTTGAATCTCTGATCACAAATTCTCCAGTCTCTCTGGATATAGACTTGGACTTGGAATCTGTAGGCTGGAAACCATAAATAGTTTGGGATCATGAGATCATTGTAAATAAAAGATTGTAACATCTTACCGGTAAATATAGACTGATTCAATGACCTTCCTTGGTGTCTCCACCTCCTGGTTTCCACAATATTCTAGAATGACTCTTGCCTCCATGTTTTCTGTCTCAGTGCCCACTCCCAATATTTTCTCCTAGACACTGTCAACCCATTACTCTCCCAAGTATTTGACCCTATTGTGGGGGGTTTGAGGTGAACCCCTGGGGTTCGGGAAGGGTACTTTTTGTAAGGATGCAAGACTCCAAAACTTAGCTTAAAAAGAAAAAGAAAAATTTATTAATTTAGAAGGCAATGTTGAATCTGGCCAGGAGGACAGCATAGGTGGAAGATTGCCTTCTAGGGGGAATAGCATGGATGGAACGCTGTTCTCCCAAATGACATTTCTGGGGTCTTTAAAATTTTTTACAACAGTGGAGATGTGATTTTGTGCCATGCTGAAGATGTGGCTAGAGTGGTGTGCACTAAGGCATGGGGGGGGGTCATCTGACCAGGGTCTGCCTGAAAACATAGGGGGTGACCCTCATAGTTTAGGGGACATGACAGGTAGATGTCTTAGATACAACCTGATGGTATCGAGGCATAGCCTGGAGGTGTATCTCTCTGTCCATCTCAAATCTAAAGGACAATTGAGGGAGGATAATTTTTTCAGGGTCTTATAGGAATTAGAAGTTTTGGGTTAGGAGTCACAAGGTTAGAAAGGAGCAAAGGAATTTCCCTGCTTATAGTTTGCCTGAAACACTTCTATAGTTTTGGGGGGTACGATGCCCATGCCAACCCCATCTGGAGTAGAATTGAAGTGAGAGAAAGATGCTAGAAATTGAGGAAGAAACAAAGGGTATTTTAATATATTCCTCTCAGCAGAACAAGGATGCATGGGGAAACCTCTTTCCTAAGGAGAAGAAAACATTACAAAAATTATCCAGAAAGACAAAGAGAAAAAAGAAAAACACAAGATTATTACTTGAGGGACATGATAGAACAGCAGATTCTTGTCAGTAACTCTTAGGAGTGACATTTGGGGTCTCTAGGAGATAGACTAATAACAGTTATCTTATTTGGAAATCTTTGGAGCCTTTTCTAGTGAGATAATGATCTGATTGTCTTATTAGGAAAGGTTCCTGGGATTATTCCCAGTCCAGGTCCAATTGGTTTAGTTAAGGCAGGATACAGTTGGTAGGTCCCTGTTTATCAAGCTTAGCTTATGGTCACTAAGAATTATTGTCACTATCAAAAACCCCTGGAAAAATGGAGGCTTGAGCAAATCCAAGTCAATTGTTATAGTTAGTATTCCTTTCACTTTCTTAAAACAAATAGGATCAGATACCAATGCTGGTACAAAAGAGAAATTGAGATTCAGAGGCAGCCAGGTGTCAACTTTATTTCTGGAAACCCCAAGTTTTTCCCTGTCCCTTGGGAAATTGCTTTAAAGGAAGTCCCAGACTGACCTAGATTCTGACTCAACAATAAACTTTGAAGTACTAAATGATCCCAGTTTAGGTGGGACTAGTAGATATATCAAAATTTAAGTACCCTTTTTGTTTTAGAAGTTTCTCCTATTGTGGGGCAGTGGATTGAGAGTCAGATCCAGAGATGGGAGGTCCTGGGTTCAATTCTGGCCTCAGATGCTTCCTAGTTGTGTGACCCTGGGCAAGTCATTTAACCCCATTGCCTAGCCCTTATCACTCTTCTGCCTTGAAACCAAAACATAGTTTAAAAAACAACAACAACATAGTATTGATTCCAAGATGGAAGGTAAAGGTTTAAAAAAAGTTTCTCCCATGGTATCAGAGACCTCTCCCAGATAGCCCAGTCCTTGGCTGGAACCCTTCTTTTGTATCCATTGTGGTTTAGGACAGTCCCTGATACCCCAGCCTCTGGCTGCAGCCTCTTTCCCAAGTCTGCTTGTAACCACTCAGTGTATGTTTTCTGTCCATGGTTTCCCTAAAGGTATATAAGACCCCTATGTTCTATTATTCTTTGGAGAATCATCTTTGGTGGTGTGTTCTCCCAGAGACACTGTCCCCAGAGCCCCAGAGCTTTGACTTTTTGTGGCAGTGGATTTTTAAGGACTTGTCCCTTATCCTGATTAAAGATTTGGTTTTTATGACTACTTTATAGTGGTTCTGTGGTTTTCCAAATTGACACAGAGAATCTGGAATTTTGGTCCCCAGCTCAGATCTGGGTCATAAGATTATGAGTTTTATAGATGAACAGATATTGTAGAGGTCATTTAGAGTTACTCTCATTTTTCATTTTACAGATAAGGAAACTGAGGCCCAGAGTGCTGTGACTTGAAATGATGTGGCAAACTTAGATCTTATAGAAATGCTGGTTTTTATAATTTTGTCAAGCCCTATAATTTCATTGCAATAGGGAACTCCCTACAGTGATTCCCAAAGGGCCCCCTGGTGGGTGCTGCAGCGATGCAGGGGAAGCTGTGATGGCCACAGGTGCATTTATCTTTCCTATTAATTGCTATTAAGATTTTTAAAAAATTAATTTCCAGGGGCTTTAAGTAGTATTTTTTCTGGAAAGGGGGTGGTAGGCCAAAAAAGTTTGGGAACCACTGCATCAAAACAAATTAGCGATTTATTCTGCAACTGTAGAAGATTGCCCTCAGGTTTCAAGACTTGCCTGATTCATATAGAGAAGACTTGAATACAAGTATTCCTGACTTTAAGAGTAACAACTCTCCTGGCTTCCTTCAAATCCACTTTCTATAGGAAGCCTTTCCCAATCTCTCCTACTTCTAGTGCCCTCCCTTTGCTGATTATTTCCTATTAATTCTGTATAAAGCTTGTTTGCACTTGTCTGCTTGCTATCCCGTTAGATTTCGAGCTCTTGCAGTGCAGGGTCTGTCTTTTGCGGGTTTTTTTTTTTTTGGTTTTTTTTTTTTTAAATATCTCTCAGGAGGGGTCAATCTTACTGCAAGTCACGCTGTGTCACAGAATCTAACTAAAATCTAAGTGGGAAATGCTGAATAAAATAACTTTTTAAAAATGCAGCTCCGTGGAGATAGTGTTAATTTAAGGTTTTCGAAATCAATATGCCGAGTACACAAGGAAGTATGTAGAGAAAACTGGGAAGGTCGCTTCAATTCACGCACAAATTCCCTGAAACGTTCTATATGTGGAGTGTCCCCAAAATTAAACAAAAGTTAAAACTGCACACGCTGTAAAATGTCCTAAAGGGTAAGTATCAAAGCAGGTCTTGTGAACACATCCTGTGATCGTTCCATTACAGCACAGCCTCTCGGTTCCAGAGTCTCTTCGCAGGCCAGGGATGAGTAAGGGCCGGGGGTAGCCCCTTGGACTCTGGCATTAGGGTCTTGGGAGTCACAAGGAACCAAGGACCCATCAATGCTCTCGGCATTCGACACGACCTGCCTGCTCCCCCTCCCTCCCGCCTCCAGGGGCGGGCTCGAGGGCGTGTTCGCGGATGCTGATTGGCTGCGTGGCAGCTGGCGGTGGGGTTAAGCGCGACGCGGGGCCGGGGCCGGGGGTCCCGCTGGAGCGGCCGAAGCTAAGTGAGGGGCCCAGAGCCCTAGGTGGAGGGATCCCAGCCGAACCGCCCGACCCCGCGTGCCCGCCATGACCCCCTCGCCGCCGCCTGGCAGCCCTTTCGGCCTCGGCCTCGGCCCCGGGCTGCCCCTGGTCCTGCCGCTGTTGCTGCTGTTGCTACCGTCGGCGTCAGGCTTGGCCCAGGTGCCACCTCCGCAACCCCCAGCCCCGAGGAGGCCCCCCGTGGTGATCGGTAAGGCGGAGAGGGGGAGTCCGGGAGGTTCAGGAAACGACCCTTGCCCACTGTCCTCTGGGCCCCTGCGCCCCCGCCTCGG
>NC_058131.1:60805171-61019933 GCF_016433145.1 Gracilinanus agilis | reverse complement strand
CCCCCCCCCCATCCCATTTGGTTATTTCATCCATTTCCCCTCCTGTCTCCCTGTTCTCCCTCTTTCTCCGCCGATTTACCACCCACCCAGAGGCTCCTTCCATCCCTCAGCCCTGGGGAATACCGACTACTTTATGTCACCTCCCCCCTTCCTTGGGTATTCCGCCCAAGGCTCCTTCCCTCTCCCCAACTCCCTGTGCGCACCCTCCTACGGAGCCCAGACACATGAATACTTAATGCCATCCCTCCTTTACCTTGGGAGCCATCCTGTGCTCATCCCCAAGAATCTACTTCTGTCCTCCTCATCCCTCTCCTTTCTTCCAGCTTCCCACTGTGAGGGGCAATGTTTCCTGCCACCCCCTTTTCCCACTGATCACCCCAAGATTTCTTGTCTTCCCCATCCTTCTTGCTTCCTCCCACATCTCCCAGTCTTTCCTGCCCTGGTTTCCCCAGTTAACCCATCCCCTACTCACCCCAGAGCTCCTTTTCTCAATATAGGAACATCTAATGTTTGTGAAGCTAGCACTTGACTTCTTATCTCATTCACCAGCCAGTGGAGTAGGTACTTTGTTTCCCCCATTTTACAGATAAAGAAATTAAGGCTAATAGAGAGTAAGGGACTTGGTACAGCTGATAAGCATCCAAGATGGGCTTGGACCACTACCTAGCTGCATGACCCAGAATGAGTCATTTAACCTCAGTTTGCTCATTTGTAAAATGGGAATAATAAAAACACCTGCCTCCCACATCACTGGGACACCTCACTGCTTAATATTGCTCCTTTCCCATTGTTGGGCTCCCACATTCACCCAAGCTGTGATTCACTCCTTGCTGGTTTCTGTCCCAGTTCCTAAAACAAGTGCACCTCACCTTTTATTGCACTTTGGGGCCCCCCCTCCTGTCCCTGACACCTGCAGATGCCCACTTCCCACTCTTCCCACCCCAGTCTGCTCTCCTTTATCCAAGCTCAGAGAGCTCAGCCCTCCTGTCTTTAGGGAGAGAAAGACATTCCACAGCCTTCATAAGCTGTCATTAATTTAGACCAGGAAGGGACCTTGGACACCATTCCTCCCTCACCACTGCCTCTACACCCTCTTTGTCAGCCTGCCTTCTGCCCCTGACTTCCTCCTTCCACACTCTTTACAACCTTTCCTTTGTCTTTCTATTGCTCCTTCCCTTTTTTATGCCCTGTAATAGGGTGGAAACTGCTATGGATTTGAAGTCTGGACCTGTATTCATTTTCCATTTCCTGGGACCGTAGGCCTTCTAGGCCTCACTTTTCTCATCTGTAAAAATAAGAATGTGGGTGGGGAGGTTGTGACCAGTTCTTTCAGGGCCTGAGGGTTGTTTTATGGATTTGTTTCTTCATAACCCTTATGACTTGTCTGCTCTTTGACCCTTGAGGGCCAGAGGGAGGATAAGAGAGGGAGAGAGCCAGGGTTTTTTTCTAGCCATCTTGTGACTTATGCCTTGGTCTCATCCAAGTATTATTACATGGGGTGAATGTTGGGACTCACTGCTCTGACCTTTGGAGTCAGGGCTAGTAGAAGGGGAAGGGAAGGGAAGGAGTCAGACAGGTGACCAGAGGATGTTTACAGTGGGAGGAAGGGCAGTACCCCTCCCTCTCTCCCTTCCCCTTCCCCCCATTGGGGATATTGGTGACCGTAGTTCTCTTTTCCATTTGTGGGCCTTCATGGGTCCTTTGCCTCAGAGTTGGTGAGTAACCTTTCTTCCTGGGTCGTGACGCTTCTGTTACTTTGCTGGTGACAGAGTCCTGCCATGTGTGGTTCCTCTGCCAGAAATTGGGCTTGCCTTCAGAGATAACTTGTTTGAGGCATGCTCCCTGGCACAGGATCGCAGGATGCTTGGCCAAAATAGCTCCATGCCATTGTGGAGGACGCTGGTCAGTGAACCTGTGACCAGGGGGGAGAGAGAAAGAATTGCATTTTCATAAGATCTTGGGTTGGAACTAGAAGGGACTTTAGAGATCATTTAGCTAACCTTCTCCCTTGATATACAAAAACTGAGGCCCATATTGTTAAATCACCCAGGCACACTGGGTGATATGTTGAAGAGCCAGAATTCTAACAAGATCCAAAATCTAAGGGGAAGTTAGGTGGCTGAGAGGATTGAGAACCAGGCCTGGAGATGAGAGGCCCTGAGTTCAAATATGACCTCAGACACTTCCCGGCTGTATGACCCTGGGTAAGTCACTTAACCCCCATTGCTTAGCCCTTACTCCTCTTCTCCCTTAGAACCAATACATAGTAGTGATTCAAAGACAGAAGGTAAAGGTTTAAAAAAAAAATCCAAAATCTTAAGGGCCAAACCAGAGCACCCTTCGTGGCACTGTCCTATCCACCTCCTGATCTCTGCTTTAAGTCCTGCATGTCTCTGAGACATAATGATCTTGAATCCTATTGTGGGCTGTTAATCAAAATGGAGCAGCAGTAGCAGACCCAGGATGAACAAACTTTCAGAAGAAGGCCTTCCTTTTAGGAAGGACAGAGGATGAGAAATCTTCCTTCCTGCTCTTAACAAGTCCCTCTATGCAATTGGTGCTCTGCATGTCTCAGCGAGAAATCTGCTTTTTGTCTTGGAGCTTGCTGATTGCTACTCCTGTACAGTCTTGAACAAGGCGTTAGCTGTGGCTCAGTCTATTTGCTAGGCTTTGGGGCTTACAGATGTGGCCTTTAACTCTTAATATCTGGTGCACTTTATACATTTCATGTTGAGCGTAGCTTTCTTCCTGTGGTTTAAAAAAAAAATTGCAGCTCTATCCCCGAAGTGTTAGTCATCAATCACTAGGACTTGAGTGTAAATGATACCTGGAAAGGGAACTACCTGAAAAGGCTGGGGTTTGTGAGTGGAGGTGATTGTTTTAGATAGGGAGTTAGGCTTATCCCTTCCATCTCCTTCCTGGTGTGGGCCTGGGATCTGTGATGAGGATTTCTTCCTTGGACTTGTGCTCAGGGAGAGGTGCTGGCCCAGTTCTGAGAGAGGAGGACAGAGAGAAGTTATCCATCTTATTTATCCTTCTCCCCTTGATACTGGGAAAAGACTGCTGAGCCTCAAAAGGAGAGGTGAGCTATGTGTGAGAAGCCTACTTATCCTGTGAAATAACAGGCTTGGTTAGTTACTGATGAACTCCTGTGACCTATATGTAGACTTAAAAAAAATTCATTAATGTCTTTTGTTTTTACATTGCCTACTTTTATTTCCTTTTTTATCCCTCCCAAACCCTCCCAGAGAACCCTCGTGATTTTATAACAAAGAATTAAAAAGAGAAATAAAATTTAGTGAAACTAACCAATACATTGAAAAAGTCTGACACCCATAGTTCTCCACTTTTGCAAAAAATGGGAGAAATAGTCCCATACCTTTTCTTTGGTAGCAAATTTAATCTTTGTAATTTCACAGCATTTTTTTTTAACCCTTACCTTCTGTCTTAGGTTCAATACTAAGTATCAGTTCCAAGGCAGAAGAGTGGTAAGGGCTAGGCAACTGGAGTTAAGTTATTTGTCCAGGGTCACACAGCTAGGAAGTATATGAAGCCAAATTTGAACCCAGGATCTCCTATCTCTAGACCTGGCTCTATCCCACTGAGCCACCCAGCTGCCTCTATAGCATTCATAAGGAGGTGGTTAGAAACTTGAAAATGAACCTGGGACTTTCTGCCTGGTTGTGGATGTGATTCTGATCATCTAAGTAGGAGCATCCCTCCTGGTTCCTGTTTTCCCAGTGAGCCCCTACATGGAATCCCCTTGCCCAGTGCCTTGGGATAAGAGGGTTTGCTTTACTTTGTCTTACAGAAGATCCCAGCCACCCCTGATCCTTTGCCGGGGGACTCGCCGTCTTGATTCCACTTTGTAAGTTTTCATTTTTAATAATTTATAGCCTATTCATGGGGTAGCTGGGTGGCACAGTGGATAGAGCCCAGGTCTAGGAATCAAAAAGACCTGAGTTCACATCCAGCCTTGGATATGTACTAGCTATGTGATCCTGGACAAGTAACTTAAGCCTAGTTGCCTCAGTTCCCTCATCTGTAAAATGAGCTGGAGAGGGAAATGACAAACTACTCCATTATCTGTGCCAAGAAAACCCCCAATGAGGTTCTGAAAAGTTGAACACGACTGAACAATAGCCTGCCCACTCCTGCCATTCAGTTCTTCATTGCTCAGTTTCAAGATTATTGTTTATTGTGACTCAAAGTGATTGTGGAAGTTCAGGGAGAAACTGAGAGTCATAAAAAAACAAGACTCAGTAATTATCTGAGGCAGCCCAACCTCAGCCTCCCCCTAATCTCCCATTCACAACTCATTGTCTCTTTTCGTGTTTATCCATTCCCCAGTATAAACAGATGAATGAAGGAGGACTTCAGTCATTCCTGTGGACATAGGCAAAACTTGGGATTAGTAGAAAATTCAGCCCAAACACTGTTCAAGGAACAGCCTATTCAAATATTTCCTTGGGGTCATTCCTATCTTTATTTCCTGGAGGAATATCCATTTTCAGCCATTTTATTGAGGAAGGATTAGGGAAAAGAGAAATCAGAATCATTTGGTTTGGTTTGGTTTTCTCAGATTTTCTCAATGCCTTATTTCTGTATATCCTGTTATCCCCTCCTTCCCCTTACCTCCTCCCAGGGAGCCTTTCCTTGGAGCAAAGTCAAACAGTTCATCGAAACCAATCGACACAAACCTTGTGTATAAACTAGAAGGGACCTTACAAGTCAGCTAGTTCAGGTTCCCCTTTTAGAGTGCTGAGGCCCAGAAAGGAAGAATGATGTGTCAGGGTTACACAGCAAATTCATGGCAGGACTTTAACTTTAATGGCAGAGGCTCCCAGACTTCTACATCCAGGGGTTTTCATTTTTAGTACCACATATCAACAGTCAGGTTCTGCTCCTTGTTGACAGTTCAGGCCTCCTGGGGAAGAAGCCAAAAGCTATTTGCCACAATAAAGGCTTTAGATTAGAGTTCCTAATTACTCTGCCTGGAAGTTGAGCTGTGGGTTGATACCACCCTGAATGTGAGTATAACCTAGCCAGAAACACCTGACGTAGTGACAGGTAGATAACTTGTAAATTGTATGCAGTTCCTATTTTCACCCATTCCCTGAAGACCTGAAATTAGGGCAGGAGAAAAATCGAAAAGATTTCCCTTTCTTTAAAAAGGGGCATATTCCAAGCTGTGGGTGGGAGGTAGAAGGAATTTTTGTTACCTTTAAATAGTCTCCCTCCTTTGTTTTCCTTTGAGAGCTTTTTAAATCACTTTTGAGCCACAGTTACTATGATGTTTTATTAACTGTAAAAGCTGCTTGCAGCTCCCCTCTTCTGGGCTATCCCCACCTGCTCCTTGGGGGGTAGGCTCACTACCCTCTCAGAGCACCGGTGCCCAATTTATTGGTGACAAATGTGAGTGCAGCAAGCTGGGAAGGGGGAGTGCCATCTGGAGTCAGGACTGCTGCAGAGCCTCTCACTGGCTGAGGGGAGTTCCTACCTCTCCTGGACCACAGGATGCTTTGTTTCTTTAGTCCAAATTCCACCTCTTCCTAAAAGGTTTCTCAATCAGAAACATTCCTCCTTCTAAAGTCCTATTGTTTATATCAGTCTACAAGGATTCACAGTACTAAGTTGGGGAGGGGGGCAAATAAAAAGAAAAGTGGAACATTTCTGCCCTCCAAGAGCTTACTTTTATAGAGTGGGCTTTTCTAGTGATGAACAAAAGGCACCCAAATAAATCCTCCTTGGAGAAGGGGTAGGGAATGGGGAGAGGCAGGGCAGGAAAAGCCTCTTGGAGAGGATGCCTCTTGAACTCAACTTTGAAGGAATGGTGAGGAAGGAGAGCACTTTAGGCCTGGCACATGACCAGTGCAAAAGTGTGGAGATGGATGATGGTATATTGAATGTGTGAAGAACAGCAAGAAAGCCAGGCAAGGGGGCAGCTGGGTAGCTCAGTGGATTGAGAGTCAGGCCTAGAGACAGGAGGTCCTAGGTTCAAATCCAGCCTCAGACACTTCCCAGCTGTGTGACCCTGGGCAAGTCACTTGACCCCCATTGCCCACCCTTACCACTCTTCCACTTAGGAGCCAATACCCAGAAGTTAAGGGTTTAAAAAAAAAAAAAAAAGAAAGCCAGGAAAGTTAAGTGCACAGAGTACAAGGGAGGTGGTCAGTCATGTCCCACTCTGTGTGACCTCACTGGGGGTTTTCTTGGCAAAGATCCTAGAGTAGTTTGCCATTTCCTTCTCATTTTACAGATGAGGAAACTGAGGCAAACAGGATGAAATGACTTGCCTGGGGTTACCAGCTAGTAAGTGTCTAAGGCTGGATTTGAAGTCAGGAAGATGAACCTTCCTGATTCCAAGCCCACAGTTCTATCCACTGAGCCACCTGGCTGCCTCTAAGGAAGATAGCAATGTGGAAACAAGTCAGAAAGGTCCATGGGGTAAAGAGCTTCAGCTGCCAGACAGGGTGTATATTTCATCCCAGAGAAAACTAGGGATCCTGTGGAGTTAATTGAAAAGAGGGTTGATATGGTCAAGACTTAAACTTTACAAATATTATTTTGCAAGTTGGTTATAGATTAAATGGAGTAGGAAAGAGACCAGGGATCGACAAACCTAATTCTTGGAGGATTTTGAAATAGATCAGGTGAGGGGATGCAGACCTATACTAAGGTGGTAGCTTATGAATCTAAGTGGAAGGGGGAAAGAGTTTCTAAAGCTTCCTACCTATGTGCTAAATACCTGGGATTAGATTGTAATATACAAAATGGTCCAATAAAAATTAGATGGTCAGCTCTTTGAGAGCAGGGAGTGTTTGTCTCAGTATCCCTAGGATTTAGCCCAGTATCTGGCTTAAAAGCTTATATTGACTTAATACAGAAGCAAAGGCAAACCTTTCTAGTGGGGGAGAAAACCCACTGGGAGAAATTGGCCAGGGAGGAGAAAAGTGAGATCTACACACCCACTCCTGGAACTGTGGCCAGAGTTTATTGGATCATCCTCCTGGGCTCCAGAACTGGAGAGGACAAAGGAGAAAGGGCCCATCCAAGAAGCCCAAAGTGCCTTGGCTAAGGCCCCCAAGCTGGTGGTTGTCTCAGTGTCTCTTCATTAGGTCCCAGGAACTTTGCTAATATGCTGGGAGAGGCTGTGGAGAGGGACATTTAGTAAGGACTGTGGAGGCAGAATTGAGAAGCTCTAGCAAGTAATTGGATGTGGGAGGTGAGGGAGAGCATCTCTCACTGGGAATTTATCTCTGTTTTGGGTTGCTGTTAGTTATCTTTTCATGTGGGTTTATCTCATTTCACCAGCAGCATTGCTAGTTCTTTGTGGGCAAAAACTGCCTCATTGGTTTCTTTGACGCTGCCTACTATATAGCCTTGATGCTAGTCCCCAGCAGGAATTCTTATCTGTTTCATATAGTAACTGGAGGCTTTGACTCTTAAGGGGGTAGTGGGTCTGCTGGGGCAGGTGAGCAGACTGGTTCTGTTGTCTTACTTTCAAAGTACCATAGACTTACTAAAAGGTGGACAGAACCCTGAATCATTGAATCTGATATCGCTATTTTACAGATGGAGAAGCTGAGACTTATTGAGGCAGAGTCACATAGAGAGCAAGCAGATCCATGCTCTGAAGTCTTCTAAGTCCATATCCTCAACCCCTCCTTTTACAGATGAGGAAACTGAGTCTGGGGGGAAGGGGAAGAATGGCCCAATTGAGGTCAACACTGATGGTCAGTGGCAGAACTGGGGATAGGAGCTAGCTCTCCTATCCTTTCTACTTTATACCATGGCTGTTGGCTCCAGATTGGCATCATTCAAGGGTAACACTGGTCTTTGTGTCTTTCCCTTGTATATTACCATAGTTCCTTTTTCTTGTCAAGCATGCCACCCTGTAGTGTAACTAGCCCAAGTCTTGGCAGTCTCTGACCTGAGATTGCCCTTGATTTCTGATGGGCAGTCACCAGCCATTGGACTAACATTCCTCAGACTCTGGCTTACTCTCCCTTAATTCTCTGGCCCCCCTTTCTCTCTCTCAGAGCTCGGGCCTTGGAGACACAAAGAGAGAATTGCATTGGAGTAAAATTTCCTGGTCAGCCTTCCTTCTGACTTCCAAGTATAGCAGGTTTTGACGTCCAACAGGGATAGGGGTTAGAACATCCCTCCTGGGTAGGGACTAGGACACTGAAAAAAGAACAATGGGGCTTTCTGTTCAAAGGAGATATTTAATGAGACTTAGCTATGAATCCTGGCTTCAGCTCTGTGACCACAGGCAAGCCATTTTCCCTCTTTTAGTCATAATCTCCTCACCTATAAAATGGGGGTATTTATATCTGACCTTGTGAAGAAAGTACTTTATAAACCCTGAAAGCTCTATAAAAAATCCTGTTCTATACTACTCACCTCCAGAGAGAACTGTTGGGGTCAGATGGATATGGATCAAAGTGTACAGTCTTTTACATCAGTGTATGTATGGTTTTGTTTTGGGGTTTTGGTGATATACAAGTGTGCTCTTACAGTAATGACCAACATGGAAGTGTTTTGCATAATAAAGACAAAATTTTAAAAATTCAATTATAAATTGTGATAGTAGTAAGAGTAACAGCTCTGGGTATCCTTATATTCATTTAGCTTCTATAGGAGTAAAGTGGTTTAGGAATTGGTTTTCCTTCAATCAGTTCCCTGACTCCTTTGATCATATAGCTATAAGGCAATATATATTTTATGTCTTCAAAAACATATTTAGTGAGGTGCAATGGGAAAGGTATTGACTTTGATGTCAAAGCATTTGGGTTCAGTCTTTTGTCTCTGGTGTCTACTGCCCAGCTAACTGTGGTCAAAACACAGCCTCCCTGGGCCTCAGTTTCCTCATGTATAAAATTAAGACCAGCTGTCTGAGCCTATGAACAAAAAGGTATTTATTTACTATCTATCTCCTGTGATCATAGACTTTTTTTTAACACCTTCTATCTTGTTATCGATTTTAAGACAGAAGAGTAGTAAGGGCCACATAAGTAAGAAGTGTCTGAGGTCAAATTTGAACCCAGATCCTCTCTAGTCCAAGCCTCACACTCTGTCCACTGGGCTGTCTAGATGGATAGGCTTGTAAGCCAAGAAGATGTGTGTGTGTGTGTGTGTGTGTGTGTGTGTGTGTGTGTGTGTGTGTGTGTGTTTTCTGTGTAGTGTGATAGGCCTTAGATGGTCTGTTCCAAGTTATTTTTTAGAGGAGACTAGCCCAGAGAGGTTAAATAACTTTACCAATATCACAAAGAGTTTTGGGGCAGAGTTAGAACTGTCTCACTCCAGAGTCTGTGCTCTTCCTAAGGGAAAGTTTGTCATTCTGCTGCCTTTCTGCTGGAAACCTCCCAAGTCCCTGTACCATCCATCCATCCACCTTTGGTTCCTGCTGCTCACACTGCCTGAGCTACCATGTGGGCAAGGCTGGTGTTTGTGCTGCTAGAAATAAGAAGTAAAAGCTGTGGTTTCTAGTCTTGGAAAACTGGACATCCTAGACCTGAAAAAATAACAATAACAGCAGATTTTTCTAATCCCTCTCTGCTATTGTGTCCTGACATTCAGCAGACATTTTTAAAGAACATAGTACATGGGGCAGCTAAGCAGCCTGGTGTATAGAGAACCAGGCCTGGAGATGGGAGGTCTTGGGCTCAAATCCAGCCTCAGATCAGATCCTTCCTAGCTATGTGACCCTGGACAAGTCACTTCACTCCCATTGCCAAACTCTTACCACTCTCCTGCCTTGAAACCAATACAGTATTGATTCTGAGACAAAAGGTGAGGTGTTTGTTTTTGTTTTTGTTTTTCTCCTTCCCACTTTTCCTCTGCCTCTTGTAATTGGTTTTTGAAGTCTTTTTTTTTTTTTTTTTTTAGTTCTTCCAGAATCCAGAATCTGTGTTCAATCCATATTTTTCTCTTGGATTTTGCATGGGTTTACTTTGCTTTTGCTCTCTCCTGTGTCTGCACCTTGCTCTTTGTCTCCATAAAAATTCTTTAGTGTAGGTGCTTTTTTTGATGTTTGCTCATTTTTGCCATCTAATTATAGATGATGTGATGGTCTGAGGGCTGAGAGCTCTGAGAGCCTCCTCCTGCTAGTTCAATTGACCCTGGTGGCTTAAGGACTTGTCTCAGACTTAGGTGTAAGTTTTTGATCTCACTCTGATCTTCTGATCTTGATCAGGTCTGGGGCTGATCAAATTCCAGCCCCAGGCTTAGGCTCTAGTTTTTGGTCTCATTGTGTACTTGATCTAGTCAGGCACCCTTGATTATCCTGTCTTGGAGCTTACCCTGAGCTTTAGGCAAAAAGATCAGTACTTAGTACTTTAGTACCTACCTCCAAAGTGTGAACTAAGTCCTTATCCAAACCCAGACTAGAATTCCCTAAACTGGGGCTCTGGACTTTTCCATAGGTTTGAAATTTCAAGGGGTGTGGATTGGCTTGCACCACTATTTGCCCAGGCAGGATCTCAGGGTCTAGATGTTGGCTTGAATTTAGGAGAGGAGATGTGGGGGGTGGGGGTGTGACTTTCTCTTGGCTTTCTCTTCCCTCCTTGCTACAGCCTCTTGCTGGCCCTGCTCTCCACTCACCCCAGTGCCCCAGATGTTTTTGCCTACCTTTTGGGTTTTTCTTTTCTTGAAAGTTGTTTCACTCTGTCTCCTTGTTGGTTCTTTTACTCCTGTATTCTTTTGTAGAGGCCTTTCTTTTTTTTTTTTTTTTAAAGAATCTACTATGTACCCAGGCACTCTGCTAAGTGCTGGAGAGACAAAGAAAAGGCAAAGCCCCTAGAGGCCCTCTTCTGATGGGGGAGACAACATACAAACAAAATGCTTGCAGGATACATGAGAACACTCCTTAGGCACTAAGAGGAAGGAGGCCTGGGGGTGCTCCTTGCAACCTGGCATTTTTACTGAGATGAAGGAAACCAGAAACCCAAGGCAGCCAAGGGAGGAAGGAGAGTATTCTTAGCCTCAGGAACAGCCAGTGGCAATGTCCAGGGTCTGGATGGGACAGACAAAGCCTCTTGTTTGTGGATCACAGCTCTTGTTTGTGGATCATAGTCAGCTGGGGGAAGTGAGGGGAGGTGGGGGTTGGGGCCTGGGCTGGCATTCAGGAGGGCCCAGCATCATTTTACATTTGACAAAAGATCCTGAGCCATATTGGCGTAGAGAAGAGCCTGGAAGTAGCAATGGAGGGAGCAAGGGGTCTGCTCACTCCTCCACCAGCTAGTCCAGGGTGAGAGGGAGAAGGCAGCCTGTCATCAGGAAGAAAGCAATGACTGTGTGCCTGCCACCATGCCAGTGTGGTTTCCCTAGTATCTCATTTAATTTTCACCCTGACCCTGGAAGGGAAGTGTTCTTATTGTCCTCATTTCACATTTGGGGAAACTGAAATGGGGCACATCCCTTGCTCAGGGTCACACAACTTGTTAAGCATCTGAGACTGGATTTGAACTCCCTGACCCAGCGCAGCCCAGGCAGAGGCCAGGGGTCAGATGATGGAGAAGGCTTAAGACCAATGCCAGCTTGTTTCCCAGGGAGCAAACATTCCAGAGAAAGCAGAGGGACTGAGAGGAAGTCTTAGAGGGGCTTGGAAAGGGCTGTGAAAGCCCAGGTCAGAATCCCCAGAATGGGGAAAGGATGATGATGGGCAGGAAATATTATAGAAGAAGTATTTCAGGGAGGTTATCCTCATGAGAGGGGGGTCAGCTGTGTCTGAGAGGAGTTGTGTCACAGCCAGAAAAGGAGATGGTGTACAGACAGGGCCTGGGTGGGACATGGCAGCTTGGGAATGCCAAGAAGCTCCCTTCTCTAGCCATTGATGGAAATGGTCTCACTAGTCTCTTAACCCTTAATCTCAGATCACCAACTGCCTATTGGACATTTCAAAGTGGATGTCCCATAGACATCTTATACTCAAAATGACCTAAACGGAATTAGTCTTTCTTCTCTAGGATAGGACCAATGTTATTTTACTTTCTCAGATGTCAGTGTTCCTGTCAAATGAAAGGAATTGCAACTCAACATTTTTATAGCCATAAATTCCATATGAAGATGATCTCTGACCAGTAGAAATGATAGCTAATATGCTTTAAAGTCTGTAAAGTGTATTTTTAACCCTTACTTTCTGAATTAGAATTAATACTGTGTATTAGTTCCAAGGCAAAAGTAAGGTAAGGATTAGGCAATAGCAGTTAGGTGACTTGCCCAGGATCACACAGCTGTCTGAAGCTAATTTTGAACCTAGGACCTCCCTACTCTGGGTCTTGCTCTTATCCACTGAGTCACTTCACTGCCCCCCCCCCCATAAAGTGCTTTTAAATTGATTTCTACAACCCTTTGAGGATACAGATATGCCCATTTTATAGATAAGAAAATGGAGATTTAAAAAGGTAAAATGATTGGCCCATGAAGAGGTTATGGTGGGGCATAGTGATTTTAGAAGATTTTATGAAGGAAGTAGGGTTTGCTTAGGCTAGGTAAAATTTAGGTCAATGGAGAAGAGAAATGTTCTGAATGTCAGGAATTCTTAGCTCTAATAATGTCATAGACCATTTTGTCAACAGGGGTTCTACTTTTTCTTATTTTACTCTGCAAGATGGTCAGCATAAGGAATCATTGTCCTTTATGTGGCATATAAGATGGTATACTTCAAGGCAATTTAAAACCTGTTTTTTAAATTTAAAGTTATTGGTTGTTTATATTTTATTAAAATTTTTAACTTAAATTCTGTCTTGGAATTTCTAAAACAGAAGAGTGGTAAGGGCTAGTCAATTGGGATCACACAGCTAGGGAGTGTCTGAGGCCACATTTGAACCCAGAATCTCCTATCTCCAGGCTTAGCTCTCTATCCGCTGAGCCACCTAGCTGCCCCAAAGTTTTCTTTCCATAAGTGTAGTAACAATTTAATTAAAGGATTCTTAAGCCCAAGAATGTGTTAGATCATAATTGCTGACTGCTGTTGGGCCACTGCCCATGTTTGTCATTTCTTACCTTGGTTGGTTTCCATCAGTTTGGGATAGATGACTCTGGATTGTGCAAAACTGCCAGCCTGATCTGGGCAGGGCCAGATGAGTGAGCTCCTTCCTGTCCAACTAGTTAGCTCAGCCTCTCAGTTTTGGGGGCAGTGTTTGTTCGGTTAGCTTTGCTCTCTTTCCCAACCACCAGGCACAGCCTCAACTCAAGTCCAGCCCTTCTGCCAAATCTGCAGTGAGTCCAGGGAAGGTTAGAGGGATAGGATGAATAAACCTGACCTTACCTTCTTGGACAAAGCAGCTCCATCTCTGTTACTTATTGCTGGGTGGTCTTGGGGGCAGTGTGACAGCTTCTTTCGATTCCTCTATAGCTTCTTGATCCTTAAAATGAGGGGATTAGTAAAAAAAATTCAGATTTCAGTGTAATTGATCTCCCTTCTTTAATCGTATGTATTTTAATCATATAAGTTTAAAAACATGGTTCTGAGCAGGAGTCCATAGGCTTCTGTAGACTGCTAAAGAGTCCAGGACACACAAAAGGGTTGAGAGCTCCTGCTTTAGACATGTCTAGCTCCAAGTGCCTTCGAATCCAAATGTTATTAACTCAGAATGTCCAGCCCAATGCTGGCAGGGCAAAGTCCCTGGGGCTCAATTTCTGAGTGTACCTACTTACTAGAGTAGAAAGAGGTAATCACGAAAACCCTCTGGTTCTGGTCAGCAGATAGAGTGGTGGGTCAGCAGAATGGATTAGGTACATCATACATGCTAGCAAGTGATGATAGTAATCTAGTAAAAATCTAAGCTTTGGGGACAAAAACACATTGTTTGACAAAAATGACTAGGAAAAACTGGAAAGAAAGTAGGTATGTAGACCAACTTCTCACACTATTACTTGCCAGATCTATGGATAAGGGAAGAATTTTTGACCAAGCAAGAGATAGAGAAGGTCACAGGAATTAAAATGTATAATTTTGATTATGTTGAATTAAAAAGTTTTTATACGAACTACTAACAGAACCAGTGCAGACAAGATGAGAAGGAAAGTAAGAAACTGGGTGGGAAAAAACCAACTACTTTACAGCAAATTTCTCCAGTAAAGGCTTCATTTCTCAAATATGTAACATTTCAGGAGAAGATAAAATAGGAATGGCAAAGGAATCCTATGTTAGAGTAGCTAAGGGACACAATGGATAAGAGGCCTGGACTTTGAGTCAAGAGACTGAATTTAAATTCTTTTTTTTTTCCCTTACCTTCCATCTTATAATCAATATGGTATATTTGTTCCAAAGCAGAAGAGTGGTAAGGGCTAGGCAGTGAGGGTTAAGTGACTTCTCCAGGGTCACACAGCTAGGAAGTATCTGCTGAGGTCATATTTGAATCCAGGACCTCCCATCTCTAGGCCTGGCTCTCTATCTACTGATCCATTTAGCTGCCCCCTTGAATTCTAATTCTGCCTCGAATACTTAGGAACTGTTTGACTCCTGGGTAAATAATTTAAACTGGCTCAGCCTCAGTTTTCTTCATCTGTAAAATTGGGATTAGTAGTAGCACCTAGATAGCATGTATAACCCAGTAGAATTGCTTGTCAGCTCTAGGAGGGAGGAGGGAGAGAGCATGAATCATGTAACCATAGAAAAAGTTTTTTAAAAAATAAAATACCATGTAAATAAAAAAAACCTTTGTATCTGCTCTGGCATAATAATAATGATAATGGCACCTAGCTCCTGGATTTGTTGTAAGGATCAAATGAGATAGCATATGTAAGGTTCTTTGCAAACTTTTAAGATGCTCTAGAAATGCTAGCTAGAATTGTTAAAGAATTGTTTTTGGCTGTGTAAGGAGAGGAGGAAGCAAAGTAGTAGAATGGAAAGAACTCTAGTTTTATTTCCAACTAGGGACAATTTCTCTGAAGCTCTCTTCTCATTTATGAAGGATGATGTTCTGCTTTTCTTTGTATGGTACTTGGGAATGTGCAAAAGACATCTGCACACAATGTGGCAACTTTCTATAACACTTTGTATACAGTATTTTCCCTGCATTTCATAACAAGCTTGTGGGTGACACATTCAGGTCAGGTGGTGACTTCCCTGACCCTCAGTGTGCTCATCAGTAAACATGGGAGAGAGGATTCGCTGGAGTCTGCTGTGATGCTCCAGGGATTGCACTGGAGAGCTCTAGTCTTGTGCCCTTTCTATAGTCAGGCTCTGGCTTTTAGACGGTGCAGTGGAGAGCATGCCAGGTCTGGAGGCAAGAAGACTCCTCTTTCCTGAATTCAAATCCAGCCTCAGACTCTTTCTAGCTGTGTGACTGTGGGCAAATCACTCCCTTAAAACTCTATTTACTCTGAGGGATTTATGGTAAAGAACGCTACCCACATTCAGAGGAAGGACTACAGGAGAGGAAAAATATAAGAAAAACAACTGCTTGAACACATGGGCTGAGGAGGACATGATTGGGGATGTGGACTCGAAATTACCACACCAATACAACTAACAACAATTTGGAAATAGGTCTTGAACAAGGACACATGATAAAACCAGTGGAAATGTGCATCGGCCATGGGTGGGGGGAGTGCGGGGGATGAAGGGGAAAGTAGGAGCATGAATCATGTAACCATGTTAAAAATGAATATTAATAAATGATTAAAAAAAACAAACTATTTACCTCTTACCTCATCTGTAAAATGAGCTGAAGAAGGAAAAGGCAAACCACTCTGGTATCTGCCCAGAAAACCCCAAATGGGGTCTTGAATCAAACATGACCAAACAACAATAAGAAAGCATATGGTCACTGTGTGTAAAGGATATTTAATTGCCTCATTTCCTCCCCAAATAAGGCGGACTGAAGTTCCTGTTGCCTGTTTGCTGTTGGCGATTTTGTCCTGCCTTCTTGAGCAAGGCTATCACTTGAAGTAGCCTTTTGACCTGCTTAAGGCTAGAAAATTTGTATTTTTGGCACTCTTCTGGCCCTTTGGGAAAGTTGGAGCAGAGCCCTGGAATGTGCAGATTCAGGCAAGTTGGGCTTAAAGCCAGGGAGGCAGCTCTTCCCCACTCCTCCCAGACATACATACCCCTGTCACCTGGGCTGGGGGAATGTTTCAGAGATTGCACATTCAAAAATTCATGATCAAGGGAAGATTTTGGGGTATTGAGAAATATTAGCTCAGGAATCCTTCACAGAGAGTAGTTAGAAGAATCCAGTCTTTTCTCCTTGATCAATGCATTTTCCCCACTAGATAGAGGCTTCTGCTTCAATAGCTTTTTCACAGTGACTCTGGGCATATCACCCAATCTTTTGGCCTCTTCCACCTGCACAATGGAGTGGTTAGAGTTGGAGGTAAAGCTAGATGAGCTTTTCCCCCCTTATTAAAAATTGTATTAATGCCTTTGTTTTTTTTTTAAAGTTGCTTATTTCCCAGTGACTTCCCTTGACCACAAATCCTAATAAAAATAAAAAGTTCAGCACATTAGCCATGTCTGAAAAAACACATGCCCCTTTCTGCCTTTGCCAAGAGGAAGGAAGCTTGTGTTGCCACCAATCCTCCAAAGTTATCTTTGGTCCCTACCTCGATTAGAGTCCTGGGTGATTTCTTAAGGGACTTCCATGACACTCTGAGGATTGATTTGCCAGCATCTGAATTGAATCTCCTAGGTAGGCACTGGGAGCATGCATGCCTCTTTAGTGATGGAAATTCTTTAGCAGAAATGGGCTATTCTTGTTTCAGGGAGATAGATTAGGAGAAGAGCTCCCTTCTCTCCTGCCTTCTGTTTTCTAAGTCTTTGTTGTCTTTTGGAGGTCTCTGTTATCTAGAAGGGATTGTGAAGAAAATGTTTCAGTGAATAAAAGAGTTCAAACCCCAGCACTGGGACCTTAACCCAGGTCATAAGACATCACATAAATCAGTAAAGGGAGAAGGAGAAGAATAAACTTTTTAGAGAGAGCCTCCCATGTGCCTAGTTGCACTGTGCTAAATGCTTTTTGTAAATATCTCATTTGATCCTCACTATATCCCTGCAAAGTGGAGGTGGAGTACCATTATTGTTCCTATTTTACAGTTGAAGAAACTGAGGCAGGGGACTAAATGACTTCCAGGATCACACAGCTAGGAAGTATGAGGCTGAATTTGAACTTGGGCCTTCCTAACTCTGTTTAACCTCTTTGATCCTTAGCTTTCTCCTCTACCAAATGACTAAACTTCACTAAATATATTCCACTGAGTCATTAGTTCCTAATCTTTTTGTCTCTGTAGCTTTTTAAAATTTTACCTGTTTTTAATTGATGTCTTTGTTTCTAAAGCATTTCCAAGTATACCTGAAAATATATCAGGAAGCCCAAGCTAAGTCTCAAGTTCTTTTAGCCTAATTCATAAAAGGGCTGGGGGGGCTCCCAACAGCACCTTCCTACAGGGCTTTTGTGGGCCTCAAATGATGTGACATATGTCTAGTGCCTCTCTTCCCCCTCCTAGCAAGGCTTTCCCTTTTAATAAAGATTTAAACAGAATCATTCAAGCCCTGAGGAAATCTGCCCTCAAGGAGCTCCTCATCTAATGGAGAAGACAACATTCCAACAGATATATACAGAGCCAGCTATAGACAAGATAAATATGAAATCATTAACTGAGGGAAAGGCATTGGAATAGAGGGTTTGGGGGAGTATTTTAGTTGGGATTTAAAGGAAGTCAGGGAGGTCAGTGGTCATTCTTCATCTTGTCATGCAAGCTGAAGACTTTTTTTTTCCATAAAAATTTCATGGACCTTCCATTTGTAGTTTAGTACTCTCTGAGAATACACATGACAATAGAAGGTAAAAGTCAGTAACACTTTTAAATGACTTGGCATTTTTGCAAACTCTAGATATATTTGAAAAAGTAATAACATGTGGGGGGCATTCTTCAGTCTACAGAAGGCATATTTTCTATTATACTGAGTCTTCTTGCATATTTTGTTGGCTTTCTATAAAGATTAAAATTGCAGTGCTTGGTGCCCGTAGGCTCTGAGGACCCATGCAATAAGGGAACTGTTGGGCTAGATGATTTCTTAGCTTCCTTCCAACTTTAATTTCTGTCAGCCTCTAAATGAGCTTTTAGTAGACCACTTGGCCAGCAGTCAGATTATGCGGTCTGTCTCAGATCTGCCATTTTAAGTTGTCATTTTGGACAAGTTAGGAGAAAGAAACCTTGAAGGGGGAGTTGCCAGCCATTGAGATGCCAAGAATATTCTCCTAGAATCACCATCATTATAAGCTAGTATGTACCATAGGCAAAGCCAAGCTGTCCATGGTGGTGCTGTTGGAGACAGAATTCTGGCCTCTTGCCCATAGGTATCGCTAGCCTTCCTTACTCCATAGTTTCACTTACCAGATCATCTACAGGAGAGTGAGTTGACTGCTGTTTCTAGAGTAAATCAGATAATTTGATAGCCTCAATCTCCTTAGTGGGATAAGTTATCCTCTGGGGAACCAGTACATGATGAACACTAGGATATAGAAAAATTCCTGCCAGTCATGAGTAGCTGCTTGCCCTTTATTCCCATCTGATAGGATAATCTGTGGTGAGCCATCCTAAATGGACCTTTTTGTATTCTATCCGGTACCTACCAGCTCTTGCCTTTGATAAGTAATCTTGGGCTAGGTCTTAGTTTCATCATCTATAAAGCAAGGGAATTGGACTAGATAATATCTAAGGAATTCCTTTAATTAAAGTATTGATGTTCAGTAATCTTTGGGAAAGTCTGTTAAACAGTATTTAATGGTGAAGGCACAGTGTTAGATTTGGAGTCAGAAGGACTTACATTCACTTCTTGCCTCTCCTACTAGCTGCATGTCTATAAGTGGGTTGTTTTACCTTTCTGAATCTTGTTTTTTCTAAATCTGTAAAGAGTGGATTAGATGATCTCCAGGATCCATTATAGCTTTAAGTTCTGGTCCCAATGTCTTCTGCCTTGAGTTTTATCCTGTTCCTTTGTGACAGACAAGCATCTTAGGCTAGGCATGGCCTGGGAGGAGAGTAGTTGATCAGGAACTCTGAGACTACAGAGGGAATTTCAATAATTCTTGGATATGGTCCCCTTGGCCAGGGCCCTAATGGTACATGATTCCTAGAACTATTCTCTTGTTACTGGGCATCTCACACTGTGCCTTTTTCTTTCTTGCAGTACCTGGTGACTTGGGAAACCAGCTGGAAGCTAAGCTAAACAAACCTACGGTAGTCCATTACCTTTGCTCCAAGAAGACAGACAGTTATTTTACCCTCTGGTTGAATTTAGAGCTGCTTCTTCCTGTCATCATCGACTGTTGGATTGATAACATCAGGTGGGCCTCAAACTTTGGCTGGCGAAGTGGACAGGCCATTGTTTTAAGAGAAAACCCCCTTTGGGAACAACCCCCTGACTAATAATTGTGGTTCAGCCATTTCCTTTGGGCTTGACTCCCCATTTGGGGGTTTTCTTGGCAAAAATAGTGGAGTGGTTTGCCATTTTCTTCTCCAGCTCATTTTACAGATGAGGAAACTGAGACAAACTGGGTTGTGACTTACTCAGGGTCATACAGCTAGTTAGTGTCTGAGGCCAGATTTGATTCAGGAAGATGAAATTTCCTGACCCCAGGCCCAGAGTTCTAATTCACTTCACTACATAGCTACTCAATAATAGCACTAATATCCAACGTTGTGAGGGTCACATGAGATAATATTTAGAAAGCCCTTAGCAAACCTTGAAGCTCTATAGAAATGCTAGCAATGATTACTATTGTTATTATTCAGTAAGTACAATAACAGGATTTAGATCTGGTAGGGACCCTTGATAGCCTCTAGCCCTAACTCTTTCACTTTGAAGTTGGAGAAACTGAGGTCAGGTACTCTGATCTGTGCCACCTAGCTGTTCCTGACTCTTGGGAAAACCTCTATTCCAAGGCTTTTCCTTAGGCCTTTGCCAATCTCATGCTAGAACAAGCAAGGGTGGCTCCATATGGAGACCATGGACAGAGTGCTCTGGACTCCCTGCCTCCCCTTCTTCCTTCCATTTAAGTATTGCCTTGTAGAGTTTGTCTTTGGGAAATTTGGTCTTTTTTTTTCTGCCCTGAATTTAACTAATACCAAGTAAGATGAACATTTCCATATTCTAAGCAGAACAGAAAAATTAACACCAAATATGAACTGGCTTTGAAGTTTTCTAATTATCATTGTGTGGGCCTCAGTTTCTTATAAAATGGTATCCTCTAAGGGGAAGCAGGAATATTGGACATAAAAGAGCTCCTTTACCTTCATTCTGGCTCTGCCTTATAGGAGGAAACAATTAATAGGAACAGTCCTAGTCTTTAGTATGGGAAAACCAGAAAACACAAAGAAAAAAGGTTACCTTTATCAAAGGCTGGTGATCAAGGTGGGAGGAAATCTGAGGATTCTGTGCCACCACACCACTGGTGACTTCCCCAGGGAACTTGGGGCTCTTGCACCAAAGGCCTCAGGGACTACCTCATTTTGGAAGTGGTGGTGTCTGATGCAATCCTTTGTCTCAGAAGGTAAAATGTCCCCAAGCCCCAAGGGGGAGGAGATGACAGTGTCCATGCCAGTAAGGAGCTTAGATGGATAGGCTGCATTTGCAGGTAAGGGTCCCTTGAGACTGAGATGTCGATAGATTCACATACTTGGGACTTCAAGCTGCCTTTCTCTCTGGTATCAGAGAGAGCCATTAGAGGGTTTATCAGATGAACTTCACTCATGCCTTAGGTTCTAGTGGTCTTAGTCTTTCCCTTTCTGCCAAATATGGTGACTACAGACGATAACACAGCCCTGAGAACACATTTCAGCACAGCTTTTGCTCACTGATTACAAATGTGACAGTGACCTGACCCTGCTAGAACAGATTATGGGCAGCTTTTGAATTTTTTTTTAGCTCCACTGCTTCAATGCTAGTTGTTTTTTTTTAAATGGATGATGGGAATGGTGAGTTCTAAGCCATTTTCAAGGATAAAAATATTTTGCCTTTTAAAAAAAATGATAATTTTTATGCTCTAATGTCCCTTCAGCAAGACAGTCTTTGTTCTACATGAGTGATCTTCACAGGCCTTCCACCATATGGCTTTTGTGGTAGCCAGGAGGAAGGAGAATGTATAGAACAGTGATAGCCACCACCCTTTGGTGGGTGCTGCAGCGATCCAGGGGGGCGGTGATGGCCACAGGTGCATTTGGGGGCGGTGATAGAATGTGACAGGAGGCATTAAGTAATATTTTTTCTGGAAAGGGGGCAGTAGGCCAAAAAAGTTTGGGAACCACTGGTATAGAACTTAGTGTCAGGAGAACCAGATTCTAGTTACACTTTCTGGTGTAATATAGGCAAGTCACTTAGTAGCCCATCAGAGCCCCAGTGTCTTTATCTGCAAAGGGAGAACAATATTTGAACTGTGTGTCAGAATTTCCATAGCCTTTCAAGTGGAAACTTCGTGGCATTAGATGAAGATCATATGAACTCATTTCTTTCCTTGGGGGCAAGGGGAGGGAATTTCTTAGTTAGCTTTGGATCTGAGCGTCAAAGCTCACCGCATAGTGAAGTCTAAGGACAAGGGACATTTTCTTCTTCGCTCCCATCCCCCAGCGACTCTTCCCAGTTACTCTCACACATGGCATGGATCATGTTACTTGTTTTCTAATTCTGTAATTCTGCCAAAACACAGCACTCACCTCTGGGACTCACACACTTGCAGTTTGGGCTAATGATGTTTGTCTTCCTGATGGCCATCCGTTTTGTTTACAGCTCATTCTCCATAAAAACAGAGGCCACAAGACACTTGTAAATACCTGACATTTTGTTGGGATGTTGGAGTTTGTCCCAGTATTCTGTTGGGATCCCTTCCAACAACTATCATCCTTTGTCTAGGCTGAATCCTTCTCAGTAGGGGTTGAAACAATTCTTGTGGCCTTGGATGGAAGTTGATAAAAGAGCCTGTATTGGATTAGGATGATTCCCCAAGCCTCCCGGAGAGGACTTAATAACTGTAGCAAAACAAAAGAAAGTTTGAATGAATAAGAAGTTAATTTGTGTGTAAATGGGAGGGTTGGACTCAAAAAATCTATACTGCCCTTCCAAGACTCTTCCAAGTCTTCTGTTCTCCCTGGTCCTGGGAATTGAGCAAACCTGAGCCCAGTGGCCCTTCACACTTGTCCCCAGCATCTTCATGTGACCTTGTGAAGATGGGAAGGGAAGTTAGTGAAATCACTGGCAATAATGTCCTTCAGTTCATTAATTTTGCAAGTGAGAAATTGGGGCCCATATTGTAGCAGTAACCTGCTCCAGTGATGGCAAATCTTTTAGAGACCATGTACTGTGCCCCATCCCTGCCCCAGTGCTGGGTGAGACCTCCCCCCCTTTGCTCCACCCGGGAGAGGGAGGAAGCATTCCCATTGGCTGCTGGGCAGAGGGGGTGGAAAGAGTGAGGAATGTCCTCATGGGGAGGCTCATGGAGAGGAGGAGGGGAGTAGCTCTGCCCCTGTCCCTCTGGCTTTCTAGTAATGAACTTTGGGTGGGGTGGGGAAGGGCTCTGGCATCCCTGCCCTAGGTTCACCTTCACAGCTCCAGGTCATAGAAAATGAGTGGCAGAGGCTGGGAATGTAGTGCTGGGAGCCCAAGTCGTGGAAGGTGGAGGAGCAGCATCTGAGTTGTCCCTTAGAGGGAAGACCTTTTGCTGGAGATGAGGTGGGAGGGCATGTATGGCATGAGCAAAGGTACACACATGGCTGGGGACACTGATGACTGGCAACAGAGAACACTTTTGCTGGAATGTAAGATGTACAAAAGAGGAGCAGTTAGGTGGCTTCCTTTTAAAAAAAAATTAATCTTGTAATTGGTCAGATTATTAAATTTCCGCAGCATTTTTACATTCCGTTGGAACTAGTTACTGTGTTTACATAATTGTAACTTCAAATAGTGTGGATTCCAATATACAGGATCACTTCTGAAGCATCCTTATTTGCACTAGTAGGACTTAGCTGTACTTATGTTTACATATTATTTCTCTTTCAGTTCTTTGTGGGTAGGGTCAGTTTTGTGTTTTGTGTTTGAGTCCCCAGTGTTGTTCAACAAATGCTTGTTGATGGATTGAAGTACAGAGCCTTGAGGTGACACATCCCAGCATGTAGGTTCTAGTCTGTGTGTTGTTAAGGATCTCAATTAGGACAGGATTAGGGAATGGAAAGTAAGTTCATTTTGCTTCAAAGCTTCTGCATTATGTTCCCTGTTTGTTGTAGTATTGTTGGGCACAATATGTATATATTTTGACTTTCCAACAGGTTGATATATAATAGAACCACTAGGACAACCCAGTTCCCAGATGGTGTGGATGTGAAGGTTCCTGGCTTTGGAGACACCTTCTCTGTGGAATACCTTGACCCTAATAAAGCTTCTGTTGGTAGGTAGTATCCTGTCCCCCTAGTACCTCCCTCCTGATTTTTCCAAACTGCTCTCCATGTTTCTATAGTTTACAAAGCATTTCCTCATTCATTCTCATTTGGCCCTCACAGTGGGCTTTCTAAGTTAAAACCAGCTATTATTTATCTCTGTTTTCCAGATGAAGAAACTGAGGCAGATTTGCCCAGGGTCACAAGTTATAAGTAACAGACTATATATTTGAACTCCAATCTTCTGGCACCAAGCCAAAGTTTTTCCATTTATACCATGCTAATATGTACCAGAATAAATCTTGTTATAGATTTGAAATTAACTTTTCAGAGGCTCGCTTTCCTTTTATGTAACATAGTTTTAATGATAACAATAAATCATATTATCTGCCTAAACAAGGTTACGATGGGAAAACTCAAGGAGATCTCTAAGCCTGAGTCATGGTTTTGATGTTTGGCTATCATGCATTGTTTTAGTTTCTGTGGGGGACACACAGTTTCAGCCTTGAAGGGGTTAATATTCTTTAGGGAAGCCCATCATAAACACATCCAAATATTAGATGCCAATACAAGTGTCACTTTTGGTGCTAGGTGAGGATTGCTGAGGTAGAGGTCCTAAGCACTCTCAAGTTTGAAGCTATGAAGAGACTAATATGGTAAATGGTCTAGGATGATAGAGAAGAACACTGTACCTGGAGTCAGGGGTCTTGACACTACTGCCATGTATCATATCTTTGAAGACTTCCATGTCCTTATCTACAAAATGAAGAATTTGGACTAGTTGGCCTTTAAGGGCCTTCTTTGCTCTAAATCTGTGATCCTATGATAGATGCCTTTTCCCTAGAAGATGCTATTTTTTTTTTTGAGAAGTACTCTGAGGCCTTGCCTCTGGAATAAAGCTCAATTGACAGGTTTGTTGATATCATGTGATGTACACACAGTAGATACAGAGAGCTGATGACTTATGAAAAGGAGAGATTTTTTTTTTCCTGCTTTAAGGCTATTATTTTTTTTTTAAAGTAATTCTGTAGGATTGATAGTGACTTCCAAAAATCAAACTTTTTTGGAAAAATGGAAAATCAGATTTTTATAAGGGGATACCGAGTGATAAAGGTAAATGGTATCTTGGGCCAGCCAACCAGGCTAAACTCTGAGGCTTGGATTGGCTGTGTATCACAGTTTATTGGTAGAATCAGGATGGTTGGGGGAAAGAAGACTAGGATGAGAGTCAGAGAACCTGGATTCTCATCTCCTGGCTCTCCTACTTACTCTCCATATAGTTGTGGGCAAATAATTTATCTTTAAAATTGACATAGTTAGCTTCCTATTGCTCTAATCTTCAAGTCTTTAAGAGTAAAACCAAGATTCCCTTATTCCTTAGTCCAGGGCTCTTATGCCCCCAGCCTCCCCAGTTGGCTTTGGAATTGGATGGTAAGGAAGTGTGTGGTGGTGATTAGCTGAAATTCAGAACAGAATAATTTTTGACTCAATCTCTAGTGATTTCTAACCTGATTTTCTTTTTTTTTTTTCTTATTTTTGGGATTTGTGGTGGCTAATTCTAATTATTGGTTTTTTTTATATAACATGGTGGCCGATCTCCTCTGACTTGTTTTCATGGTACAAGAAAGGATTGTAGTGGACCCCACACTGATGTACTTATGCCAGCTTTGTGAGGATTAGATGCCAATCAGATGCATAGGATTGCAGAATCATAAATCTAAAGTTGGAAGGTACCTCTGGGACATCTGTCTAGTCCAACCTCTTTATTCCATAAAAGAGAAAACCAAAGATCTTACAGTTTTAAATGTCCAAAGTGCTGTGTTTTCTACTTCCCTCACAGGGTGATAGTTGTTTTGATCAAATGAGAGTGGTCAGCATTCTCATGTTCTCTGGCATCAGATCAAATTCCCTAACAAACATATCCCAGTTGAGCTGTGATAGTGTGTTCTGTGGCAAAATAGAGGTGGTCCCAAGCACTGATTGTTCATTTCTGGGATGTGTCTGTCATCTACAGGAGCATATTTCTTCACTATGGTAGAGAGCCTAGTGGGCTGGGGCTACAGGAGAGGAGAAGATGTTCGAGGAGCTCCCTACGACTGGCGTAGAGCCCCAAGTAAGTGCCATTGACTTCAGATGGATATCATTTGCCCAAAGTTTGTATGTAACAGAAGAGGAGTGTTCCCCAAAGTATGGCTAGTGTGTCACCCTTCCTTGAAGTCATGAAGGAGATAGTCTTTACAATCCCCTAAATATGAGTCATTCTGTTGCAAGCCTTTTTATGTTCTATTAGAGCAGGGAGCAGGGGTCGGCAACCTTTTTGGCCGTGAGAGCCATAAACGCCACATTTTTTAAAATGTAATTTCATGAGAGCTGTACAGTGCTCACAGTGCGCGCTCCTGTAACTGCCTGAAAAAAAAATTGACTTTATGGCTCCTGCAGAAAGAGCCATATCTGGCCCTCAAAAGAGCCAGATATGGCTCGAGAGCCCTGTATTAGAGGGAAGGAGGCCTTTGCTGGGAAAGCTAAAAATTGTCCTCTCAATAAATTTGCCTTTTTCCCCATTTCTCTCTTACCCCACAAAAAAAGAAAAATTTAGAAAACCAAAAATAAAACCTACACCTGTCATCTCTTAATTTTGTTCAGGCTCTTGTGCCTCCAGTTCTTAAAAATAGCCCAGTGGATGCCTTGAGTTTTTATCTTAAACCTTTCTGTGGATATTTTTCTATTATTCTTTTTCTAACTTGCACCTGCCTCACTTTCTCTCATAGATGAAAATGGATACTATTTCCATGCCCTCCGAAAGATGATTGAGGAGATGTATGAGCAGTATGGTGGCCCTGTTGTCCTCATCGCCCATAGCATGGGCAATATGTATACACTATACTTCCTCAACCAGCAGTCGCAGGACTGGAAAGACAAGTACATCCATTCCTTTGTGGGGATGGGCGCTCCCTGGGGGGGAGTGGCCAAGACCCTTCGAGTCTTGGCTTCAGGTAGGTTCCTACCAGGAAAATGTAGAGGGGTGGAATGGGGGCAATTTTGGGGGCCTACTGTGAAAGAGAAAAGTCATGAGTAGATAGAATCAAGGCTGAAATGAGAGGAAAAATGAATTCTCCTTGTCTGTCATCCCTTATTTATGGAATCAGAGTATTGGAGCCATATAGCATTGCTTTCAAATTGTGTATATAGTAATTAGCCCTGGGAAGCCATCTGTCCTTGACTTGTGTCAGGAATCAGCTCTCTGTTTCCTTTCTTGGTCATCTTTGGGAAAGGAACTCTTGTTCTTTCCCTCAGGGGATCCTCCCAGCCTCTTTTCTTAGGGGAACTAGAAACCAGATTCTTCAGCAGCACCTGGCAGGAATCTCTTTCTTGGTGTATGTGGCCCGTGTCTGTTAGGTTGACCATTTAGAGTTGTCATCTGCAGCCTTGTCAGCTCTTTTGTCTTTCCTTCCTTGTATTGGGATAATTGATTCAACTAGAAAGTGTCTGCTATGTTGTTTATGATGAGAGGGAGAGAAGGAAGAAGGGAGAGAAAATGAAGGAGTGAAGAAGGGAGGAAGAAAAGGGAAAGAATAAGGGCTAGAGAAGGATTTCATCCTTTCCAAAGTAGAGTGTGCTCGCTTCCTAGCATGAGCAGTGTTCAGGTATGCCTTGATCAGGATAGAGACTTTCCCCCATCCCCTGCATCTTTCTTATTGTAGTAGGAGAACATTTATGTTGATAATGCCATGGCTCAAGCCAACGATAAATTAATGAGCTTTGGACTTCCTGGAGCTGCTGATCTTTCACTTGGAAGGAGGCAGCATAGTGGAAAATTTTGGGTTCAAATCCAAGGATTATAGATGCTTCATTTGCTTTCTCTAAGCTTTAATTTCCTCATCAGTAATGGGGAGATAATAGCACCAGTGTTAGGTTACCCAGGTGCTTCAAGGCTTCAGTTAGATAATGCTTGGCATAGTAGATAGAGTTTAGGAAAACCTGAATTCATATCCATCTTCAGATACTTGGCCAGCTGAGTGACCTTGGGCAGTCCTTTCTCTTCTCCGGGCCTCATTTCTTCCTGCTGTCACATGAAGGGACTGGACTCAGGCTGATAAGGCCCTTCCCACTCTTAAGGAGCTGATCCTAGGAGCCTTGTAAAGTGCTCTGGAAACTTTAAGACACCATATAAGTGTCACTTCTATAGTTTGTCCTCCCCTGAAAAGAAAGTCACCCCTCCAGTGAGTGATTTTCATTTGCTATTACTGTTCCAGAGACTCCAGGGCTCATCATCAGAGTTAAAGTGAAGGTCCTTTTAGATCAGTCCTCTGGTCTAACCCCTTCTCGATTTACCTTGGAATAAATGATGATCCAGGGCAAAGGAGTGGTTTATTTAGGTTTGTACAGCTAGTGAGTAGCAGGGCTGGGCTTTTGCCCTTGTACCTCATCTCCAGGAATACTGGGCCCTGTGTGGCTTGACTGAAACGAAGCTCTTTGATGGGGATCTCTAGTGTGGAGAGGGGAGGAGGTAAAGCCAACAATTGCCTATATCCCTGGGTGCCAGAGTAGGCATCGGTCCTCTGAAATGAGAATTTTCCCAACCAGTAACATTTTTCCTTCTCATATTTATGTTTAGCTCCCAGGAGAACTGGGCACAGTTGTCAGAGCTGTCAACATGCCTCCCTCAGTGTTGTCTCCACTTAAAATAAAGGCATTGTGGAAGGTGCACTCATGGGGCTCTGTCAGTCCTTGTGCGCTCTGGTTCTGTTATTCCTCCTTCTCCTTTCTCCTTCTAGGGGGTGCTCTGCTGTTCTTCCTGGCCTTGAGTTCCTTTAGGCCAGACCATTTTGTCCTTGAGCTATAGGGGGCCCTTCAGGAATGGGGTCAGATTAGCAGAGTGGGAAGATTGTCAGGAGTGTGTTTCTAAAAGAGCTGGATGGGAATCACATGGGGGGGTAGGAGGTCTTTGGCAAGTCCCTTTGCCATTCTATGCATTCTATTCCTTATCATTCCAGTAAGGGGAGTTGAAGTAAGAGACCTTTAAGGTTCTTTTAGCCCTACAGGCCATTGACTGAGCCTCTGCCTTGTGAGTCAGCAGTGACACCTTGTGGCTTTACGTGTCACTTCTTCCTCTACATTTCTCCATGGATTGTGGATGGAGAGAGGCAGAGTCTTCCATTATTTCTTCTTTGAGTTTGACTCCTTTGGGATCTCAGTCTAGCCATCTGAGATTCAGCCCTGTGCCTGAAGTAGCCCAGCAGCGAGAAATCTTATCACGATTGGCTTGTAGGGATGGCTAAACCAGAGAGGTCAAAGTCAAGAGACAACAGCTAATGGGAAGCAAACCCTCTGTGACCCTTCCCTGCAAGGAGAAATGACTCCTTTAGTGCAGACCTTCACTGCATGAAGCCAGACTCTTACTCCCCACTCTTTGCTGCCCCAGGTGGGCCAAGAGGACCCACCAGCACTTGCGGGTTCTTCTTAGTGATCTGCTAGAAAGGCTGCTTAGTGGGCAGATGGAAAGCCATAAGTGAATAACCAAAGCCTTTACCCTACTACAGGAGACAACAACAGAATTTCTGTCATCAGTCCTCTGAAAATCAGAGAGCAACAGAGATCCGCCGTCTCCACTAATTGGCTGCTTCCCTACAATTATACTTGGTCGTCAGAAAAGGTCTTCGTGAGAACCCCCAAAGCCAACTACACCCTCCGGGATTACGAGAAATTCTATAAGGATATTGGCTTTGAGGATGGCTGGTTCATGAGACAAGACACGGAGCATTTGGTCTATCAGATGACACCCCCTGGAGTACGGCTACACTGCCTCTATGGCACTGGGGTCCAGACCCCGGACTCTTTCTATTATGAAAACTTTCCTGATCGAGACCCCAAGATCTTCTATGGAGATGGGGATGGCACAGTGAACTTGGAAAGCTCCCTGTACTGCCAAAAGTGGGCAAACCAGCAGAAGCAAGAGGTCACCCTGCTAGAGCTTATGGGGAACGAACACATTCAAATGCTCTCAAATGAGACAGCTCTTTCCTACTTGAAAAATGTTCTCTTTGGTTTGTGATGCTGTGTCCCAACAGCCTCCACACTCATCACCCTGGATGCCTTCCCTTCCAACCCGATGAGGGGGAAAATGCTGCTTCACTATCTTGAAGGGTTTTTTTATTTAATTTTTATTTTTTAAATCAAGATTTTGAACTGGGCCTCCCTCTGCAGGCCATGATTTGATTTGTTATTTTGGTATAAATGAAGTCTCAGCTCTACATCAGTGATTAGATACATTCTCTTTCCTGGCCTTAAGGTCCCATTTGGTCAGCTTTTGGGTCAAATCCACACAGTGAACTTGTTCATTTCTGTAAAGGGAACGAGTCTGATTATTGGTAGAGCTGTTTGTCGAGTGGAGGCTAAGAGACTGCTCTCAGAGACTTTGAATCACTGGAAAGGTTTCATACACATCTTTTCTGACTTACCTTTGGGGTTCTAGTTTTATTTTAAATTCTTAGGAATGTAAAGGAGATCTTGTTTTGGGCATACCCTGAGACGGACTCAGTATGGACGTTGACTCAGCCGACCCTACTTCAAGAGAAGAGAGAAATCCAGTCCCAGACTCCCTCCGTGTTTGCAGAACGTTGCTGTGTTGCTGGTGCTGTCAAAACTTTGGCTTCAGACCTCTCTTTCAAGAGGGGAAGGGAGGGAGGGAGGGACAATCGATACTGCCAAACCCAGACTCCCACTGTGGGCTAGGGGCCCTTGAGACACGGGACACTCTGACTCTTACACAATCCAGTCCCGTGAGTGACCACCCAGAAGCCAGACTCATTTCTTTACTTCAGCTATAACAACAGCTACTTCTTCAGAGCCTCCCTTCCTTTCTTGGCATCTCCCCACCCTTCTGTTCCCCAAGCTTGTGTTGGAGAAAGCCCCTGTCTGATCTGTGCTTTTATTCCTTGTATATGTGGCCTCTGTCTTTGCTTTTGGCCCAGCAGTTACACAAGCCCTCTGCCCTTTCCCCAAGTGGTAAGTGGAGAATCTGCTTGCTGCTGTGGCGTTATACACATCTTAAACTTTGGTTTGGGCTCCCCTCCTTTATTTTTAAAGGCTGTATTATCTGTGTGTTACTGCCAGACTCTTGAATTTTCTCAGCACAAGGGGAGAGAGAGGACCATAGTCCTCCCTCAACTTCATATAGTGTGGTTTTTGAAAACTTCTCTGGGAAGCGTCCCATCCCCTGGTGCTATTGTTTTGTAGATTGGGGATCTAGGGAAAGAGTTTTATGTTCATACCAAAGTAGTTAATGATCCATGTACATTTCTGAGCAGGGGACGGACAGGCAGGGCCCTCGTTTGGTTCCTCTACTATTTACTGCCTCAAGGGTCCTGCCAACATCAGCTGGAAGAGAGGTGGCCTGTTCCCAGCTGAGGTTGGCTTTCCTTGCATTTTGGGGCTGTAGTGGTATTTGTACTGAATCCTTCTCCTCAACCCCATGAGTCTTATGCAAACTGTATGTACTTTACCATCACTGCCAAGTTTCTTTAGCCATTCCTCCCATGACGGTATCCTCAGGAGACTTGAGGCAAGTGACCATGCTGCTTGTATTACCCACAGGAACTGGGGACTCGCCCCTGCACCCCCCCCCCATAAGACTGCTGCTTGTATTTATATAATTTAATCATTGTTTAGCCTGTCCTATGGCATCTAGGCCTCCAGGCTGTCTCTGGATCATATAGGACAGGCTCAGGGCAGGAAATTGTGATCAGGTTCGGTGAAAGGTTTAAGGGCCCAGTGGGCTTAGAACATGGCCTTTCTTAGTGATCTAAGACTCCTGTTTACTCCCTAAAAAGGGAGTCCCCAGTTCAGCTTACAAATAGCATCAAGTTTTTCTATTATCCGTTAATTTCCTTAAAGCTGACTCTCATGGAGGGGGCAGGGTTGGTTTTATGACTAACCTGTGTATAATCTCTTATGTGCACATTGATATGTAATGTTCAATCCCCAGATTTACGTAAAGTGAGTTAGCCCAGGGAGGCACTGACAGAGGAAGCAGGGTCTGGGTCTCTCCTTACAGCCCCATTTATGCTATGAGGAAAGGAATGCTCTGAGGACATAAGAGAGAGGAACCGAAAGCTTGAGCTTTTGAAAAATGCCTGTCCCAGGTGTGCATCTCCTGTGGCCTCACCACCTCCTTCAAATTGCCAGCATTCCTACCCTAGAACCAGTCCCAAGTATGTGGATGGATTGACCAGGAGCAGATGATTACAGATACTCCTAACGTGGTCCAGTCCTGAGGTGCTACCTGATTCCATGGATCAGGAAGGACCTAAAGGCCTTGTGGGCTGGTCTGTCACCAACAAGGACCGTTACCACGAGCCCAAGTATTTTCCATGTAACGGGGAGGCCTTGGGTCGCTTGGCTACCAACAGGAATTCCCTCCGCATGCCATCCAGGGAGACCCCAAGCGCCACCCTTTATCATCCCTGTGTGGGTAGTGCAGGGAATTTTCCAAATCTCTGCTAAGTGTGGACAAGTCAAAAGTTGTTTTTCTACAACCTGTAATCTAGAATCACAGTGGCAATCATGTTTTTGAAGGAAATGTTGCAACATTTCAGAAAAGAAGACTGGAATATCTTGGCATTTCATGACCCCTGAGCTTGAGTTGAAATAAAAAGAAGTGGCCCACTCCATCACAAACAGCTTAGGTTTATGTTTTTGTTGCCTCCCAAAGGGGGGGGGGGGGGCGGGGGAAGGCAACTTTCTTAAGGTGTTTTTCTTTGAAAACCAAAAATAAAACAAAACCCCTACAAAAAACTGTTTTTGAGGACCAAATGTATTCTTCGACAATAAGATTGAAGAGGAAATATCCAACTCTTATCCTGAGAAGGTTAATATACAGCTGCTGGGAAGAGACCTGTAGGAAACCGTGCCTGCCATTGGCTGTGACCTCAGATCCCTGCAGTCAGTGATGGACCCTGGATGGAGTGGGGCCACTGAGGACCCAGAGGATGCCCTGGAGCAGATCTAGGGTCTGCTCCAAAAAAAATCAGGGAATGTTTCGCCAGGACTTTGCTGCTCTCGCTCTCTATTTTAACAGTATTTTATATGGAATCTATTGAATTTTATCATGTATCCTATGCTCTGTGTGTGTGTGTGTGTGTGTGTGTATATATGCATCTATCTTTTGGTCTGGATGACTGACTTCACTGGGAAATTTTGCACACGTGTACTTTAAGACAATGTATAGTAATAAAAGTAAATATGATAATACAAGATGTTTCTTAATCAAATTCAAGTCTGTCTTGAGTGCTTGAGGCAGGCACAATGGTGGGCATTGGGCAAAGGTTTGGGGGCAGTTGAAGGAGTCATCATGGTCATACTCCATCATCTCCCCACTGAAGTATGTGGCAGCGTTGACCACAGGACTGTTACCTAAGTGAGAGTGAGAGTTCGCCCTCCTGCCCTCCCTTCCACTTGGCCATGGTCCCATGGGTAAGAAATGTCTGAAGTCAGATTTGAACCCAGGTCCTCCTAATTCCAGGCCTGGACCTCTCTCCCCTGTGCTACCCAGCTGCCCAAGTCTTCCTATTGGCACTTTTTCACCATAGGTTAATCAGATGGGTTCATGGAGTGTGCCAGTTCCTTGTTTCCTTCCCTTTGCCACTCCAAAAAAACAATCTTGGTAACAAATACACGGAAGCCAGCATCTCTCTATTGCCTGTTCTCTATTGGCAGTGCCCTGCCAGTCAGCCAGGAAACAATAAGCACCTCCTATGTGCCAAGCACTGTGCTAAAGTTCACTGCTCACAGTCTAAGCAAGTCCTATCCAGGATAAGCAGGAAATAGTCATGAGAGGGAAAGCACCACATCTTAGGAGGGATAAGGAATGGCTTCCTGGACTCCTTAGAGGGAGAGCCTCCCAGGCATCAGGGCTCAGCCCCCCAGAGTGCCCAGACTAAGGAGATGAAGGTCAGCATTGCTTCATCAAAGAGGCTTCAGAAAAGGGCCCAGATCAGGGATGGGGGAAGGAGGCTAGGCTAGGAAGGGGTTTTGATCTTGGAAGGAACAGAGGGAGCAGCTGTAGTTTATGGAGAACGGGGGAACCTGCAAGATTTGGCCTAGCTTAGGTACCACTTCCTTCTGGAAGCAGGACATCCTGCATCCTGGGGGATACCAACTTCTCACTCAAATTTGTCTGTGCTTGTTCTGGTTCTCTTCTCTCCCTCTTTTTTAAATCCTTACTTTCTGCCCATCAGTGATACTTGAAAGATCATGGAAATCAGAGGAAGTACCACAAGACTAGAGAAGGACAAACAGCCCAATTTTTATACAAAGGTAAGAGAATGGAGCCTGAAAACAAGAGACCAGGAAACTTGACTTTGATTCCTGGGGAAATTCTAGAACTGATCATGAAGGAATCGCTGACCCACCAATGGTGTCAGGGAGGAGGTGCCTGGGCCTGGAGTCCAACAGACCCGAGTTCACTTAGGCTTGTGTCCCCAGTCGAATCACAATTCTCTGGTTTGCTTCTTTGTTGGTTAAATAGGGGAATAATGATAGCACTGACTTCCCAGGGTGGTTGTGAGTATAAAATGAAATAATGTTTGTAAAGTGCTTTGTAAAGCACTTAGCAGCTCTATATAAACAGCTATTGGAAAAGCAAGCAGAGGGGATAGTTAGGGGTGGAATGAAAGCCAGACCTAGAAACTAGAGGCCCTGGGTTTAAATCTGGCCTCAGACACTTCCTAGCTAAGTGACCCTGAGCAAGTCAATGCCAATTATCTAGCCTTTATTGCTCTTCTGCCTTGGGACCAATACATAGTATTGATTCTAAGACAAGGGAAAAAACTTATGTGGAAATTTGTTATTAAGTTAAAAAAATGAAAAATGAAAATGAAATATTTGTATAACCTAGATTGAATTGCTTACCAGCTCTGGAAGCAGGGGAGGGAGAATATTTTTTGGGTTCCATATTCTATCCCTCTCCCTCACCCTTGGATAGGATATCTGTTATATAGGTCAAGTCAGGCAAAACCCCTTTCCTTTTATTGAAAAGATCACTAAGCCAGAAGAGGAAGATGTTGGCAATAGTTTACCTGAATTTTAGCAAAGCATTTGATAAAGTAGATCATAGTCTTGTTGCAGAAATGAGATAGGAATCGGGTACAATCAGATGAATTCTGATCCAGCTCAATGGCCTCATCCAGAGTTAATGTTTCAGTGTCTGTAGTGCCAGGTCTTGAAGAGAGTAGCTGAGGGATCTTTGCTTGGTCTTCTGTGTTCCCTTCTTATCCACGACTTGGATAAAAGAACAGATTGTAGACTCGGCAAACTTGTGTGAAGAGCGATTATTATTATATTATATTATTATTATTATATTAAATTATAAGGACCAGAGTCCTAATTTTACTATAACACTTGCAAATTACCCAGAAGGGATAATGAACACACCCAATGATCCTCAGGATCCCAAAGGGTTATCTGTTGTTCAGTAGCATCTGTAAAGTGCCCCAGGGACTTTGGGATGAAAAAGTTGGGGATGAAAGAAAAGAGAAAGATAGCCCTTATGCTTAAGGTGTTCACAATCTAATGGACAGATTAGAGCCTTAGGCTGAATTTAATAAGATGGGTTCATTTCAGATAAATGGATTTAATTTAATAAGATGAGTTTATTTGAGATAAGCAGGCATAATCTAATTAGATGAGTTCATTGGAGATAAAGTGGGCAAAAGCCATCCATTTCACATATATAAGAGGGGGGAGGCATGAATAGACAGTGGTTTGAAAAGGAAAACTCCAATACAAACAGGGTAGCTGTTGATATAGGGTCCAAAGAACAAATTGGATTCTAGACAATAGTAGGAATATGGCAGGGTGGGTGACAGCCCTTTGGTCAGACAAAAATACAGAATTTGTGTTTAGCCTTGGGTGACATGGGGGAAGAAGGATCCTGTGAACATGTCAAGAAGAGGGCAGTAAGGGAGGTGAAGGGCCTGGAGTCAGTGACCCATGAGGGTTGGCTCATAGCAATGGACCCAGTTTAGCCTGGAGAAAAGAAGACAAAGAAGTGACAAGAGATCTGTCCTCTCCCAGAAGGGGAGGATTTATTTATCCAAAGAGCCAGAAGGAGCCTTGAGGCCATCCTCCCCATTTCTGTCCATTAAAATGGAAACAGGATAAACTACTCACTGAGGGTTTCCCAAGGAATAATGGTCTGAGACTATGTTGGTGTGGGGTGTTACTGGGGAGCTTCCTTTCTTGTCTATGGGAGGCGAGTTGGTGGCTCTGTCAGCTCTCAAATTCTGGGGTTCTAGAATTCTGGGATCTGATTTTCATCTTGTGTGGGACCCTTCTGAACTTTGTCGTGTGTAGTTTTGTACCCGTAGCCCTGTGCCAGGGCCGAGGGGAGCCTCATGACCCACAGTGTTTGTTAGAAAAATCCAAGGATTTCACTTTGCAAATGAGGAAACTAAGAAAGAAAGGGAAGTTGCCTTGCCCATGGGTCACACAGCAGGTTCATGATGGAGCTGGCATTGGAACGTGGGCCTTCCAGAGCCATTTCTACATCCCAACTCAGTGGCATATGAATAAACCTGAAAAGGAAAAGGGGATAGGATAGACAGAGTCCCAAGCCCTCTCACGAAAGAAGGAGCCTACAAGTCTATAGACCGGGATTTCAGTCATTGTTTCAGTCACCTCCACCTCTTTGGGACCCCATCTGGGGTTTCCTCAGCAAAGACACGGGAGTAGTTGTCCATTTCCTTCTCCAGCTCATTTGGACAGATGAGGAAACTGAGGCAGAGAAGGTAAAGGAACTTGCCCAGGGTCATACAGCTAGGAAGTGTGGCTGAGACTGGATTTGAACTCGGGAAGAGTCATGCCTAGATGAAAGCAGAAATATTCCTGCTTCAGATACTTATCTGTGTGACTCAGGACAAGTTATTTAACTTTGGTCAGCCTCAGTTCCCTCATCTATAAAATTGGGGTAATAATAGGTAGTTATGAGGATCAAATGAGATAACATGTATAGCACATTGCAAACCTCAAATGTCATAGATGTATCTGTATATGTTTGAATGTATATATATAAAATATATATATCTCACTCACTGGAGGGCATACTAGAGAAATGACATATATGGTGCTTTAGAGTTTGCAGAGCACGTTACACTTATTATACTTATATATTATTTACATAATATGTCATATATAATATATAATAATATAATGTTATATAATTATAATTTTTAGATAATTATGTTATAGAATTATAATTTTATAATAATATAATAGAACATATAGTGGTATATAATTATATGATAATTTAGCATATTGCTAATAATATATAATAATATGTTATAGAATTATAATTTTGGGATAATTATATGTTATAGAATTATAATTTTATAATTATATAATAATATAATAGAACCTATAATGGTATATAATTAGATAATTAGATAACATATTACTATACTATATTATGTATTAATATATTATAGGACAATTATAGGATTAATATAGGATCAGCTGCTTAGGGTGGGAAGGACCCTTAGAGGCCTTGAGTCCAACCCCTTCATGTGACAACAAGCCCAGAGATGAGAAAGGACTGCTCAAAGTCACTCAGCTACCATATATATGAAGCAGCCTTTAAATTCAGGTCTTCCTGAACTCCCAAGCATTACTGAACCGGAACCTGGAAGCAGCTGGGTAATGGAGCCCTGGTGTTAACATCTCCCTTTTAGAGGAGAAAATGAAAGCTTAGACAGTAAGTAATCCTAAACAACTCTCAGGCCTGGGATTTGAACCCAAGTTTTCCACTCTGCTGCCTCCTTCCCAATGAACCAAAAGCATCTTCAGTGACCTGGACCACAGCCGTCCTGGGGGGGTGGAGGGAGTGGGAGATAGTAAGTAAGAAATAAAAAATAAGACAGTAAGAAAGATGCAGGGGATGGGCCAAGTCTCTGTCCTGATCAGGGCACACCTGAGCACGGCTTGTGCTAAGAAGGGAGCATCACCCTTTTGGAAAGGACGAAATCCCTCTCCCTCCCTTCCTCTCTCCTTCTTTTCCTCTGTGTGTATATAGGAAATCTGTGTATTACATGCACTCATATATGGGCACAGAAATCACGTATGCATGTACCTGTGTAAATAGATATGTAATATACATATTTATTTCAACAGTGAGATTCATTTTGACTATATTTTGACTTATTCCTAGATCTTAATTTTAAATTGGAGGCTCCAGTCAGTTCTTGGACCTCTGGACATAGATTCCTCTGTTCTTAGGTACTCCAAAACAGTATTTCCCTCCATAAAAGCAGATTATTAGATAAGGAGAGGAGGAAACTCCTCCCGCTAAGTGAGGGCACTGTTTATCATCCCCTGTGGGGATGGGGAGGAGTGGATCATCTAGATGGACAACTTCCTCATAAACTATTCACCAGTCACAGTTATCTTGGGATGACTGAGGGAGAGGCTGAAAAATGGGCTCCCAAATGATATTTATAGACCTGCATGAAGGGACCTCCTTGTCTTTGATTCTAGAGAGGATCACCGACTATTTCCCCCCAGAAACCAGCCTCTTGAAACTTTTAAATGTCACAACAGCAAGCACCTATTGGGTATTTCTGTGTGCCAGGTATTCTCCTAAACCCTGGAAATACAATTACAATCAAAAAGGAGCTTAAATTAAATCTAAATTTAAAAATACAAATACAAGCTCAAGGAGCTTACATTTTCCTGGAGGAACACAAAATACTTAAAAAGGAGCTAAAAATCTGGAAGGGAGACCACAAAGTTATGTGAAGAGGCAGGAGAGTAGGAGAGGAGTGAAGGATTTGGTGAATTCTTTGAGTTCAGAGGCCATCTTTTGTCTTTCTCTGTATCTCCAAGTGCCTAGAGCACACTAAGGGATTAATTGATGACTTGTCTTGAGTCTTCCTGATTGGATGAGCCTTTTGGGAATTCTGAGTGACTACAGGGTTGATACCTATGTTTTCCTTTTTTTTTTTTTTTTTTTTTTTTAACCCTTACCTTCTGTTTTAGAATCCATAATATGAGGGGTGGGCGGGTGGCAGCTGAGTGGCTCAGTGGCTCAGTGGATTGAGAGCCAGGCCCAGAGATGGGAGGACTTGGGTTCCAATCTGTCCCCAGACACTTTTTAGCCATGTGACCCTGGGCAAGTCACTTCCCTCTCCATTGCTTAGCCCTTACTGCTTTTCTGCCTTAGAGCCAATACACAGTACTGATTCTAAGATGGAAGGTAAGGGTTTAATAAATAAATAAAACACCACACATGACCATCTCTGCATCATTGATTCCATGTATCTTAATCAATGGATTTTCCTATCATTTTTCTGTCAGACCTTCTGCTTATCTGGTGAAGCCTATGAGCCCTTCTCGGAATAATGTTTTTATAAAGTCACAAAATACTTGGGATTACATGGGAAACCAGTTATATTGGAAAGCAATTGACCTGAGGCATTTTTATTTATTTAATGTTCAATATTATTTTATTTAATTTTATAATATTTAAACCCAGGCCTGCCTGGCTCCAAATCCAGGGCCATCCTGACATGTCATACCAATATGTTTAGAATGTAATCCAAAGGAGACAAGTAGGTAGCAGAGTGGATAGAGCACTGATCCTGGAGTTGGGAGAACCCAGGGTTAAATCTGGCCTCACACGCTTCCTAGCTGTGTGACCCTGGGCATAAATCCAATTTTCTTGCCCTTACTGCTCTTGGAACCAATACACAGTAATAATTCTAAGATGGAAAGTAAGTTTTTTTTTTTTTAATTAATTAAGATTATTGAAAAGTAAGGATTTTTTTTAAATCTAGGAAGAAATAAGGAGAAATAGGTTGTCACCTGTCCTGCACCTACACTAGGTAACATAGTAGATAGCATGATAGGTTTGGAGTCAAAAGGACTTGGGTTCCAGTGTGTCCTCAGATGCTTCCTAACTGTGTGACCCTAGGCAAGTCGTTTAACCCCAATTGTATAGCCTTTGCTATCCTGAAGAGAAGAAATTTTTTAAATGTAATACAAAGAATTACAAAGGAAAGGAACTATATCAAAATAAAATTATTTTTAAAAATGATCTTTAAACCCACAAGCCTGTGGAACCCAGGTGAAGGCCTGCCCTATACCCAGAGACCTCGATCTAGATCTCTTTGATCCTCCCCTGGGGAAGAGGGAGGACATGGTCTGGATCACTCTCATCACCACTTCTCTCTCGTCCCTGGTCCTCTTGTCGTTGATTTTGTTCGGGTCCGAATGGATGGCCACCCAAGGAGCACACAGAGACAAAGCGCGCTAGGGGAGCTCAGCCAGAGAGTTGGGGGTGGGGGGGGGCGTAGTCAGAGTAAAGATTATATATGTTTGGGGAGGCGGCTATCGGCAGACTGGGGCGCCCTGCAGTTCTTGGAGTAGCCTTTGTAGTTAGTGGTTTGGGGCTACCTCCCCAAGCATGCAGGGTTTTATGCTACATTTGGGAGCCTAATAACACCCCATTGTTAGTGACCGTGGATTTCTCTAAAACATCCTGACCTGTTAGTAACTTTGGGTTTCTGGGAGCCCTCCTGATCGGGGAGTCCCTGGCTTGTGGTTGCTTAGTTTCTGTGTCATAACTTTGGGGTTTCTACAGTTTCAGTGGGTGTAAACAGAGGGAGGCAGGGGAAACTGACCATGCCGGGAGTGGGAGTGGATGGGAAGCCCAGAGAGCAGGGCCTTGTCTGGGGATCCCCGTCCATCCATCAGCCCCTGCCCTGCTGCCCCTCTTCCTTCCTCTTTAGACCCTGAAAGTCAGCTGAGAGACCATTCCTTAGCCAGGGCTGTTTCCTGGCTCCTCCTGGGGAAATTCCTCCTGAAGCGGTTTTTAGAGGATTAAAGACACTGGAAGAGAGTTCCTTCCCCTCTGAAGATGGGCTCAGCCCAGTGTCGGTCAGCTGCATCGTATTCTAGCCCTGATGGCCTTTTTTCCCAGCTCCTGGTTGGAATTGGGACAGGAAAGGTCCCTTTGGAGTCACCTGACACTCCCTTGGCCAGGCAGCCCAGCCATGGTATCGGGGAAATTCCCAGTCCTTGTTTACCTCCCTCTGGGCTCCGGGCCTCGGATCTGGGACCTGGGGGGAAGGGAGAGAGAAGGGCCAGCCCAGACCAACCTTATTCTCCACCCCCACCCACATGCCTCGGTTTATGGGTCCTGGCCTGGGCTTCTTTGTCCATCGGCCTTCTCCTGGTTTTCAGAGATGGAGGAGAGAGCCGACCTTGAGTTCTTCTCCGTGGGCTGGGACATCCCCTAAATGCCCCTGCTGGGGAAGGGGAAGGCCTCCCTCCCATGGCACAAAGAAGGTTCCAGGGGAAAGCAGAGTCATTTCCTCTAGAGCCAAGTGATCTCACCGTATCCTGCTTTCCATCCTCTCGCCACGGTTGGGTTCAGTAGGGGCAAACAGAGAGAGGCATGGGAAGCCAACCATGAGAAGGCAGAGGTGCCACCCTCGGGCAGCCTCTCTGGCCGGACCGAAGGCTCCCAGGGACCTTTAATCCTCACCCTCACCCTTAGGAGATGTAGGAGCCCCGGAGCACTCAAAGGGTCCGAATGCCAGCCCCGTCCCATAACAGTCTCTAGGCTGATCTCTTCCCCTTACTGGGTTTGGGCTCCACCCCCAAGAAAACTGGCAGCCTGGAGGGAAATGAGTCACGCCTCCTTGTCATGGGATCTGGGGGCCGGTTTGGGCTCCACTCTCACTCCCTGACTCCCTTCTCTGGCTCTTTCTGGGTGCTGATCCCCATCCACATACCACAGGTGAGTCCATTTTCTTCTCTGGTCGGGGGAGAGGGAAGGTCAGGACTGATGTTTTCTTTCCCTCTTGGGTCCCATCCTAGAAACACTTGTGGTGAGTCTTCCCTCCTCTCCGTTCCTCTGTTTTCCATCACTTACTCTAGTCCCTGCCTCTCTCTCTCTCTTTTTAATTACTTATATTTGCTTTTAATATCTTTTCTCCTCCGTCCCCAGAGAGCTAGAGCTAGATCTCTTAATATTTAAAAAAGAGAGTTCATGGGAAAGCAAAACTAACCAGCAGATCCACTAAGACGACAGCAGCTGCAAGTGCCCCCAACCTCTGCCCAGGAGGGAACGAGGCCCGTTTTCTCCTCTCCTCTTCGGGGCGAAACCTTCTTATTACAATGATACAATTTTGATTATTTTTTTGTCTCGCCATTTTTATTAACATCATTATGGTGTTATGGAATACATACAATATGGATTGTAGTCCTAGCTCTGCTACTTTACTGGGCATCCCTTGAGATGAATCTCCCCATCCTTCTCCACCTTCTCTGAGTTCTTCATAGCCTTTGGTAATTAAGACATGACAATATTCCATTCTATTTGTGTTGCCACTGGTGGTTTGGCCATGCCACAATGGAGGGGCATCTTCTTTGTTCTCAGTTCTTTGCCACTTCAAAAGGGCCTGCTATAAATATTTTAGGGGTATCTCTCTATCTTGGACCTTTTGAGGGCATGGTTTGGCAGGAGGATCTTTGTGTCAAAGGAGATGGACATTTTAGGCCATTCCCCTTTTTTTTTAACCCTTACCTTCTAGCTAAGTATCAATTCTAAAACCCCAGAGGGGCAAGGACTAGACCATCAGGATTAAGTGACTTGCTCAGAATCACATAGCTAGACAGGGTCTAACATCAGATTTGAACCCAGGCTCCCCCAATTCCAGGTCTAGTGCTCTATCCACTGTACAACCGAACTGCCCCTTAGGTCATCTCTCAGGATAATTCTAAATTGCTTTCCAGAATGGTTGGAGCCACTGATAGCTCCACCAACAATGTATTATTCTTTCCACTACTATTCCAACAGTGACTGTTTCCATCTTTTGTCATTTTTTTTTTTTAAACCCTTACCTTCTGCCTTAGAATCAATACTCTTTATTGGTTCCAAGGCAGACAAGCGGTAAGGGATAGGCAATGGGGGTGAAGTGACTTGCCCAGGGTCACACAGCCAGGAAGTGTCCGAGGCCAGATTTGAACCCAGGACCTCCCATCTCTAGGCCTGACTCTCAATCCACTGAGCCACCCAGCTGCCCCATCTTTTATCATTTTTGCCAGTTTTCTGGGTCTGGCTTCTTTCAGCTTGGAGTCATGGTTTCTATCCCCTCTATAAAGGGAAGATAATAATAATTCCTACTATATGCCAGGCCCTGGGCAATGTACCTGACAATGATCATCTCATTTTATTCTTATGCAACCCTAGGAGGTGGGTGCTATTATTATCACCATTTTGCAATTGAGGAAACTGAGGCAAACAGAGCTTAAGTGACTCATTGAGTATCTAAGGCAGGTCTGAACTCAGAACTAATGCCTCCAGGCCCAATTCTATATCTGTTGCTCTTTGGACTTCCGACTCCTCCTTATTAAAATAGATGAACTTCTCACAATCCTTAGTCTTGAAATAGCAATGTGGTACAATGGAAAGAGCATTTGAACTTGGAGCCTAGGAATGTGAGTTTGAACCCCAGCTCTGTCATCAACCAGCTGTGTGATGTTGGACAAGTCACTTTCCCTTTCTGAGACCCATTTATCTAATCTGTAAAATGAAAGCAGGGCAGCAAAGTGTACCAGCGGATAGAGCCCTGGCATCAAGAAGACTCATCTTCCTAAGTTCAAATCCAGCTTCAGACACTTACTAGTTGTGTGATGGACAAGTCATGTAACCATACTGGCCTCAGTTTGCTCATCTGTAAAATGAACTGGAGAAGGAAATGGCAAACCACTCCAGTATCTTTGTCAGGAAAGCCCCAAATGGGGTCAGGAAGAGTCAAACCTGGCCAAAAAAACCAACTCAACAATAGTAACAAAACCAGGAGAAAAATTAAAGCATCGTACTAATCCCTTCCAGTTTTGCCATCCTATGCACGAAAGTATCTATTAGTAGGAATGTTCTAGGGGCAGGTAGGGTAGGTAAGTGGATAGAGAGCCAGAGCTAGAGTTGGGAGGTCCTGGTTCAATTCTGGCCTCAGGTACTTCCTAGCTGTGTGACCCTGGGCAAGTCACTTAACCCCTATTGCCTACCCTTGCCCTTTCTTATTGTAACTGGGACAGAAAATAAGGTGTTGTGTTTTGTTTTTTTTTAATAGTAAAGTTTTGTGAACTTATAGGCAGCATTTGGGAGTTCTTTTTTAACTTTAAGTTTTATAGAGTAAAATCAACCTGTGACTAGGGCTTTGCTATGCTGGCAAATGTTTTTAACAACTGACTCCCTGAAAAAAATGAATGCAGGACATATTTTTTAAGTTAAATTTGCATTATTAATATTTTCTCCATCACTTTCTTAAGTTTAGACAGTCAACAGAACAAAAAAAAATCAGCCCTAATTTGTAGCACTTGCCTGTTTCTGAGGTATAAATATTTACACTGAATATTTAACAATCAGCTTTTCCAAACCACTAAGAATTGACTCTAGCTTACCCCTGGGGGGGACTATTCTGTGATCTTTAATAAGGTGATGCGAACTTTGGACAAAGAATGTGCCCTAGACATCTTTCAGGGTAGGACTTCTAGACCTGGGGGTCCATGAACTTGTTTTTTAAAAAATACTTTAATAGGGGGCAGCTAGGTAGCTCAGTGGATTGAGAGCCAGGCCTAGAGACAGGAGGTCCTAGGTTCAAATCCGGCCTCAGACACTTCCCAGCTGTGTGACCCTGGGCAAGTCACTTGACCCCCATTGCCTACCCTTACCAATCTTCCACCTAAAATACACAGAAGTTAAGGGTTTAAAATTTAAAAAAAAATACTTTAATAACTATTTTTCATTATAATTGCTTCCCTTTGTGTTGCATTTTTGTTGTTGTATCCCATCCCCTTTCCGATGTATTTAAATTTTATTTTTGCATTTAAAAACATGATTCTGAGAAAAGGTCCAAAGGCTTTATTCACCTGACTGACAGAGAGGTCTAAGCCACAAAAAAAGGTTAAGAAGGTTGAGTCCAAACCCCTCATTAGACAGGAGGAAATTGAGGCACCTTTAGAAGCAACTTATCTGAAGTCATGTAATAAAGAGGTTGTCAGAGCCTGGGGTAGAACCCAAATCTCCTGGCTGTTGATCCAGGACTTCTTTCCCACTATCTCTCTCTCTCCCTCCCCAGCATTTCAAGGTTTTATTGAGCAAGATTGTTTAAAAAAAGGATGATTCCTATTGTTTTTAAGTCTTTGGAATTTCAGGAAAGCTACATATAGGGACACACACACACACACACACTCTCTCTCTCTCTCTCTCTCTCTCTCTCTCTCTCTCTCTGGAATGGCCACTCTGGAAATCCTTGTTCGTAGATCCAGGCATGAGCATCGACCGATGGAATAGGGGCAGGCAGGGCACCGAGGGGTATCGCTGCTCTGGGAGGAAGGGGTCCTGACCTAGACTTGGCAAGAAGCTCAGGATCCTTGCTAAGGATCGTGGTCCCTCGAGGATTATTCTGTGTGGGCTCAGAAAGCTTCAGTCTTCCTGATGCATCCATCCCGTGTGAACACCTCTCCCTGTCCTCCCTGTGCAACAGAGAAATCGTTTAGGAGTATAGAAGAGAGTTCAGTGGTGAAATCTTGGATAATAGGGGCTGAAGATGATGGGAGACCAGGGCAGAGCATCTCCAGCCCTTGACAATAAATATGGAACCTGGCCATACTACCTGTCCCTCTTCACTGCCCTGTCCCCCACCCCCACCCCAGAATATTATTATTCTTCCTCCTGGGAATTCAGGAGGGTCACCATGATCAAGATGCCCCTATATCGTGCATGAGCTCTCTCCCTTCTCCCTCCATTAGCCTGGTATCCTTTCTTCATGAATGAGAGGCAAATGGGCAAATAGATATAGATATAGAAAGATAGATAAATATTTCCCATTTTAACTAGAAGGTTTGAAAATATAATATGGTGGTTTCATCTTTAGCTCCTTCTTCCCTTCACTTCTCATCCATGTACCCCTTCCCAACCATATTCCTGGTAGTTTTTCTCTTCAAAAGATAAAACCAAGACCAAAGCAAGGGCAGGGCAGCTGGGGATTTGGTCCAAAGCACAGGTCACTGATATTCTAGGAGTAAGCAGAAGTGTTCTGACCCACCAGTGCCTTCACCTTGGCTGTTCCAGGCAATAATCCGAAGGCCCCACTCCTATGGCCCACTTTCCATCCCTGTACCCCAACCACCTATATCTGCTCCCCCTCCCCAGTACACTTCCCAGGGATTAGGGGTAAAGGGTAAGAAGGCATTGGCTGTGCCACGCCCAAAAAGCTATGCCATCGCTTTCATATTTTCATGATGGTCACCTGGTATTATCAGCAATAATGGTGCCCACTAGTCAAAGACACCCTCCACTGAGCTCTCCTCTCCCCACCCTGAAAAATAAAAATGACACCCCTGGGGGAAATGAGATAATAAATAAACTAATAGAAACTCAGGTGAATGGGGAAATAATTTGGGAATGAATGAGAAACACTAGGACAGCTACACAGCTGCACAGAGAGAGGAAACACTATGTAACTTAGCTGGGGAAAACAAACAGTAACTGAAAATCACTTCAGCTAGAGAAAATAGTTAAAACTCAGTGAGTTCTTGATGGCTGGGAGAGAGACTATCAGGAAGTTGTTATAAAAGTTTTGTTTAATGTTTTGATTAGGATAGGGTAGGAGGGAGAGGATTTTCTAAAGTCTCAAGATTATGACCAACTGCCAAAAGAATGTTGGCTTAGGATTGGCTACACACTGTTCTATCTAAAAGACAGCCAGCACTGACAAGAGCTGGAGAGAGAGAGAAGATTTTGGGAATCTCACAAATCATGTCCATGATGAACTCCAGATGTATTTAGGACACAGGAAAACTTTTGCCACAGCAAGTAAATCCAAAGAGGGCTGGGGAGTAATAGAGCTTCCTGTTTGCTGCCCACCAACAACAGAAAAGCACCCTCTCTACCTAGGTCTTGATTGAAGCTCAAACCCTTCTTCTTGAGATCCCAAAATTAGTCCACAGGCTTAGTTGACCAGATGCCACCTCTACTAACACACTCCCAGGCAAAGCTTCTCTCTCTGCCAATTGCTGCCAAGCCTCTGGGGACAAACCTTTCTGAACATTCTGAGTTAGAATGTTCACAGCCTCAGCCAGGTTTTAGCTTGGTCTGTCTTCTTACTATCGTAAGCCTGTCTATAACTTGTAAATTACCTATAACAACCCGGACCATTGAGTTTGCCATTCGTACCCCCCAACACTTAGCCAAGTTCTTTGCACATCGTGAGCTCATTCATTCATTCATTCATTCTCCCCTGGCTGCCCCCCCTGACTCGGTTGTCTCCACAGCACTTTCTCACCTTTATCTTATCTCCCTTTTCTCCTCAGGCCTCCACTCCTCAGTCTGCCCCACTGTTTAGCATTCTCAGTTGGAGATGACCAGTCTCCAAGGAAGTAGAAGGGGGCCTGGTCATGGATCCCCAGGCCTGGGACCTCCCGCTGAAAGGACTCCCCTCAAGTCCACAGGGACAGGTGAGCCTCTTAGGGGAGGGGAGAGGCAAGGAGCCCCCGGGAAATTGGGGGTGGAGAAGGGGACAAAACCATCTCCTTCTCAGGGCCGTGTGCTCCTAGATCATTTGTTCTTCTCCTTCCCTTCCCCCCCTTAGGGCCTGGACACCTCCTGCAGATCCAGGCCGCTCTGACCAGCCATCGGGAATTCATCTTGAGAAGAGTCACGGAAGGTCGTCTAAATGCAGCCCTGGACTCTCTGCGTTCCTGCGGCGCTTTGTCTCGGGCCAGTTATGAGGCCATCTGCTCTGCCCCGACTCGGACGGCCCGCGTCCGGGCCCTGCTGGACACCTGCATCTCCCTGGGAGAAGAGGCCACTCGGGTGGCTTTGGCTGTGCTCCTGGCTCCCCCTCAACAGAGGCTCAGAGGGTGGGTGACCCCCCGCTATTTGGGACCCTCGAGGCAGGGCCATTAAGCGCTTGGAAGAGTCTGAGGGACAATATTTTACTTCCTTTCTTCATTTGTGTTGGTGTTGAAGTTTTTGTTTGTTTTATTTTGTTTTTTTTCACACGCAAAAAAAATACTCGATTACACACATAAAATCTGTATCAGATTGTTTACCGTCTCAAGGAAGAGAGAGAGTAGGGAGTGAAATTAAAAAACAAGCAAACAAATGTTAAAATGATTATATATAATTGGAGAAAAATAAAATATTAATGGTTCTCTTTCAGTGGTTCATGATTTTGAAACATGTCTAAGGTCCCTTCCAGGACACAAAGTTGCAACAACCAAGTGAGATGACAGGTCTAAAGCCCTTTGTAACCTGAATTAGGTGGTTGCACAAGCTGAGCCTAAAATAAAATGAGATGCTTGTTTTTTTAAAAAGTGAAAGTATTGAACTCATGACTTCCAAGGTCCCTTCTTTAGACTCTAGGATCTCTGGATCTGACCCAATAGTAGAGGTAACTATGTGGTCCTGGAGGGAGGAAGACCTGAATTCGAATCTGCCTCAGATACTTATTAGCTTTATGACTACTTAGTCTCAGTAAGCCTCAGTTTCTTCTTCTATAACAGTGATAGTCACACCACCTATCTCACAGGGTTCTTGGGAGGGCCAAATGATATAACATTTGCTTTGCCAGCTTTAAAAGACCATATAAAGACTAGCTATTATAAATAATCCGAGCAGATTGGGGGGGGGGGTACCATAACAAGTCTTGGCATGCTATTTGGGGGCTGAAAATACTTGGTTATGTGTCTCTTACATCTTTCCAGGTTAAAGAAATGTCAGTAAGCCCAAGTGTGTGTGTGTGTATATATATATATTTCTTTTAAACCCTTAACTTCTGTGTATTGGCTCCTAGGTGGAAGAGTGGTAAGGGTGGGCAATGGGGGTCAAGTGACTTGCCCAGGGTCACACAGCTGGAAAGTGTCTGAGGCTGGATTTGAACCTACGACCTCCTGTCTCTAGGCCTGACTCTCAATCCACTGAGCTACCCAGCTGCCCCCAACCCAAGTATATTTTAATAACCAGTGGGGAAAATGTGGCATTAGGACATACTGGGCAAAATGCCTTCTATAGTTTGCTCACCACACTTCTTGTGCCCTTTCTGGGCCCTGGGGAAAACTATTATGGCTAAACTTTAGTTGCATGAAGGGGAACAAGGTTGGGAGTTTAGAAGTCAGAATATGACTTATAATGGCCTTCCTGCTCTAGATTTAACATCCCATAAACTCTTACTAGACTATAAGCTTCTTGAGGCAGACCGCCAGATTTTGAAATCTTTGTATCCTCAGAACCCAGAATAATACCTCTTATCTAATAATACATAAATTGAATTAAATACATAAATACATAAATTGAATTAAATTATATCAGTTCTCAGAGGTGAGTCAGAATAAATCCTCTCCTGAAGACTTTGATTCCCAGATTGTCTGGATTCAGGGAGGTATCAAATGGTCATGGAGAATGGTGGAAGGTCCTAATGGATAGGGAAACATATACAAATGGGGAAAGGTCAGTCATTTAACCAGTTACCTTGGGTTGAGGTAATACCCTTTTGCCTGGTTCCCTAAGTGTCAGGGAAGACTTCTGCTCTGCAAGGAACTCAATTACAGTACTAAAGGCTTGTCTTAGATGGGAGCTCATTGCTTGATTACTCCATTGACAGCTTCATCTCTGTGTGCCTTGTCTTTTACCATCTTGGGATTAAGCTTCAGGATGAGTGTTAAGGATGAATTCAGCCTCGGTGAAGTAGAAATTGCCTAAATGGAGGCAGGCCACCCAGCTCCCACATACCTACTCTAGTTTTGTTGTTGTTCAGTCATTGAGTCGTGTCTGACTCTTTGTGACTCCATGCACCATCATGGCACACCAGGCTCTTCTATCCCCCACTATTTCTTAAAGTCTGTCCAAGTTTGTTCACTGTTTCCATGATACTATCCATCTCATTCTTTATTGTCCCCCTCATCCTTTTGCCTTCCATCTTTCCCAGCATCAGGGTCTTTTCCAATGAGTCCCGTCTTCTCATTTTGTGGCCAAAGAATTTAAACTTCCTCCTCAGTGTTTGATCTTCCAGTGAGTTGCCTAAATTAATACACCTCAAATTCACACCAGACTGAATGAAAAAGGTGACTTTTTTCCACTTTAAAACTACACAAAATGTCAAGCAGGAGTCTAGAAGCTATTGCTGCCAGTTAAAGCCAGCACCAGCACAGGCAAACAAGCCTAACCTTCTAGTGGACGGTAGAAATATTTGCTGTCTACAAAGTTCTGTCCAGAGTTAAAAAGAATGAAAGTTCCCTTCTTCTCATGTCCCCTTCCCCCCCAAAAAAAGACCCAGGGTAGGGACCTTGAAAGCCCTAGGGAGGAGGAGATTCAAGATGGCAGAGTGAGAAGAAACATTTTTGCCTAGCAGACCTCCACAAAGACCTAGAAAATGCACCAGACCAAATTCTAGTATAGGGAAAGCTAAGAAGAAGTTGCAGTGAGTCATTTTTATCACCTCAGGGAGATAGACAAAGAGGTCTTTGGACACTGGGAATGTGGTCTGTCTAGGAATGGTGGTGTGGGAATATTTTATTACCCAGGGATAAAAAGAAGAACAAGACAAAGCACTAAAGGAGGAAGTACTGGGGTAGAAAGATGCCAGGGGATTCCTGAACTAGTGCTAGTACTGGGATGGATGCCATCTGCCAGCCTTGTCAACCATTACCCAGTTCTGGGACACAGAGATAGGGCAGAAAGGAGTGGTTGCAAATGTATATGGGTCCCAGCTATGTACTGAACAAGGAACTAGTTCTGGAAATGCTCTGAGACCAGGAGCAGAAAGGAGATGAAGTTCTAGCCTTTAGACCAGCATGTGAGTCTTAAGTAGAATAACCAGGGCCAGGAACCTTTAACCAAAAGAGAGCCAGCAGTTTAATTTCTCAGAACCTGTAGAGACTTGCAGAGGGCTAAGAATGACAGTCCAGCATCAGACTATGGAAACTCAAACATGCAGAAGTCAACAGACCCAAATCTAGATCGGGAACTTGCAAAGCTCAGACTAAGAGAGCAGTGAACAGACATCTCCCTGGATCATACCACTTGTATTGGTTACCAGACTGAGCTGTAAAGCAACAGAGAATATAAAAGGATAGAAGCTCAGGTCAAATATCCCTAAAGTACACACAGAGCCCTGCACTAACGCAAAATCCAAAGTCAAGAAGGAGGCTTAAAGATTGAGCAAATAATCAAACAAAAAAACACCCAACCATAAAGAGCTATTATTCTGACAAAGAAGCTCAAAATTCAAATTTGTAGCAATATAATGACTTAATTAGATCCATAAACAAAGTCTCAAAGAAAAATGTAGATTAGATCTAAATTCAATATGTATTCCTAGGATAGTTAAAGTTTTTTTTTAAAAAAGGGCAAAAAAATTATTTAAAAAATCAAATGAGATTATCAAAGAAAGATATGAAAAGGGAATTAACAACTTGGTAAAAGAGATACAAAAAGTTACCTAAGAAAAGAACTCCTTAAAAATTAGAATTGATGGTAGAAGCAAATGATTCCATAAGACATCAAGAAATGATAAAGTCAAACAACTGAAAAAATTAAAGAAAAGCTATTTTATAGGAAAAAAATAACTGAGTTGAAAAATAAGAGGAGAGATAATTTAAGAATCATTAGACTAGCTGAAAATTAGGGACAAAAAAGCCTAAACATAATATTTAAAAAAATTATAAGAGAAAATTGCCCAGATAAAGAGATGTCTATCTTAGAATCAGAGGAAATGATAGAAATTTAAAGAATCCTCCAGTCACCTCCTGAAGGAACCCCAAAATGAAAAGTCTCAGAAATGTAATAGCCAAAATCTAGAGTTCCCAGGTCAAGGAAAAAATATTGCAAGCAGCCAAAAAGAAAAAATTCAAGTACTGAGGAACCACAGTCAAGATCACAAAAGATTTAGCATATAATATATGCTAATAATATAATGCTACTACAAGTATAATAAAATAGAGAGTTTGGAATATGATGTAGCAGAAGGCTAAGAATCTAGGCTTATAATCAAGAAAAACCTATTCAGCAAAACTAAGTATAATCCTTTTGGGGGGGGCAGGAATGGGATTTTAATGAAATAGAGAACATTTTAGATAAAAAAGACCAGCCAACACTGAGTAGAACATTTAATATACAAACACAGGAGTTAAGAGAAGCATAAAAAGGTAAACATGAACAGGAGATCATAAAAGATTAACAAAAAGCTAAAGTTTATATTTTTATATGGGGAGTTGATACATGCAATTTACAGGAGTTAAGAGAAGCATAAAAAAGGTAAATATGAGCAGGAAATCATAAAGGATCAGCAAAAGGCTAAAGTTTATATTTTTATATGGGGAGTTGATACATGCAACTTCTTAAAACTTTATTATCAAGAGAGAGTCTAATCAGACAGAGAACCTGGGTAGGATTCTATTGTGTTTGGATGATCTCAAAAGAATAATGGAATGGCTAGGAAGAGGAATACTTTGGGAGAAGGGAGAAAGAGAGAAGAAAAATAGGGAAAATTTCCCTACATAAGTGGAGTGCACAAGACAAAGTTTATACATTGGAGGGAATGGGGAGAGCAGGCGACACTTGACCTCATCTGAACTTGAGGAGGGAAGAACAAACATACACACACATTTGGGTACAAAAATTTATCTTATTAGACAAAGAAATAGGAAGAAAAGGAATTAATGGAAAGGTAGGGGGCTAAGAGAGGCATTAGTTATAAACAAAGAGGGCACAGTGAGAAAAAAAATAAGGAAGAGTATAAGAAAGTAGGAAGAAGGAAAGTAAACAATTATAACTATCAATATGAATGAGACAAATGCATCCATAAAATAGAAGAGGATAGGAAACTGCTTTAGAAACAAGAATTTGACATGTTTATAATAAACAGTTGAAACAGAAAGCTGCATATAGAGTCAAAATAATGTGCTAGAAAAGAATATGTTATGCTTTAGCTGCTAATGTAAAAAAGGCAGAGGTAGCAATCATGATCTCAGACAAAACAAAAGCAAAAATAGATCTAATTAAAAGGGATAAGCAAGGAAATTATATTTTGTTAAAAGATACTATCGATAATGAATTAATATCAATACTGAACACAAATACATCAAATAGCATAGCATCTAAGGTTTTAAAAGAAAAACTAAACAAGTTACATAAGGACAGCAAAACTATAATAGTGAGGGACCTCAATTTACTCTGCTCAGACCTAGTTCAATTTGGTAAAATAAAGAGAAGTTAAGGAGATGAATAGTTTTAGAAAAAAATTGGTATAATAAAACCTCTGGAAAATATTAAATGGGAATAAAAGGAATATACCTATTCTCAGCTATGCATGACACCTTCACAAAAAAATTACCATGTATTAGAACATAAAACACATACAAATGCAGAAAAGCAAAAATATTAAATAAACTTTTTCCTATCCATAATGTAATAAAAAATTACATTCATTAAGGGGCCTTTGAAACTGTTATGAGGGAGTTAATATGGATGGAAGATCAGGATTCTGTTTAACCTGATCTAAACTCCCTCTGAGACAGAGAGTGAAGATGGCTATGCTCTCTGTCCTGCCAGTACAATATAGTGAAATGGATAGCATGGCAACCTGTGACAGAAGTAGAGAAACATCTCAACAGATGGAATTAATGGTTTGCTAAGAGTTTGGCTTAATCTAGCCTCTCCAAGGTGTTCTCCCCTGATACAAGAAGCTGACCTGGAAGAGAGATCAAAACCACCGACTGGAAGGTTTTGCTAAACGCAGTCTAATAAGACTCTTTCTCCAGGATACCCCCCAACCAACAATCTTCTTTCTGTTTCCTCTATATTGGTGATTCCCAATGTGGGCGCTACTGCCCCCTGGTGGGTGCTGCAACAATCCAGGGAGGTGGTGATGGCCACAGGTGCATTTATCTTTCCTATTAATTGCTATTAAAATTTTTTTAAAAATTAATTTCCATGGGACTAAGTAATATTTTTTCTGGAAAGGGGGAGGTAGGCCAAAAAAGTTTGGGAGCCACTGCACTATAACATAGATCTGACTACTTTCCTTATTTTTATGATAGTTTATTTAAAAGAAGGATAAACAAGATGAGGTTAGGAAAGAGGGTTATTAGGGTGATCCATAGCAATGACAAATCTCTTCAGCCTCTGTTGAAGCTAGCTGACTAATTCTAGGCTAATTCAAGGAGTAAATCTCTGGGTAATTAGCCAACACAGATGAGAGATCAGGCTTTAGGCCTGATCCAGCCTACCCTCAGGGTTAACCCTAAGGTAAACTGGACAATTTGATCAGGTCCACACAGGTCTTGCTTTATCAGTGAACAGGACAAATTTCAGGGTCTCCACAGGTCTCAGGATAAGATAGGAATCACCAGGAATGGGTTTCTTCCCAGTCCTGGATTAGGGTCTCCGAGCTGGCTCTATCCTCAGAATCCAAACTCCGAATCCCTCTGAGTCCGCTGATCTCCCAGAAACCTCCGTTTCCAACATTCCAACTGGCCTTTGCCCTGTCTCTTCTGCTCTCCAACATTCCATGGCATTTGCTTGCAAAAACACCTTTTTTCAACACATAGCTTAAAAATTAATTGGAAACTAAATAATTTTATCCTAAATAATGGATAGATCGAAGAACAAATCATAGAAATAACCGCTAATTTTATTAACAATAATGAAAGCAATGAGAATTTATGTCAAAAATTGTGGGATGAAGGGAAACTGGGTAGCTCAGTGGATTAAGAGCCAGGGCTAGAGATGAGAGGTCCCACCCACTCATAGAAAACCCCACAAAGAAGTAACAAATATCTCTATAACAATTACAAAGCAAAAAAAAAAAATAGATTTTCCATATTTATTGATTAGACTAGCAATAACAAACAAATTAATTGGTCAGTGATCTCTCTCAGTGATCAAAGATTCAGTCTTGAGTCATTAAATACATTTTGGGAGCTCATTATTCAGTTCTCCCTAGATAGCCAAAGACATCTCTAATTGGTGAATACCTATTGAGAAGTGGGTAGTCTCTCCCAAATTCCTTTATAATGATGGGAAAATCATATGCCTGATCCTAAGATTACAAAGTCTAGATGAAGAAATCGGGTTAAGTCTGTTAAAAAGTGACATTGTCCAATTCATTTCAATAAGGTACCTAAGGATGCACCTTGAACATATTTGACTGACACTAGAGAACCCCACTAGTCTCTTTACTAGGCAAGATGGGGTTCCCAATCTCAATCTCAATCATTCCAATTTTAGAAGGTGTTCTGGGCTAGGGAATTTGAGAGCATTCCTTAGATTGCCAGAAACAAAGGAATAAGGAAAGACACTTGAAAAATAGACAGAGCCCAATCAGAAAATTATATAGAGCATTACTTAAGAATAGAAATGATATAACATTAGAAATAAATCCTCTCATTAGGAAAGGAAGGTTAGAAATATTGATGCCAAAAAACAAGAGGGCCATTGAGATATATGCACATTTTTAAATGCATAAAAGAGAAGGAAGCTCCAAAGGTAATACAGAGAAGTAGAATAGTTTTGAAAGTTACATGTGAAATTATATAATATAAAAAAGCAAACTCTGCAAAACTGAAATTCATCATAGTATCTACAGTCCTCTTTTGGGGTACATGGAAAAGCTCTTTTTTTGTGTGATGTTTAAATTCAGAATAAAAAAATAAATTAAGAAAAAAAGAGCCAGTTAATGTCATTCTCACCTTCTAGGGTTCTGTAACAACAGCAAAAATTCATCATGAAACAATCAATCAGTCAATAACAGGGCTGTTAGGAGTGCATGGAAGACGAAGAGAATTCTGTCTGGGTCCTTGGATCAGAAAATAACTGTGTTATTTAGTCTCCCTGTAAAAGGAAATCAAATCACTTATCTAGGACCGGAGATGTCAAGATGTAGTCAAAGGAACAAACAATCCCAGCCTGGAGGCATTTGCTATTTTTTGCTTTCTGCCTTAGTTCCTGAGGTTATTATTCCTCCTTGGCAGGGGAGTTTAACGGCAGCTGCCCCCCAAGATGATGGTAATGGAGAGTAACCAGTGTCATCTTTCATGCAGCTGCCAAAAACCAGTAAATACCACCACTAGAAACCAGTAGAGCTACCCATAGAAGAGAGGAGAGAATGGTACTTAGCAAATAGCAGCAGGAAGTAGCATAATGACAAGTTATTGGTTCTTCTGCCATCAAAATTCCAAGTTACCCCACATGTAAGAGTTTCTGGCGCTGGAAGGCAATCCATGTATATCCTCAGGCCACACATTGTTCTTTACATGGGGGAGTTCCACTGGGGATTCAGTGCCCCAAAAGAAGATACATTCCTAGGAATATGGGGCACCTTTTCTCATCACTTAATTTGCTGTGCTTTAATGAGATGTTTGTCCTTTGAGCTTCTGTGTCCTTTCTGATTAGCTTAGCAAAAGCAATCTGATCAGTGTGAGTCTCTAAGTGATGGTTCTGAATAGGTTCCGACTCAGATTTGAGTTTTTTTTTAAATTTGGGGAACAAAAATACAAAACGATTATATACTTTTTTCAGAATGACTTTTGATTTTCATATGAATAAATCTGACGTTAAAGGATGGGATGCTTAAATGCAATCCTGATATGCAACATGGAGAGTTATTTTGAAAGGAGTCCCAGTTTTGCCAAGACAGAGCTACTAAGGTACAAGCAATTTTTTTGTTTGTTTGCTTTTAAAGGATAATCTGAAGTACAAAGAAGAGTTAGCTTATTTCAGGGACTACATCTGTGCCAGGAATTACAACCTATAGAGGGACAGGGATATCATTGAGCTTGGAGTTCTTAGGATTAGGTTGATTCTTGCCTTCAATCCCAACTCCCTGCCTCTGGACTACTTAGTCTTCTGGGGCTGTGCCCTGCTTTGTTCTAGGACTCTAGCTTTGCATGATTCAGAGAGGTCACCGAAAGAGCAGGAGTTGGGCAATTTGGAAGCTGAAGGGGCAGGGACAAAAGCTCTGGACATGGACACTGAGAAGACAGTCCAGGCTATGGCTTGACATTGCAGAGGATCTCATAAATCTAGTTTCTTTCCCTTAATGAAAAAGATAGGGGTGGACCTAGGATGGACTGTGTCAGATCTTGACCTGATATCTAGTCTGGCTCTACTGTTCAGTTGTGTGACTTTGGACCTTCCTTGGCTTTAGTTGAATCTTTCAGCTTTCATGTTCTTTGTAATAAATTCATTCTGGCTTTAACATTTCATCCTTAGGTTCTGTATCCTGAAATCCCTTCCAGACTTAACATTCTATAGCCTAAGATCCCTTCCTGCTGTGATGTTCTTAAGGTCCATTCAAGCTCTGATGTTTAATGTTTGTTAAAGAAAAAGTCACTTTGGAAAAAACTTGGAGAACAATATGGATCTGAAATGGGGACAATGGAAAGAAAGAGACCTGAGTACAAATTGGGGAATCTGGCTTCTATTCTGGTCATAAATTTAGGGTTGGAAGAAACTTTAGAAATTGCCTAGTCCATCTTCTCAATTTTACTTTTGGTACATGTTCATGAATGATTTTCTCAACCCTCTCCCCAATCCACCCTTTACACTGGCTGATCAAGTCCCCAGAGCATACTGGTTATGTATTCCTCAGGTTTAAGGAGTAGTGCCTGAAAAGGTAAAAGAAGTCTCCTCCAAAACAACATTTCACAAGCCCCAAACAGTGTACTTCTTTTCATGATTAAACTGTTTGATATCAATTAGTCAGCCGGACTTAAATTAGCTTTTAAAAACATGTATTTACCAAGGAGGTATAATAAGAATTGGTGTAAAATAAACCCTCCAGAATTCTATGAAACACTCACCCACTGATACTTTCAAAATTCAAGAAAAAGTAGGCTCAAGCATAGAAGGCATAAGAGGCAAAGGGAAAACAAAACCCCTGAAGGTCCTTTGGCTGGAGTCCTCAAGTGTCCCCCTTACACACAGCATAGGTTTCTTGTTGGGCTCTTTGCAGAGCCTTAAAATTGTCTTCCCTCATTTTTGCTCAGTTCATCGTCAGATCCAAATGCAAAGGTTGCTGCTGGCTATTACAGTCCCAAGGATCCTGCTCCTAAGATGCCAATGAAAAGTACAAATCTTAACCTCAGCAAGGCAGTGTGTGATAAACCCAAAGAGCCCAGTTTTTGAGACCAAAAATCCACTATTTGACAAAACTTCTGGGAAAAATGGAAAACAATATGGGAGAGATTAGCTTTAGATCAACATCTCACACCCTATTCCAAGATAAATTCAGGATGCCTGAATGACTTGAATATAAAGAAGGAAACTGTAAGTATATTAGGTGAACATAGAATAGTTCCCAGACCTATGGGAAAGGAAAGATTTTAAGACCAAGAAAGAGAAAATATTACAAAATATAAAATAAATAAATTTGATTATGTTAAATTAAAAAGGTTTTGTATAAACAAAACCAATGCAATCAAAATTAGGAGGAAAGTAACAAAATGGGAAAAAAAATTTTATAACAAAAACCTCTGACAAAGGTCTCAAATTTATAAGGAGCTAAATCAATTGTACAAAAAAAGCAAGCCATTCCCTAATTGACAAATGGGCAAGGGACATGAATAGGCAATTTTCAGATAAAGAAATCAAAACTATAAATAACCACATGAAAAAGTGTTCTAAATCTCTTATAATTAGAGAAATGCAAATCAAAACAATGCTGAGGTACCACCTCACACCTAGAAGATTGACTAAAATGACAGCAAACGAAAGTGGTGAATGCTGGAGGGGATGTGGCAAAATTGGGACATTAATGCATTGCTGGTGGAGTTGTGAATTGATCCAACCATTCTGGATGGCTATTTGGAATTATGCCCAAAGGGCTTTAAAAGACTGTCTGCCCTTTGATCCAGCCATACCACTGCTGGGTTTATACCCCAAAGAGATAATAAGGAAAAAGAATTGTACAAAAATATTTATAGCCACGCTTTTTGTGGTGGCAAAAAATTGGAAAATGAGGGGATGCCCTTCGATTGGGGAATGGCTGAACAAGTTGTGGTATTTGTTGGTGATGGAATATTATTGTTCTAAAAGAAATAATGAACTAGAGGAGTTCCAGGTGAACTGGAATAACCTCCAGGAATTGATGCTGAGTGAAAGGAGCAGAACCAGGAGAACCTTATATACAGAGACAGATAAACTGTGGCATGATCAAATGTAACGGACTTCTCTACTAGCAGCAATGCAATAATCCAGGACAATTCTGAGGGACTTATGAGAAAGAACACTACCCACATTCAGAGGAAGAACTGAGAGAGTAGAAACACAGAAGAAAAACAACTGCTTGATCACATGGGTCTGTGAGGACATAATTGGGAATGTAGACTCTAATCGATCACCCTAGTGCAAATATCAATAATATGGAAATAGGTCTTGATCAATGACACATGTAAAACCGAGTGGAATTGCTCATTGGCCAAGGGATACGGGTGGGAGGGGGAGAGGGAAAGAACACGAATCATGTAATCATGGGGAAATATTCTAAATTAATTAATTAAATAAAAAACTTCAAACCACAAAAAAAAAAATTTCAAAAGGGAAAAAAAGAAAAGTCCAACCAAATCTTCTGGTGCTCCAAAATTCACAAAGTCTTCCTCTGGTCAAAGTGGAGCTATCAAGGCAAAGGTGGAAGCCTTCTCATCTCCCTCTTCCCTCTTATTTTGATTGATTGAACTGAGATGTGTTCTTATCTGGTAAAGGGATCAGGAAACAACTTCTTGCCAGTTACTTTAAGTATGGTGGGTGATCTGACTGATTTACTTACTAATCCCTACCCTTTCATATATATAATTTTTTGGCTTATTAAAAAGTTCCATTTCCTGATGAGGAAATAGACTAAAGAATATAAGAGATTTTACTGAAATCACATAGTTGTTAAGTGGCAAACCCAGGACTGGAACTTGGGTTTTTTTAACTTAAAATCCAGCAGTTTCTTTACTCTGTACTAACTGCATGACTAGTATCAAGAGATTTCTCCTTGAAATTCCTTATCTAGGTAATCTATTATATATATTATATAATCTATATAATTCTTATCAATATGTTATCCATATGATAAACATAATAGTATCTGCCCTGCATATTTCACAGAGTTTTTGTGAGAATCAAATGAGTTAATAAGCATACAATTTATTCTCAAACCCTATACAAATATAAGGTTTTATTAGGAGCCTGCTGCTAAATGTTCAGTAAGGGCATTTATACCTTAGAAATTGGTAAATGCTACAAATCAGGGCTCTATTTATTGTTTTGTTGATTGTTTAGACTTGAGATAGTGATGGAGAAAATGTTAATAATAAAGATTAAACTTTAAAATGTGTCCTGTTCACTTATTTTCCCTTTACAGCTAATCAGTTGTTAAAAACATTTACTGGTACACTCCTCTGTCTTTGACTCATTAATCCAGACCTGCTCTTGAGCCCAATGTTTCTAGGTCACCTATTGGGTCTTAAGGGTGGCATAGTAACAAGTTGCCTTTTATTTTAAATTTATTTTTAAGTTTATTTGATTTGAGGTTAGGTTTCTGTTTGTTTGCTCATGTGTATTTTTTAGTCCTTATTTTGTCCTCTTTATTTTAACCCTCCGGTTGTCTTCTCCTACCCAACTCTGTATTCCCCCAAACTATATTTAGGCTAATGAACCCTATCTTGGAATTTATGGTCATTGAGAGAAGCCACTGACTCAATTTACAGGTTACCGCTAGCCTCACTAATAAATTGGTGATTATTGTCTCTCCATTTGTTTTAAATTTCAGTCAGTGAAGTTGTGCACACTGTGAAGATAAAATTATCTCTCTTTGTTATTTCTAATGTAATAAATCAGCAAACTTTAGTTTAATTAATCAAAAAACCCTATTTAGTCCTTGACTAGTCACTAGGTAGAAGAGTTCACAAGTCAAAAACTCTCACTTCCAAAGGGGACTGTCTAGCCCTGGGTAGGGTTAAGCAGTTTGGAAGCTGTGATTGGTTCCTGTGAAGAGAGGAAGAGACAGGAAGTGACTTGGAAAAAAACCTATAAAAAGGCCATGGCTTCCTGGATTTGGGGCTTCTTTTCTCTTTGGATCTTCTGGCTTGGTGTCATTCCTGCCTTGGTATTTGAAGAGATGCTTCCCTTGGATCCTGTGGTGGTGAGTGGAGTGATTCCTTCCTTAGTTCTTTGGTGAGGAGACCCTCTCTGCTCTTTGGCACTTCAGTGGGACACTCCCTTCATCGTGAGTTCTAGTGAGATTCTTGGCAGTCCTAGCCTTGTGTGCACTGAAGGGTCTTCGCAGATTCTTCAGTGTCTCCTGGTTCTTTGGATTTTGGCTTCCTAATTAGAACTTTGGATTCTGGTGAGATTTGCTTTTGGATTCACATTTGTGGTCTGGAGACATTAGTATTAAACTTAGGATATTTGTAGCTAGGCAGTATTTTCTTTTAATTTATATTTTTCTACTTTCAGTCTTTCCACCTCTCTGTAAATAAAGCTGCTAAAAGTCATTTTGACTTAAGCTGTAATATTTTCAAATTGGTGACCACAATATTACTTTAGAATTCTCATATTAGCATAAAAACCTAAATTTAAATTCTTACAAAACTGATTTATTGACTAAACTAAAGGAATTAACAGGTAATTCCAAGACAGAAGAATGGCAATGGCTAGGCAACTATGGGGAAGTGATTTGTCCAGGGTTACACAGCTAGGAAGTGTCTGAGGCCAGATTTGAAGTCAGGAAGATGCCTGGCACTCTATCCACTGTGTCATCTAGCATTCTGAAGTAGTAGCAAGGTCCATATCTTGTGGCCTCTTAAGACCACATGGAGTTAGTTATTTGGCTTCAGAAACCTCCTGTTGGCTTTCCCCTTCTTCACTGAGAAATGAGCTATTAAGGAAATTTTCCTTAATAATATAAGTAATAGTATGGAAATAGTTTTTGAACAATGATACATGTAAAACCCAGTGGAATTGATCATTGGCTACGGGAGGTAGAAAGGGAAGAGAAGGAAAAAACATGAATCATGTAACCATGGGAAAATACTCAAAATTAATTAATTAAATAAATGAAAAATTTTAAATTATGTTATTATTAATATACAACAATAACTATTATTACTACTAATATTAGCATGGCTGATAATATTACCTGAATGAAATGATAGAACATGAACTTTTTTGGTAATTCAGTAACTCTGAAATTTAGGATTTTCCATGAGTTAACCCTAAAGGTTAAAGCTCAAAGTGTTCGTTCTCAGGATTGTTCATGTTTTACCTATGCCCAGAAAAAACTCAGAAAGGCAGAAAGCAGCCAGGAACTGGGAGGTCCAGAAATTGTTCCTTTCAGGCTAGGTGCAATTGTGTGTCTCCCACTGCCATGTGCTTCTGCTCTAGTGCAAGGTATTTCCTAACTCATTCAAGAAGACCGCAGGGAAATGGTTATTCTGATGAAAGTTCATCCTTTCTGATGAGAATCCATTCTGAATCATTGGCAAAATGCTTGAGTTGGCCAAATGAGGAGGTTTTCTCTGTCCTTTCAGAAATAGACTAGGTGTGTAAGTAGCCTCATGGGAGAATTTCCCACTGAAAAAAGTTCATGCTCTTTAATTTCATTCAGGTAATTTTCAGGGGGTGCAGGTGGGGTCTTAACATTTTTTTTAAAACCCTTACCTTCCATCTTAGATCTATACTGTGTATTAGTTCCAAGACAGAAGAGTACTAAGGGCTGGGCAATGAGGGTTAAATGAAAAATTGCCCAGAGTCACACAGCCAGGAAGTGTCTGAGGCCAAATTTGAACCCCAGGACCTTCCATTTTTCGGCCTGACTCTCAATCCACTGAGCTGCTTAGCTGTCTTGAATCTTATCACTTTATTGATCGACTTTTCCTAGTCTCCAGTTGTGACAGAAATTGCAAATAGACAAATAGATTTGACATTTAAAAAGTAAAACGAAATGCCTTCTTGATAATTAGAGCTATCTTAAACTGGAATTAGATGTCTCATTTTTCACCTGGCTGCCCTATTCTGAGACTTGACTAATTTCTCCACTGTGCTCCAATGTTTCCATTATTAGGAAAATCTCATCATCTTGCAAGTAAAGAACAGCTAACATTTATATAATGCCTACTATGTTCCTTTTGCTTTTTGTTTTTAATTCCATTTTATTTTAAATAGCCCCCTTCCAGGGGGCAGCTGGGTAGCTCAGTAGATTGAGAGCCAAGCCTAGAGACAGGAGGTCCTAGGTTCAAATCTGACCTCAGACACTTCCCAGCTGTGTGACCCTGGGCAAGTCACTTGACCCCCCATTGCCTACCCTTACTACTATTCTGACTTGGAGCCAATACACAATTATTGGTAAGGGTTTTTAAAAAAATAAATAAATAAAATAGCTCCCTTCCCCCATTGAAAAAGAAAGAAAAACAAAACCTTTTAAATAAATACATGTAGTCAAGTGACATAAATCCAGAATTAGCTGTGTTCAAAAAAATGTCTCGCTTCAGCACTGAATCTATCATCTCTCTGTTAGAAGGCTGGTAGAATATTTCATCATACATTTTCTGGAATCCTGGTTAATTCTTGCTTACATCAGAGTTCTTTAGCTGTTTAAAGTTGTTTTTTGCCTTTCCAGTATTGCTAGTGTGAAATACAAAATTGATAATCCCCTTTATTTTTTTAAAAGCTCAGCTTTGGACCCCATTTATTAGCAATTATATCCTTGTTAATAAATTGATCATGCTCAGGACTCTGCCACCTTGGCTGACCATTATTTCAATCGTGACAACTGGCAAGGCAGTCAGGAGTGGGACCCTGACCCCTGAGGAAGGATTTCTGGGGAAAACTCCCTAGACTACTTCAGGGGAGAATTTCCATGGAGAGACTCTTTCAAGAAGTCTTGTGCCAAGGGATGGACCTCACCTTGACCCCAAATTCAAATGATCTAAGCCAGGTAAGTGTGAAAGTGTGTCTCTCTCTCTCTCTCTCTCTCTCTCTCTCTCTCTCTCTCTCTCTGTCTCTGTCTCTCTCTCTCTCTGTCTCTCTCTCTCTCTCTTTTTCTCTCTCTCTCTCTCTCTTAATCTTAGAAAGCCCAGAACCACAAAAGAATAAAATATTCTCCATAGTGTTGGGGATCTATTATATATCTCTGCCCAGATCACTGTCAGGAGATAGTTAATTCCCTTTATAGGTTAAGGAGATTAGTATTTGATTGTAAAGGAATCAGAGTTCTCCAAAGTCTGGCAATGGACACCAAAAAGAAATCAGGGAGATCTCAAATCTTGGCAAATCTCAAATTTGTCCTGAGAAAAGGACCACATCATTCCAAAATTTTTTTCTTTGGAGAAAACCTAGAAAGATGGAGTTTTAAAACAGCTTTCAAAGACTTAACTCACAAGCTTTTCAATAGAGGGAGATAGGGAGGGAAAAGTTCCATTACTTTAATAACTTTGTCTTCTGTGCTTTCTGTCCAATTTGTAATCAGGGAGCATGAATTAAACTGATTTTAGGCTATATTAATTTTATAATTGAATCCACTTTTCTCCTGAGTTAAATTTATAAATTGACTTGTTATCATCCCCTAGGGGCATATTGTTCATCCTTGCCTATTCTTATACAATTAAGGAGTATCATATCTCCCTAAAAAAACCTTCTAAGCACCAGGGAGCCTGCTAACTCAGGTCTACCAACAAGATCCACAAGATGCTCATGGGTCCCATAAAATAATTAATATTCCTTAATTGTCAGAAGAGTGGTAGCTGGCTTCATGTGGATGTAGCCCACTTTCTTTAAAATAATCAGTCATCGATACACTGTGGTACAACCAAACATAATGGACTTCTCTACTAGCAGCAATGCAAAGATCCAGAGCAAGGCTGAGGGACTGATGAGAAAGAAAACTAGCCACATTCAGAGGAAGAACTGTGGGAGGAGAAACAGAAGAAAAACAACTGCTTGAACACATGGGCTGATGGAGATATTATTGGGGATGTAGACACTAAACAATCACTATACTCCAACTATCAATAATATGGAATTAGGTCTTGATCAATGATACATGTAAAACCCAGCGGAATTGTGCGTTGGCTAAGGGGGGCAAGGGGGGTTTGGGGGAGAGGGAAAGAACATGAAACATGTAACTAGGGGAAAATATTCAAAATAAAAATAAAATAATCAGTCATGTTGTCCCCATCCCCATGACACTGTCTACCCTGTAACCAATCATATTGTCTTCTTCTACCCAACTCTGTTCTCCCCAGAACAATTTTTAAACCCTTACCTTCCATCTTAGAATCAATACTAAGTATTGGTTCTAAGGCAAAAGGTTTCTAAAAAAAGAAAGGGCTAGACATAGTGATTAAGTGACTTGCCCAGGGTCACATAGCCAGGAAGTGTTTAAGGCCATATTTGAACGGAGGACCTTCTGTCTCTAGATCTGACAGTCCACTGAGTCATCTAGCTGCCCCCTCCCCCAAACTATATTAAAGCTTATGAAACCTGCCTTGGGATAATTTGGTCATCAAGGGAGGTCATGGACTCAATTTATTGGTTATTGATAAATTAGTTTATTATTTATATGTTAATAACCATATTAATTAGTATAATAATATCCCATTTAATATTAATATTTGCTAATATTTAACATTCTTATATTATACAATACCATAATATAAACATATATTTAATAATATGATTATATTATTGATAATTATTGATAATTAAATTAAATAATTAGTTTAATTTAATAATAATTTATTACAAATACATTGATAATACATTGATCATGCTCACATCATTGTCTCTCAGTTTAATTTTCAAATGTTACATTATAGTTAGTGAAATTGTGCACACTTACTTATTGACTAAGCTAAAGGAAAGAAAAACATGGCTGGCAAGTGCATCTAGGCAGCTAGGTGGTACAGTATATAGAGCAGTAGATAGAGACTTGGAATGAGGAAGACTCATCTTCCCAAGTTCAAATTTGGTTTCAGATACTTACTAGCTATGTGATTCTGGGTAAGTCACTTAACCCTGTTTGCATCAGTTTTTCTCATCTACAAAATGAGCTGGGGAAGGAAAATGGGAGACCACTCTGGTATCTTTGCTAAGAAAACCATAAATAGGGTCTCCAGGAGTCAGAAATGGCTGAAATAATTGGACAATAGCAAAGGTGATCTGTTGAGACACTTCAATTCTTCAAACTATCAAAAGAAAGGATTGTGAAATTGAAAACTGATAATACCCACTATTTTGTTAAGGCTTAATCAATCAAGTTAGTATATATCTATTATTCACTCTTAGCATAAGTTTAAATTCCTTACTTATCAGTGTTTGTTGCCCTTCAGTTGCCTTATTTTATTCTTGTAATTTTACTCACCATTTTTCAGAGAAATATATTCCAGAGAAAGATCATACCTATTCTATGAAATGCTGATGCAGAGTTGTTCCATGAAATTCAAGCTGATTGTTTTCCAAGCTGTGCAAACAGCATGATTCTCCCAATCATAACTCAGTAACAGCCATTTTGCTATAGGTCTTGTGCCTCAGTCATGCAACCTGATCATATCCAGGTTGCTAAAAATCTTGTAATTCTGACTTTTTGACTTGTGATTCTGATGGACCTTTGGGACTTTCTTTGCCCTTTTGGTGACCCTCTTTTATGACTGTTGAGAGGATTTATCTCTAATATATTGAATTACTTCTATTTCTGGGTTCTAATTCAGAGGCTCAGTTACTCAGACCTTCCTACTTGCTCCTTTGCTCCTATGAACTACAAGGAATGACCCACCTGAAGAATTTTTCTTTCATAGTAGGATGGATAGAAAAATGAGATGGGAGAACAGAACCAAGATGGCAGAGAAGGTACAGAGATTGGGGGTGGGCAGGGTCTGACAACTGCTCAGTAGGAAATTTCAGGGGTGGAAGACTCTTGTCACATTGCCCATACAGAGGAACAGGTCACAGTCCTGGGATACAGTCATAGGGTGAGGAGGAACACCAGCATACACCAACACTTGCAACCACAGGGGAACAGGTCATAGTTCCAAGGAGTAAAAGAGTGCTTGGGGTTACTCACAAACCAGATAACAATCTGGGAGATTATTAAACACACCTTTCCTTACATCATATCACATTGGAGGAACTGAAAGAGGACAGATCCAAAGCACTAGCTCTGAAGGCAACTGCACAAAGAACCTGAAACTTGGAACAGTGCTTCCTTCACCACAGTTACAGAGCCTAACTTTTAATAGTTTTTTAAACTAAAAGAAAGGGAAAAGGCAAGAAAATGAGCAAACAACAAAAAAGAAACAATATAACATAGAAAATTATTTTGTTGACAGGGAAGATCAAAACCCAAACTCAGAAGAAGATAACAAAGTAAATACTGCATCCAAAACCTCCAAGAAAAATATTTGCTCTCAAGCCAATAAGAATTAATGAAGGAATTAAAAAAAGATTAAAAAATCAAATAAGAGAGATAGAAGAAAATTGGGAAAAGAAATGAGAGGAACACAAGAAAATCATGAAAATAGAATCAACAGCTTGGTAAAGGGGGTACAAAAATACTGAAGACATGAATACCTTAAAAAACAAAACAGGGCAATTCATGAATCATAAAAATCCAAAGAAGAGAAAAACTCCTTAAAAAGCAGAATTTGTCAAATGTAAAGAGATACAAAAATTTACTGAAGAGAAAAAGTTCTTGGGTGGCAGAATTGGTCCATTAGAAAAAGAGGTACAAAAATTCACTGAGGAAAAGAACTTTTTACAAAGTAGCATTGGCCAAATGGAAGAGGAGATATAAGAGCTGAGTCAAGAAAATCATTCCTTAAAAATTAGAACTGGCCAAGTGGAAACTAATACCTCCATCAAGAAACAATTAAATAGTCAAAAGAATGAAAAGATAGAAGAAAACATGAAATATCTCAGAGGAAAAACAACTGACCTGGAAAATAAATCCAGGAGAAATAATTTAAGAATTATTGGACTACCTGAAAGCCACAATAAAAAAAGAGCCTAGTCATTCATTTTTCAGGCAATCATCAAGGAAAACTGCCCTGATATTATAGAACCAGAGAACAAAATAGAAATTGAAAGAATCTATACTGATCATCTTCTGAAAGAGATCCCAAAAGGATAATTTGCAGGAATATTAGAGTCAAATTCCCAAACTCCATGAAGGCAAGTTCTCAAAGGACAAAGGTAAATGTGGGGGTTCCATAAAACAGTTTTCAGTGGAATGGAACCACAGATGTGATTGTCAACCATCAATCAAGGAATCATCAAGGGAAATGAGAATATGAAGGACCACCACCTCACTAGAGACTCTTCACCAGTTGGAGATGTCTTGGAATTTCTAGGGGTGGGCAGAGGAAGAGCTTCCAAACTTATATTTATGAATCCCTGCAGCAAGATTTCATGGTCTTTGATCAGTGAGAAAGATCACTTGCTAATTAATTTATTGGTTATTGTTAGCCTGATCAGTAAATTGATTTTCAATTGATAGCCTTGATAATAAATTGATCGTCTTGAAACTTGCCTCAGTTCACTATTTCAGTTCATCAATTATGACATAATGTATTAGTTGTTCTTTTGGCTCTGTTTACCTCACTCTGAATCAGTTCATACAAATCTTCCCAGGTTTCTTTGGAACTATCCTTTTCATAATTTCTTACAAACAGTAGTATTTCATACATTCATGTACCATAATTTGTTCAGCCATTTCCTAACTGATGAACACCCTCTAATTTCTAGCTTTTTGCTACTACAAAATGAGTTGCTAGAAATATTTCGGTACATATGGGTCCTTTTCCTCTTTTTTTTTTTTTTTTTTTTTTTTTTTTTTGAGGAGGGGTTATAGCTCTCTTACGTTATTATTGAGTCAAAGATATGTGTAGTTGAATAATTTGAGGATAAAGTTCCAAATTTATTTCCAAAATGGGCTCCACTCTCATCTTTCTACACTTTTCTCTACCCTATCACCCATGTCATTCCTCATCCTGGAATTTCACTCTAACGGTAGACTTCTCACATTAGAAGTATATTTTGGCATTTTGGCTTTTTTCTTTTATTAGCTGCTTCCTCCCTGGACCTCCATTTGAAAGATATCATACCAACAGGCAATAATTTCATTCCTCTGGGAGTACCACTCTTGACTCTCTAGACCCATGTTGGTGAAGATATGGCACATGAGCTCTGGTGTGCCAGAGGGGCTGCTCTGTTGCTCCTCTCTACAGCACCTGAGAACATTTTTCATAATCCCTGCCCCTCTGCCCAGCAGCCCAGTGCAAGCACTACTCCTTCCACTGACTGGGGTAATGTGGGGGGCTCACAGGCAGCTTGAAGGTATGGTTTGGGCATGTGTTCTCTAAAAGGTTCATCAACACTGCTCTAAACTTTCCCTACCATGCCTCTGTTTGCATTCCTTCTTCTCCTCCCCAAGCCCCAATTTTTCAAGATGCTTTTAGTGTTCTCTTTCTCCCATTAGAATATAAGTTCCCTGAGGGCAGAGACTTTCTTTCTGTTTACATTTTTATTGCCAGCACTTAGCACAGTGCTTGGGCAAAAGTTAGGGCTTAATAACACTTGTTTACTTGACTAGAAAGACTAAAGCTTCCTTTCAAAAGCAGTGATGTGGAAGGAGGAACCAGTTGGGAAGAGTCACCATTCTGCCCCTGTGAATGGGTGGAAGCCCCAGGACCAAGTCAAAAGGAATTGCAACAGGAGTGCCCAGATGGGGAGAGCTTGGTGGGTTTCATGCAGAGGGTGAGTCAGGAACTGTGCTTCAATTCAATTCAGCAAATATTTATATGATAGGCAACTATTATGTGTAAGTCACAGGCATGGAGACAAAACTGAAACAATTCCTTAAAACCCCCCTCAAGGAGCTCATATTCTATTGGTTAGGAGAAGAGGAATACAACTGTTATATAGTAAAATGTAAAGTAATTTCAAGAAAAATGGCACTGGTAAATGGGAGGGTCTGGAAAGAACTTTCTCTGAAGAAAGTAAGAAATTCCACAAGGTGAAAGGGAGGAGGAGTCGAGCCCTATGCTACTTGATCTGACAGTCTTTGCTAGCTGTTGTCCTACTTTCTCTTCTTTTAGGGTAAAGTCCTTGAGAAACCAAATATTTTTCTGCTACTTTTTTCTAAACTCTCTGCCACCTGGATTCCAAATCCACCACTCAATGAAACTTCTCTCTTCAAAGTTACTAAAGATCTCTAAATTGCCAAATGTAATGATCCTTTCTCAATCTTCATTCCTCTAGACTTCTTTGTAATCTTTCACTCTGTTGATCACACTCTTCTTCTATATTCTCTCTCTTCCCTGAGTTTTTGTGATCCCTTCCTTTCCGTTTGAACAACTCCTCAGCCTTTGATGGATCTTCATTCAGGTCCGCTAATTGTGCAGTAGCCTAGGCTCTGACCTGGACCCTCTTCTCTGTTTCCTCTATACTATCTAGGCAATTTCATCAGCTCTCAAGCGGGCAATGGTTCAATGATCATATCGATGCAGGAGGCATTCACCCTGAATCTCATTCTTGAGGCTCAGTCTTGCGTTATAATCGGTCTTTCAGGATATTTAAAACTTATCATGTCAAAAATAGAACTCATTATCCTTCCCTTCAAACCCTCCACTCTTTCCAACTTCTCTATTACTATTCAAGGTTCCACCATCTTCCCAATTACACAGGCTTGGAACATAGGGGTCATATTCTACTTCTTACTGATCCCTTTAACTTTCTTTTTTATTTTGAATATTTTCCCATGTTTACATGATTCATGTTCTTTCCCTCTCCTCACTTCCCCCTCCTGTAGCCAACAAGTAATTCCACTGGGTTTTACATATGTCATCGATCAAGACCTAATTCCATATTATTAATATTTCCACTAGAGTGATCTTTAGAGTCTACATCCCCAGTCACATCCCCATTGACCCATGTGATCAAGCAATTGTTTTTCTTCTGTGTTTCTGCTCCCACAGTTCTTCCTCTGGATATGGATAGTTTTCTTTCTCATAAGTCCCTCAGAATTGTCCCGGATCATTGCATTGCTGCTAGTAGAGAAGTCCATTACATTCAATTGTGCCACAGTGTATCAGTCTCTGTGTACAATGTTCTCCTGGTTCTTCTCCTTTCACTCTGCATAAATTCCTGGAGTTCATTCCAGTTCACATGGAATTCCTCCAGTTTATTATTCCTTTGAGCACAATAGTATTCCAGCACCAACAGATACCACAATTTGTTTAGTCATTCCCCAATCAAAGGGCATCCCCTCATTTTCCAGTTTTTTGCCACTACAAAGAGCATGGCTATAAATATTTTTGTACAAGTCTTTTTCCTTATTATCTCTTTAGGGTAAAACCCCAGCAGTTTACCTTTCACTTTCTATAGATAACTATTGCCACTTCCTGTTGATTTTATCTGTATTCCCCATTTCTCACTTGTACTTATCCTAAATAAATATCCAATCTGTTTTGAGGCTAGGCAAGGAAGGTTCTAGCCAGGGGTGGGACCACCTGGGAGTGGCCTAGATAAAATGGGAGAAACTTTTAAGACAGAAGTGTTCTTTTTTTTTTTTTTTTTAAACTCACCTTCTTCTGTCTTGGAACCAATACTGTGTATTGGTTCTAAGGCTGAAGAGTGGTAGGGGCTAGGCAATGGGGGTCAAGTGACTTGCCCAGGATCACACAGCTGGGAAGTGTCTGAGGCCAGATTTGAACCTAAGACTTCCCATCTCTAGGCCTGACTCTCAATCCACTGAGCTACCCAGCTGCCCCCAGATGGAAGGGTTCTTAAGATTTAATTATACCTGATAATTCTGTCTAGGGTGAAGTCAATGGGACTTGAAGGTTTATTGTTCATTCTAGGACAAACCTACTAATCCTACCAGGGGTGATCTAGAGATGCCTGAGAGTTTTCATGAAATAAGACTGTCAGCATGAATTCTAAGACTGAAGATAAGGCTTTAAAAAAAAAAAAGAATAAGGATAATTTCATTGAATCCAGGACCTCCCATCTCCAGGCCTAGTTTTCAATCCACTGAGCCACTTTGCTGCCCCCATCCTTGTTTTCAATGAGCTTGTGTTCCACTTGGGCATTTGACATGTATGCATAAAGGTAAATACAATTCTGTATGAAGGAAATGACAAGTAATTTCCACTGTGTCAAGAGCACTACTACCGAGGGGAGTTGTGGGGGGTGGGGGTGGGGATCAGAAAACACTCATGAAGGATGTGGTCTAAGCTGAGGTTTAAGCTAATTAGGGTTTGGAAGAGAGGAAGGGGAAGAGAGGGAGGGTTCCTGGCATGAGGTACCATCTATGCAAAGTCAAAGATGCTGGAGGTATGGGATGACATGTGGGAGAATGGCGAATAAGCCAGTTTAGCTTTAGCATAAAGTACATCATGGGGAGGAATGTGAACTCAAGATATTTCTCACCTGGCTGCACTGTTTTGGAGATTTCTTTGACTTCTCCACCATGTCTCAGGAAGCTCATTCTTAGGAAAACTTCATCATCCTGCAAGATTCCATCAGCCTTTGTACTCTACGTCATCATCATCCTCTGTTCCCCTGATTGGAGGATAGAACTATTCCTCAAAGCTCCATTTAAGGAGGGAGATCAATTTAGAAATCTCACTTTTCACTTGGCTTCCCCACTTTAAGAGTTCTCTGACTTCTCCATCAAGCTCCTGCCTCAAGCTTTTCAGTTTCAACTTATGTGTTGTCTTTTCCAATTAGATTGTAAGCTTCTTCAGGGAAAGGCTGTTTTTTTTTTAAACTAAAGTTTCTCCAGCACCTAATAAATATTTATTGACTATTAACTAGACCAGTGATTCCCAAAGTGGGTGCTACCGCCCTCTGGTGGGTGCTGCAGCCATCCAGGGGAGTGGTGATGGCCACAGGTGCATTTATCTTTCCTATTAATTGCTATTAAAATGTAAAAAATAATAATTTCCAGGGGCACTAAGCAATATTTTTTCTGGAAAGGGGGCAGAAGACCAAAAAAGTTTGGGAACCATTGAACTAGACTGAAGCCAAATTGTGATGGTCATTAAATGTGTTCTGGTAAATATTTAACAATCAGTTCTTCCTTTCTTCCTTTCTGTCTTCCTTCCTTTCTTTCTTAGCTCTACCTATTGTTTAGGTTCCAACAGTTTGTATCTCCATGATGTTTGCCTCATAGTGCCAATGTATCAGACCACTTGTTTTTTCCCTTCCCCCTATACTGTTGTAACCCCCAAAAAAGAACAGTATGTTGCCCAAGGATTAAGCTCTTTACCATCACAGCTTCATCCCAGAAAGCTCTGAACCACGGAAGTTCTTGACCATCAGAGTTCCTAACCATGGAAGCTCTTTTCTACCAGAGCTTGCTCATTGTCTGACTACCTTGTGCCAGAATTTCTTTGTCTGTGTGTCTTTATTCTCACCTTATGTTCTCTTTTCCTTAGTCCTTAACCTGTAACCCGTTTTCTCTCAGTCCCTGGTTCCCTTTTTTTAGTGTCCTACCTACCAGGAACTGTGGGAGACCAATAAGAAAAACAAAGTCTCAAATAGATAAAAATTTGAGACCCCTCTTTTGACCCCTTTTATGATCCACACCTTTTCTTATTGAAAAACATTATAGCCTTATTGGAAAACTTTAAGTTCCTAGCAAATCAGCAGTCAAGAGGTTAACATTCTCTCCTTTGGTCAGAAATACAACTGTTTTTGTTTCAAAAGTAGTTCAGACAGTCAAGGTCAAAAATTCCTCCAGTAGGGGAAGCATCTCAGACTTAGTTTACCAATAATGAGGTGGCTACAATCCAACCTTGTATTTTATCTTCACTTTCACCTTGAAGCTACTGAAGCCAATGAGATTTTTTGTGTTTTGATATGACATAATCTGTATTTCTGCACAACTACACAAAGTTCCTTTGTGTTTGTGTGTGAATTGGGTTTGATATACATTATAAAAATAAAATTCCAAGCTGGTTGTGAAAGACAGAGCAGCAGCATGAGCTGACAGAAAGATCTCCTCGGTCCATTACTTTCTTATCAACTAAGCTTTCCTAATCAGATTATTCAGGAGATGATAAATAGGTTTCCACAAGGAACCTTCATGGAGCAGCTGGATGGCTTCATTTGGTGCCCAATGTGAATTGACACAAGAGAGGAAGATTGCAGTTCACGGCCCTGGACGGTCAATGGACTTCAACTGGCCACTGGGGTGAGTCGCTGACCACTAGAAAATGGATCAGAAACTTTCTTCTCACACTGGTTACATACGCTTGCTAAAATCTTTAGTACACAGACAAGGATATATAAGAAGTATTCAGGTTAGAAGGAAATTCTAAAGATCCAGGCAGGTTGGACCAAAGAATCCTAAATGGTTTCTGTCTCTAATGCTGAGCTAATTACATTAGTTCATATGGCCTCTGGCATCTAAGATTGTTTGCTACCTGTTAATTGATTGTTTTAAGTAAAATAAGGAGACTGAGATAACTGACCAGTCCTACTGGGTGTAGCCTTAGGGAAGGGCTAGGAATTTGGCAAGTTTCAGGTTCAATTTAACTCAAGGTTACAGAAATCAATCATAAGTAATACAAGAGTCAGTTTTTGAGCACTCTTAAAATAATATCAAGATTAATGTATACCTGGATTGCTACATTGCTTCCCGAATGCTTCAGTTCAGGGGTTTTTATACTCTTTACAGCAGTGAGTACATGACTCTAGTGTGGTGACCACTCAGGCATTGGGTGGGGGTTTTGGTCTGCCTGAAGACATAGGGGTGACCCTCATAGTTCAGAGGACAGATGGATGTCAGAGATACAACTTGATGATATTAAGGAGATGTATCTCTCTGTCCATTTAAAGGATGATCCAAGGAGAATAATCCTCTCAGGATATCAGATATTTTGGGTTAGGAGTCACCAGAATATAAGGGAGCAAAGGAATTCCCCTGCTTATATTTTGCCTGAAACACTTCTATAGTTTTGGGGGTACAATGCTCATGCCAGTAGGAGCACTCAATGTATGACAGTGGGACCAAATTGGGTAGACTTTAAAAAAAGCACAAGAAAAGGGACTTAAAGTCACACCATCAATTTGGCTAACTTGGAAACTCATTAGAACAGCATTAGAAGCAGAAACCATTCAGGATTCTTTGGTCCAACCTGCCTGGATCTTAAGACTTTCCTTCTAACCTGAATACTTCTTATCTTGCCCCACCCATCCCTTTGATGACTTCTTTTCCTACACAGAATCAAGTTGACTCTCAGCTCGACCTTCCCCTGGAGCCATCTCCTGAGCTCCAGCCTTCAAAGGCTGCTTCTCCAGGACACACCTTGAATTCCTGAGGGTCTTAGACAGACCCCACCCACCGCCTGAGTGCTAGAAGTCAAGTCCACACCACAGGAAAGAAAATAAAAAGTCCTGAACTGAGGCACTCAGGAAGCAGCCTCCCTTGGCTGTTTCACTCATGCTGTCTTGCTGGCCATTAATCCTATCTTACTAATAAATCTTTCTTTTTACTTTAAGCTAAGCCTGGAGTCCTCTCATTCTTGAGAAAGGTTTTCTTCCCGAATCCAGGGGTTCACCATTTGCACCCCTATAACATGATGAGCTCACTAGTGTTCAGCCCACACCTCCTCCTCCACTCAGTACTAACTGCAGGGTTATAACCAGTCTGACCTAGAGGAGAAAGCAGAGAAATCATGTTCTCCAACAGAAATTAGAGATAATCCTGAGAATGCAGAAGTAAATTTAGAAAAGCAGAAAGAGGTTGAATTCTAAACTCTTAAAGCTCTCAAGAATAGTGTCATTCAAAGACTTGTACAAAAATATTTATAGCCATGCTCTTTGTGGTGGCAAAAAAAATTGGAAAATGAGAGAATGTCCTTTGATTGGGGAATGGCTGAACAAATTGAGGTATATGTTGATGATGGAATACTCTTGTGCTCAAAGGAATAAAGAACTGGAGGAATTCCATGTGAACTGGAAAGACCTCCAGGAATTGATGCAGAGTGAAAGGAGCAGATCCAGAAGAACATTGTACACAGAGACTGATACACTGTGGTACAATTGAACATAACAGACTTCTCTACTAGCAGCAATGTAAGAATCCAGAGCAAGGCTGAGGGACTTATGAGAAAGAAAACTAGCCACATTCAGAAGAATTGTGGGAGGAGAAACACAGAAGAAAAACAATTGCTTGAACACATGGACTGATGGGGATATTAATGGGGATGTAGATGCTAAATGATAACTCTAGTGCAACTATCAATAATATGGAATTAGGTCTTAATCAGTCATACATGTAAAACCCAGTGGAATTGTGTGTTGGCTAAGGGGGGTTAGGGATGTTTGGGGGAGAGGGAAAGAACATGAAATATGTAACTAGGAGAAAATATTCAAAATTAAAATTAAAATAAAATAAAAAGTGTCATTCAGTATGGTAATGCAGCTCATGACAAGATTAGCCAGCAATCTCTACCACCAGATTCTGGGGATGAATTAGCTGGATCTGTGCTTCATGCCAAAGAGTTCATGATATGAAAGTTATTATTTCAGGAATTATATGAGGAACAAGCCAGAATCAACAAAAAACATCATGTAAATATTACCCTATGATGAATTAACTGGCACAGGTCAATTTAGAAGTCTTAATAGGCAATTGTTATATTTAGAACAAACCTTTCATCAAATTGGGCTCGCTACTGAAAGAGCATGGCAAATTTTAACTACAAAAGGTAATGCTACAGATTTCTTTGAGGAGACAGTTCCTCACCAAGAGGCTATAAAAGCATGCCAAGACATAAAAACTTTAGACCACAAGAATCTGATGGCAAATTCAAAAAGACAAAATGTTATAGGGGTGCAAATGGTGGACCCCTGGGTTCGGGAAGGAAACCTTTCTCAAGAATGAGAGGACGCCAAACTTAGCTTAAAAGTAAAAAGAAAGATTTATTAGTAAGATAGGATCAATGGCCAGCAAGACAGCATGAGTGGAACAACCCTGGGGGGGTTGCCCTCCAGGACATGGCATGGCAGTGGGAGTGGAGCAACTGTTGGGGGTTGCTCCCAGGATGCCCCAGTTCAGGGGGTTTTGTATCTTTTTCAAGAGTGTGGACTTGACTTCTTGCATGTAGGCATTCATGGGTGGGGAGGGTCTGTCTGGGATCCTCAGGGCTTAGGCTATCAAGGTGTGGCCGGGAAGTGTTTGTCTCTCCCAGTGGTTCCCAAAATTTTTTGGCCTACCGCCCCCTTTCCAGAAAAAATATTACTTAGCGCCCTGGAAATTAATTTTTAAAAAATTTTAATAGCAATTAATAGGAAAGATATATGTATTAATGTTTCTACCTTTTTCATAAAATATAGTAAAGAAAGGTGTAAATTAGAAACATTGAACTTTGAAATTATGAAACTATTTGTTGAACTCAGAAATGCACCTGTGGCCATCACCGCTTCCCTGGATTGCTGCAGCACCCACCAGGGGGCCGTGGTGCCCACTTTGGGAATCACTAGTCTATTTCAACCTAAAGGAAGTCCAAGGATAATGGTCTTTTCCTCTGGAGTCAAGGGAGAAGGGAATTTATTTCCCTGTTCATAGTCTAACTGAGTTAAGGGGTTCAGGGTCCCTGCCATCTCTGCACACATGGCACAATGGCACAATGCCCATGTCATAATGATTCAGCAACCAAATAGTATGTTATAATTTAGGAATATTTGTAATTTTTGAATATGCATTAATTGTTGTACTATTGTTTGTTGAAAAGCTTTTACCTGATGAAAAATGTTGTGCATTCACACTGTGAAACTTGATCAAATTAAGATATGGAAACTGAGCTCATTTTTGAGTGAGAAACTTTTGGTTAGTTAAAAAACATTTCCACTTGGAATGTGAACCATGAATTTAAAATTTTTATCATTTAATGTCCTATAGTAAATATACTTGATACATTTGATTTTATATTTTTCTTTTCTTTCCTTTTTCCTTTTATTTTTTTTCCTATATTTTTAGTACTGAGGTACATTGAAATCAGTATTATTTTGAATTTGTAGATTAAGCTCATTTCATACATTGGCCCTATTTGCTTACCCAAAAGCTTAAAGATGTAGGAACCTGTAAGCATTTGGTAAATGGGACTGGTAGGAATTATGGTGTCTGATTTCAGAAGAAGGAATCATGATAGAGCCATTACAATTTGCCAGAAAGCCTAAGATCTATAAAAAAGATCTGAAATCCATATGAGATGGATGGATATTGGTTGCTAAGGTGTTGGATGTAAAAGGGTGCAGTGCTTTTGACACCTTCAAACACAGGACAGCCTTGTACCAAAGTTCCAACAAATATTTCAATGTGGCTGGTATCTTGGCTCCACCACCCCTAAAATTCAACATAAAATCAGACAGGGAAATAAGATTTCCCTTTCACCTCAAACTAGTCCCTTCTTTCCCCTTTAGAGGCTTGACAACTTTCTACAGCCTTGACTTCCAATTCGTAAAATGCTGTACTGTTACAAACATAAGAATACAGGCTTGAGGAGCATATATTCCAGATTAATTCAGGCTTACTAATGATTATAAGTCATTTTTCAGACTTAAAATTTTATTTTCAGCATAATTTTTTAACTTAGAATTTTTTAGTCCCAATATTCCATATTTTGTTCTGTACATTTAAAAAAAATTTTCCTATAGTTACTATTTTGACCCTTTTTTGAGATTTTCCTTTTGATTTTTTTCTTTTTGAATTTTTAAAAATTTTATTTTAAATTACTCACTCTAATCATTTTTTTTCTTTTAATAAAAAAGGGGGATATGTAGCAGTCCAGGTATACATTAATCTTGATATTATTTTAAGGGTGCTCAAAAAGCTGACTCTAGTATTGCTTATGATTGATTTCTGTAACATTGAGTTAAATTGAACCTCAACCTTGCCAAATTCCTAGCCCTTCCCTAAGGCTACACTGAGTAGGACTGGTCTGTTATCTCAGTTTCCTTATTTTACCAATAACAGTCAATTAACAAGTGTATCAAACAACTATAGATGCCTTAGGCCATATGGACCCCTGATCTAGGCATTAGCTCTACCTATAGTTTTAGGTTCCAACAGTTTGTATCTCTGTGTTGATTACCTCATAGTGCCAATGTTATCAGACCACTTGTTTTTTCCCTTCCCCCTATACTATTGTAAACCCCATAAAAGAACTGTATGTTGCCTAAGGATTAAGCTCTTTACCATCACAACTTCATCCCAGAAAACCCTGAACCATGGAAGCTCTTGACCATCAGAGCTCCTAACCATGGAAGCTCTTTTCCACCAGTTTGCTCACTGTCTGACTACCTTATGCCAGAACTTTCTTTGTCTGTGTGTCTTTATTCTCACCTTATGTTCTCTTTCCATTAGTCCTTAACCTGTAACCCATTTTCTCTCAGTTCCTGGTTCCCCTTTCTTAGTGTCCTACCCACCTGGAACCTTCATGGAGCCATTGGATGGCTTCAGATAAGAAACTTGCTATGTCCCCAAATCAAGAAAATGAACTGTTTGGAGAAGGTGCCATAATGAAGCCTGAAGAATTCACACACTGCATCAAAAGATCCAGAATGAACTTAGGGATTTAGTGAATTGAACTGTGGCAGGTTGAATGCATTTATTTTGAATGTAAATTCTTATGCCAAACGGGATTGCTCCCTAATAGGCTTTTTGTTAATGCACTCACCTAATATTGATTTTGCTCTCTCTCTTTTATTTCCTTCTTATCCCCAAATCATTGTAATTTCCTCTTAAAAAGTGCAATATTTTATGTACCTCTAGTTAAAGATCTTTAGAGATATAAGCTGGTTATGTATACTTATTCATTACATTGTAATTTCCCCTTAGTGCAATATTGTATGTACCTCCAGTTAAAGATCTTTAGAGATATAAACTGGTTATGTATACTTATTCATTAGGGAAACTAGGCATGCAAATCTGGGAGATTTCTACATGCTTGTTTTCCAATGGAATCACAAGGGGGGATTGTGTAATTAGAATTTGCTCCCCAGGACTCTCTTGCCCAGAATGGGTGGAGCTACACAAAACTTATATCTTCCCTACCTTAGTACATAATGTAAATACACAAGAAACAATTATCAATTTAATTGATGAGAATGACAATGAGGAGACAGCATATCAAAGTCTATGGGATACAACTGAAGCAGTACTCAGGGGAAAATTTATATCTCTAAGTACATATATCAACAAAATAGAGAGGAAGGAGATCAATGAATTGGGCATTGTAAAGCTCTGGCTGCTAAATGACTGGCAGCTTCACAGCAGAGCTTGCGGGGGTTGGGCAGTTGTTGGGGCCAGTAGCAATTCAAACCCCCTGCAGGCAAGAGCTTAGAGAGTCCTTCACAGTGAGGGCCCAAGCCCAAAGGCTCCTTTGGAGATGGCAACAGAATAATTTTTTGATGTTAAATATGGCTAAGATGGTATAAAGGCAGTAGTGTTGATGTCTCAGCTAGTTAGGGAATAATTCTCAGGCTTGAATGTATGGAAAGCCTATGAAAATTTCCAACAGCAGGGAGACTCCCCCCAACTGTCAACTCTAACAGAATGGAGGATTCTTCAAAAGTTGATGGTTTTAAACAGCAGAATTACTACAGTCTCTTGTTCCAGGTAACTTCTTTAATTAACTAAGGAAGGTATTAACAGAGGATGTTGGGAATTTAGGAAAGATGGGGAAGGATAAAGGATTTAGGAAAGTCTAATGCTAAATCTAGAAAAGTGGGAACTAGGCAGTCCCCCTTTCAGGGAAAGCCTCTGGTGGAAGTTCCACACTCAGTTTGGTTTCAGCTTCTGCTCTCTAGCTTGTAGATGACTGGACTAGTTAGATCAGATGACAATAAGTGACTGATGTTCTTCAAAGATGATTTGTAGAAGTTGATAGCATTATGCTTGATGATGCATATATATATGTATATATATATATATATGTATATATATATATATGCTGCTGAATGGAAGTTGTGATAGAGATAGACTGGAACAGCTGGATACAGCACTGAAGATTCAGGCTAATCCCAATCCTGAAGTAGATTACAGGAGTTCAGTAGAGAGTACTCAATACTTCCACCCTCTCACCCACGCTCATGACTGAGTTAGTTTGCCTGGGATCCACCTCCTTATATAGTGCTGCCCCAAAGGTCTTTTAACTGACTCCTGGCTTCTTTGAGGTTCTAATTCTGAACCCCAACTTGCTGTTGCTTATAGAAAAATAAAAAACTAGAATAAGAACAAATTTTAAAACCCCAGATAAAAACTAAATTGGAAATCTTAAAAATCAAATGAGAAATTAACAAAAGTAAAAGAACTATTGAACTAATAAATAAGTCTAGGAGCTGGTTCTTTAAAAAAACAAAATAGATAAAAGTATTGGTTAATCTAATTTAAAAAAGAAAGAAGAGAATCAAATTAACAGTATCAAAAATGAAAAGGGTGATCACACCTCTAATGAAGAGGAAATTAAGGAATTGTTAAGAGCTATTTTGCCCAATTATATGACAATAAATATGACAATTTAGGTGAAATGGATGAATGGTTACAAAAATATAAATTGCCTAGATTAACAAAAGAGGAAATAGAATATTTAAATAATCCCATCTCAGAAAAAGAAATTGAACAAGTCATCAAGGAACTCCCTAAGAAAAAATCCCCAGGGCCAGATGGAGTCACAAGTGAATTCTATCAAATATTTAAAGAATAACCAGTCCCAATACTATACAAACTATATGACAAAATAAGGAAAGATGGAGTCTTACTAAATTCTTTTTATGACACAAATATGGTACTGATTCCCAAGCCAGGCAGAACAAAAACAGAGAAAGAAAACTACAGATCAGTCTCCTTAATGAACATAGATGCAAAAATCTTAAATAAAACACTAGGAAAGAGAGTATAGCAAGTTATCATAAGAATTATCCACCATGATCAGCTGGGATTTATACCAGGAATGCAAGACTGGTTTAATATTAGGAAAACCATCCACATAATTGACCATATCAACAACCAAACTAAAAGAAATCACATGATTATCTCAATAGATGCAGAAAGAGCCTTTCACCAAATACAATACCCATTCCTATTGAAAACACTAGAAAGTATAGGAATAAAAGGTCCTTTCTTCAAAATAATAAGTAATATTTATTTAAAACCATCAGCAAGTATCATCTGCAAAGGGGATAAGTTGGAAGCCTTCCCAATAAGATCAGGAGTGAAGCAAGGATGCCAGTTATCACCACTATTATTTAATATTGTACTAGAAATGCTAGCAATAGCAATTAGAGAAAAAGAAATTGAAGGTATCAAAATAGGCAATGAGGTAACTAAACTATCATTCTTTGTAGATGATATGATGGTATACCTAGAGAATCCAAGAAAATCAACTTAAGAGCTAGTGGAAATAATGAATAACTTTAGCAAAGTTGCAGGTACAAAATAAACCCACATAAATCATCAGAATTTCTATATATTTCCAACAAAACCCAGCAGAAAGAGTTAGAAAGAGAAAGTCTATTTAAAAATCACTCTAGGCAATATAAAATATTTGGGAATCTATTTGACAAGACTAATTCAGGATTTATATGAAAACAACTACAAAACATTTTTCACAAATAAAACTAGATCTAAACAATTGGCAAAACATTAATTGCTCATGGGTAGGATGCGCTAATATAATAAAAATGACAATCCTACCTAAATTAATTTACTTATTCAGCTCCATACCTATCAAACTACCAAAAATCTTTTTTATAAAACTAGAAAAAATTATAACAAAGTTCATCTGGAAGAACAAAAGATCAAGAATATCAAGGGAACTAATGAAAGAAAATGTGAAGGATGGTGGCCTAGCAGTACCAGATCTTAAATTGTACTATAAAGCAGTGATCATCAAAACAATATGGTATTGGCTAAGACAGTGATGGGCAAACTTTTTAAAGAGGGGGCCAAAGGAAAGGAAATGCTCATCTGTCAGTCTGTTTCTAAGGCAACTCTTTCCAAGTTTCATCGTATGGTATCCTACCCATTATATTCATCAGATTAGGAATAATGTCATGGGCTAGAGAGAACATTTCAGGTCCCCACCCCCACACCCTGCCCCCCATCTGGCCTACAGGCTGTAGTTTGCCCATCACTGGGCTAAGAGATAGAAAGGAGGATCAATGGAATAGATTTGGGGTAAATGACCTCAGCAAGCTAGTGTTAGATAAACCCAAAGATCCCAGCTTTTGGGACAAGAACCCATTATTTCAAAAAACTTCTGGGGAAATTGGAAAAAAGTATGAGAAAAATTAGACCTAGATCAACATTTCACACTCTATACCAAGATAAATTCAAAATGGGTAAATGAAAAATATAAAAGGGGAAATGATAAGTAAATTAGGTGAACATAGAATAGTATACCTGTCTGATATATGAGGAAAAGAATTTAAGACTGAGCAAGAGAGAGAATATTATGATTATAAAATGAATAATTTTGATTAATGAAATTCTCTGACAAAGTTTCAAATTTATAAAGAACTAAGTCAAATGTGCAAGAAATCAAGCCATTCCCCAAGTGACAAATGGTCAAGGGATATGAGTAGGCAGTTTTGAGATTAAGAAATAAAAACTATCAATAATCACATGAAAAAGTGTTCTAATTCCCTTCTGATTAGATGAAAACATCTTTGAGGTACCATCTCCTACCTAGCAGATTAGCTGATATGAGTCAAGGAAATTAATAAATGTTGGTGGGATTCTGGAAAGCAATTTGGAAGTATGCCCAAAAGGCTTTAAAAGAATGCATACCTTTTGATTCAGCAATAAAATAGTACTACTAGGTTTGCACCCCAAAGAGATTTTTAAAAGTTTATATAAAAATGTTTATAGCCACATTTTTTGTGGTGGCAAAAAATGGGAAAATGAAGGGGTGTCCCTCAATTGGAGAATGGCTGAACAAATTGTGGCATATGATGGTGAAGGAATACTATTGTGCTAAAAAGAATGAACTACTTGATTTCTATAAAAACTGGGAAGACCATGAACTGATACAGAGTGAAATGAGCAGAACCAGGAGAACATTATACGTAGTAAATGAATATTGTAGTACAATCAAATGTAATCAACTTTGCTACTAATAGTAGTGCAATGATCCAGGACAATCCCAAAGGACTTATGAGAAAGAATGCTATCCCCACACCGAGAGTAGAAATGCAGAATAAAAATATATGATTTTCACTTGTTTATATGGGTATAGGATTTGGGGTTTTGGTTTTCATTACAAAAATGAATAATATGGAGTATATACCTAGTGGAATTGCTTGCTAGCTCCAGGAGGGTGAGAAGAGCCAGGAAAGAACTCTGGGGTAATATGTCTGTCTGTCTTTCTGTCATTCTTTCTAGGGGGTAATGTTCGTTCGTTCCTTCCTTTTTTCTGAAAGGTTCACCAAAGGAAATTCAGAAGTAGTCAGATAGACTTGCAAAGAGCAGGTAGGAGAGAATAGACTGGAGGAAGAGGCTGGTCTATAGTGTCAAATACTGTAAAGAGGAAGAAGGAATTAAGAGTCCAGAGATGTTGTAAAGGTAGAAATTATAAGATCTGACAACTAATTGGATATGTGGGGAGGAGGGGATAACTGGAAAGATGGTGGTACCTTAGAAATTAGCAACCTAAATTATTAAATTTAACAATAAGAGATGGTTGGGGACTTTGGAAACTGCAGTTTTGGGGTGTTTGTGTGTGAAAATCTGATTGCAAAAGTCTGAAGAATGAGTGGGAGGTGAGGAAGTAGAGAAGTGGAGGATTTTTTTTTTCTTTGAATTTGGTTGTGAAAAGGAAATATAGGAAAATAGCTTGCGGGGAATGGCAGGGTCAAGTGAAGATTTTGTTGGCAGTAGGGGAGGAGATAAGATCGAGGGCACAAGTACAGGGCTGGCACTATACCTCTTTGTATTTGGAGAAGATTTAAGAATGGAGAAGAATGTTGAGGGGGTTTGAAGTATAGAATTGGGGCAAAGGGAAGGATTTAATGACACTAAAGGGCTTTCCCTTTATAAAGTTCCCCTGCTGAAAGGCTGATTTTCCTCATGTACCAAGATTTAGGATTTACTCTACCAACATAATGGGCAGCTATGTGACATAGTGGATAGTGCCAGACCTGGAGTCAGGAAGACTCATCTTCCTGAGTTCAAATCTGACCTCAGACACTAGTTGTGTGATCCTGGGCAAGCTACTTCACCCTGTTTACCTCAGTTTCCTCATCTGTCAAATGAGCCAGAGAAGGAAATAGCCAGCCACTCCAGTGTTTCTGCTAATAAAACCCTAAATGGGGTCATGACTGAACAACAACTATCTATTGAGTATGGCTGACTACATTTCTTCTTCAGGATTGTAGGTATATATCCCTGGGACTGAGGGAGTGGAGTTCCTTAAGGTTATAGACTTCAGCCACTATTTGGTATGACTCTAATATTATCAATGATTACCATACCAATAGAATTTAACCCTTTGATATCTCCTCAATAACACTGATAACTAATTTATATCAACAGCTTTTTTTTTTGTTGCAAAGATGTTTTACTGGAAGGATCAAAGAACTGACAACCTTCTGACTCCAATTATATTTTTCTAACTCTCAATGCCTTTTCTTACCTTATGTCTTAGAATCAATACTGTGTATTGATTGGTTTCAAGGCAGAAGAGGAGTAAGGGCTAGGCAATGGGGGTTAAGTGACTTGCCCAGGGTCACACTGGGAGGAAGTATCTAAGGTCACATTTGAATCCAGGATCTCCCGGACCCCTAACCTGGCATTCTTTACACTGTGCCACCTAGCTGGCCCTCTGGAGAGTTTTTTCTGACTTTGAAGCTAACAAAGTCAAAGCCTGTTGATGTCTTCTCTAAAGCTAATTAACGCCTGGGCAGGAAAGAAGAAAAGGCCAAGAGAAGACAAAAGGGCCATGCATTCCGGGCCAAATGCCCCAGTTACTGCCTCTGGGCTTATCTGAAGCTTTCTAGTTTTTGCCTTAGCCCCTTCTAGAGGAGAGAGTTTAAGCCCAGACAGTCAGTTCTGTTTGGAAACCAATTGGTTTACCTTCACCTCAATGGACAAGAAAGCGTCCTAGAATACCTCTACCACGAGTCATCCTCAAATACTCCCAGAAGTAGGTTCCCCCCCCCTCCAAGGTATGCATGCTCCGAAGACTGAACCTCCAAAGCCCCCCCCCCCAACCCTATCCCCTAGCACCCCAATAAATCTCTGGCGGAGTTGGATGCGAGGAAGTCAGACCCTATCCATTCCTAGGATTCCCCAGGATCTAGCCCCAGGCTTTGGGAAGCCTCTGGGTAGAGCCAGGACTGAAATTACATAACCCAATATCGCAGAAAAGTGCCCTACTGGGTTCGAGGACGTGAGTTTGAATCGGGACTTGGCCACTTGTGAACCTGGGTGATCTTGGTACCGGACCGTCTTCGCCGGGCCTTGGGCTCAGCCAGGACAAGTAGAGGGGGCCGGACTAGGGGCTGTCTGCAGCTCTAAATGCCTTCCCCCTTCTCCCAATCTGGGGGCAGGGCGGGGGTCTCGATACAAGGTTTCCCCCTTTCCCCCATCCCGAGGCGGCTGAAGCTGGAAGCGGGCAGCCGCGAGGATCTCAGCAGGGAGGCTGGGGCGCCGGTGCTGCGGGTTCGGGTAGCTGCCAGGCCACGTGGAGATCAGCCTATCACTGCTAGGAGGACCGGGAGATATTTTCTCTCCCCAGTGAGATGCACGTGGGGAGTTCTTTTATTCGGCTTTACTCATGCTGAGGGGCGTCCACCGCAGAGTCTCTGGGAGGGAAGCCAAACTTGCAGCTTAACGGGGTGCAGCTTGGTGAGCTGCGGCGTGCCGGGCGGCGGGGTGAGGAGGGGGAAGGGGACCTGCCGACGTGCTTCCCCCGAGCCCCGCCCCCCTCGGCAGCGGAGGTCACGTGCCGCGCCGCGGGGTGGGGGGGTGGTATATTGGAGAGGAAGAAGGAGGGGCCGCGGCGGCGTGAGAAGGGGAGGTGGTGTAGGCGCCGGAGCATCCTGCGAGTAGCAGGGCCGTGAGGAGGTAACGGGACCGGGACCGGGACCCAGGCAGTATCTGGGAGGGCTAGGGGGTTCGGAGGAGAGGAAGAACCGGCGCTTGACTGGAGTTGGGGAGATTCGGGGGCTTTCCAGGGGGCGTCGCGGGGCTCAGAGGCATCCAGGGGACTTGGGGAAGGGAGGTTGAGTAGAATCTGGGGGAGCTGAGGCTGAATCTGAGGGCCGACGGGGGGCCACTGAGGACAATCTAGGGGGCTGAGGAGAATATGGGGACCAGGGGACTCTGACAATGTGGGGTGGCTGAGAAGAATTGGGGGGCTCTTAAGGTAATCTGAAGGCCGGGGTGGGCGCTGAGGGGAATCAGGGGGCGCAGTTTTCTATTAATTCCCTCTACTCCCCCAACGCGGCACTAAGTGGTGGGGTACCCAGGCAGAAGGCGGTGCCTGTCCTGCCCTCAGGGAACCCTCAATCGAGGGCCGGAGTGGAGTGGAGAAATTGTCGCTCAACCTCGGAACGAAGCTCTGAGGGGAACCAAACCAAAACGGAGCCTAGGGGTGGTTGGGGGGAGTTCTCTGACTCACCTCCCGCCTGTGCGCCTCCCCCACGGGGCTGTCTGCCCACTCCCGGGGCGGGGGCTGCTCTCCGAGGGGAGCCAGAATTGGGAGTTCACATGGAGCCCCTCCACCTAGCTGCGGCTGAGAGCGCACGAGGCGGCCAAAGAGCGGGGTCACACCGAGTCAGGGCCCCGAAGAGATGCTTCTCCGGGCTAAAGGGATGATGCTGGGTTCCACAGTTGCAGCTGGGCAGCGGAGCTGGGTCATTGGCCCCAGATAAGGCAGGTACAGGTTGCTGGGAGCGCTGGGAGTTAGTTCTTCATCTGGGTAGAAAGAACAAAGCCGAAGAAGCCCCCAGACTGCTATCCGGGAAGAACTTTCGTGCTTCCTTCTTCCCCCATTGGACGTCTGGAGGTCTGTTCCACAGACCCCCACCCCCGGGTAGTGTCTCCTCCTCCCTCTTTATTATTATTATTTGGTTTGATAGGTTCAAGAACGCTTGGTTATGTCTTCTCTGTGTTTCAGGCCCCATGTAAGATAGATTTGTTATTTTCCTAGAAGATGGGTTGAGGGTGTTTTAAAAGGGGAAAGGAGAAAATGTTTTAGGGTGGAAGGGCTATTAGGGACTTTCTAGTCTCCTCCCTTTCCTCCACAGCCCTTGCACAGGTTGAGTAAACTAAGGACCAGAGAATGAAAATGGGACAGCTGGGGTAGCTCAGTAGTTTGAGAGCGAGGCTTAGAGATAAAAAGTCTTGGGTTCAAATTTGACCTTACACACTTTCTAGCTTTGTGACTCTGGTCACATTACTTAATCTTCAATTTAATTAAGTTTAATCACTTAAAACTGCTTAGCCCTTATAGCCCTTCTACCTTGGAACTAGTATACAATATTGATCAAAGACAGGAGGTAAGGATTATTTTTTGAAAAAGGAAGCGATTTGCCTTAGGTCATTCAGTCTATAAGTAGCAGTAGTAACAGTTTTTAGTCTTGCTACTTATAAATCCAGTATCTTTATTAAACATATAATAATGGCTGTTGAATTCTTTTTTACCCCTCTCAGCAGTATTATATGGTATTAGAGTTGAAGGTTGCTGGAGTACCTTAGTGCTGCCTTGCACTGAGCAGCTGCCCGTTTAGAATAAAGAACCTGCTATTTGGGAATTTGGGAACTGCTCTGCACTTGGAAAAGGAAAAAAGTGAATTTTTTAGAATTGAAGTTTGGATTACTGGAGTCATGAATTTTGTAATAATACCTAACATTCATAAACAATTTTCAGAGTCCTTTTATACTTATTATTTCTTCTGATCTATTGAGGTTTTTTATTCTAGAGTAGTATTTGTACATTCCATGTTTATTATTCTTTTCCAAGAAAGTTTTCAAACACCTCAATTCCTCATAAATGTAATACTCAGATTAGTGTTCTTTCATTTCCTTAGTTCTTTTCCTAGACTCTTATGTTGAACAGATCTCTAGCTTTCTGTATCTGTGTTCCCATTATACATTATTCTTAATTTCTATGCTTTATACCATATTTGTGTAAATCTAATTATTTATAAACTGATCAAGAGGCATTAATGATAAAAGGGCTGGCTTTCGAGTCTGGAAGATCTGAATTTAAGTCCGGTTTCTGAAACAAATTGGATTTTGGAAGCTGGGCAAATCATTTAACCAAGCAACCTTTAAAGGCTATAGATTATATAATTGTTGCATCTCTGTATTTATAGAGGGAGCTTCTTCACTAGGAATTCTTAATACCATCGAAATTACAGGTCTGGTTAAAACAAAATTAAACTCCTTCAAAATATCTCTTTTTCCTATAAATGGGAGAACATTCTACCTATTTTAATATATAAATTAAGTGCTGTACCACTTCAGTACAATTTAGCCATCTATCTTAGGTGCCCTGACTCTAAATTAATTTCATTTGAACTCAATGTGTTTTTTGTTTATTTTCATTTTTAATTTTATCTTTTTTTTATCACCTTCATATCCAAATAGATCTTTTCCTCTTAGAGGTTCATTTCCCATAGCAAAGAATAAAAAAGAGGAGAGGTAAAAAGCAGTTCAGCAGAGCCAACAAGAAGAACTTGGTCTGATAACAAACGCAATTCAACATTTAAAAATAAAATTTATTGCAATTTGTTTTTACAACTCTTGTATTCTCAGAGGACCATCACTTTTTGTATTAATTTATTTTTTTAAATTAAAAATTTTTTCCTCCCTTCTGCTTCCTTTCCCATAGAGATTATAAAATAAAAAAGAAAACTTTGTAACAGATATTCAAATTAATTTTGTCAAATTCTCATATTGGCCATGCTCCAAAAATGTCTCATTCTGTTACCTCTCTGTCACTAAGGTAGGTAACTTTTATCAGCCCTCTGGAATCATGATTGGTTGATCAGAGGTCTTAAATTTTTTTTGTGTTTGTATTGGCTCCAAGGCAGAAGAACAGTAAGGACTAGGAAATGGGGGTCAAGTGACTTGCCCAGGGTCACACAGCTAGGAAGTGTCTGAGGCCAGATTTGAATTTAGGACCTCTAGTCTCTAGGCCTGACTCTCAATCCACTGAGCCATCCAGCTACCCCCTTAAATTTTTTTGAGTTGTTTATCTTTACTGTGTTATTGTTTTAAGTTCTGGTTCTGCTCACAAAGTGATTCTCATTTTGCAATTAGTTCATACATCTTACCAGGTTTCTCTGAAACTGCCCTTTTCATCTTATAACACAATTATTACATTCAAATACTATAATTTGTTGAGTCATTCTGCATTTGATGGGAACCCTCTTAGGTTCCAGTTCTTTGTCACTACAGAAAAAGTTAGAATCACTTCTTACGATAAAAAATTAAAGGGAGAAGGAGAAAAGAGTTCTGCAAAACCAGTTAATATATCAGAAAGTCTGACACTGTTTAAATAAGGCACTTGTGTGTGTTTGGCCACTGGACAATGTTTTTTTCTGATGTAACATGCTGAATGATAGTGCTAGAACTATTTGACCCACAAGTATTAGTCAGGAATACTTGAGTGATTTAATGGTTGACTAAATGGTTCGAAAGTATACTTCTGAAAGGTGATGGAATGCTCTCAGATGGGGAGTGGTTGAATAGGAAACAGTTAATTCATAGTTTATTAATTTAAAAAATTTGTTAGATTTTTTTTTTGTATTTTTACTCAGTTTTCTTTAGCCCTGAAAATACTGATTAATACTTCCTCTTTCTCAGTTACCTCCTTTTGACTTCCTTACCTTCAGGCTGCAGTTTAATGTCTGAGGCCCCAGTTAAGTTACCCCTCCCCCTACATTGTTGTCAGACCATTACTTGTATATTACTGTTTTCTTTTCTTGACTTAACCTTGTGAGTAGCCATACTACTGACTTCTTCCTACACTCCTGCTTCCCTCCTCCCCTCTTTCCCATGTGGCAGTGTAACTGAATTATTATTGCTGCCCTAAAGTCATATGCCATGACTATTCCTGGAAGGTACATAGTCTTTCCTAATTGTATTTCCCAAAGGGAAGGAAACTTGTCTGAGAAATTTGTGTAGATTTTTTTTTGTTTTTTTATTTTTTTCTTAACATAATACTTTATTCACCTAATAGTTTATAGTAAATATCCTGCAGTTTCTGAATAAGCAAGCAGATTAGTTTGGACTGGCAAAACCACTTAAACTAGTTTTTCCCCCTGTACTTCTTAGGCAAGGCATTCTAGTTTGATTGTAAATGATGGAACTTACCAGTAACTGAACCTCTTCCACTCCAGCCCTTCTCAACACTATCTTAATACCCACAGATTCCACATAAAGGAGATGTTAGTAGTTACTCTTTGTATAGTCTCAGTTCTTGTGTAGCTTCCTTCAAACTAAAGTTGAGTAGTCTTCTCACCTTCCAAAGCAGAGACTTTATTAATAGAGTCTGGAGTGAATTGCCTCGTGTTAATGATGATTTCTAAAGCCCTTTTTGGCTCTGTATCTTATGGACTTATTAAACTCTATGGCTTGGTTGGCCTTTGACTCCTACTTTGGTTGACAGTTGAGGTGGGGTGCAGTGGTATGAGGCTTTTATATTTGGAATCTCTTCCGGGATATCAGCTGAAAGGGTGGCAAGTACTACTACCTTTTAAAATATTTTCTTTAATTAAAATTTTTTAAAATTTATTTTAAAGTATTTTTCCGTGGTTACATGATTCATGATCTCTCCTTTTCCTCCCCCTCCTCCCTTTCTAGACCTGACAAGCAATTCCATTGGATTATACATGTATTATCACTCACAGCCCATTTCCATATTATTAATTTTTGTAATAGAGTAATTTTTTAAAACCAAAACCCCAAATCCTATACCCATATAAACAAGTGATAAATCATGTATTTCTTCTGTGTTTCTTTTCCCACAGTTCTTTCTCACAATGTGGATAGCATTCTTTCTCATAAGTCCTTCGGGATTGTCCTAGATCAGTGATGGGCAAACTTTTTAAAGAGGGGGCCAACATTTCCCAGCTTTGTGACCCTGGGCAAGTCACTTGACCCCCATTGCCTACCCATACCACTCTTCTGCCTTGGAGCCAATACACAGTATTGACTCCAAGATGGAAGGTAAGGGTTTTAAAAAAAAAAAAAAAAAAGAGGGGGCCAAAGGAAAGGAAATGCTCACCTGTCAATCTGTTTCTAAGGCAACTCTTTTGAAGTTTCATTGTATTGTATCCTAATCATTGTATTTGTCAGATTAGGAATAATGATGCTTGGCAGGATAGAACATTTCAGGGGGCTGTAGTTTGCCCATTACTGTCCTAGATCATTGCATTGCTATTAGTAGTAAAAGTCCATTACATTCAGTTATTCCACAATGTTTCTGTTCTGTGTACAAGGTTCTCCTAGTTCTGCTTATTTCACTCTGCATCAGTTCATGGAACTCTCCAGTTTTTATAGAAATCAAGCAATTCATCATTCTTTATAGCACAATAGTATACCGTCACCATCATATACTATAGTTTGTTCAGCTATCCCCAATCAAGGGAAACTCCTTCATTTTCCAATTTTTTGCCACCACAAAAAGCATGACTATTAAGTATTTAAGTAACTTAAAAAAAATCTCTTGTGAGGGGCAGTTGGGTAGCTCAGTGGATTGAGAGTCAGGCCTAGAGATGGGAGGTCCTAGGTTCAAATCTAGCCTCAGACATTTCCCAGCTGTGTGACCCTGGGCAAGTCATTTGACCCCCATTGCCCACCCTTACCACTCTTCCACCAAGGAGCCAATACACAGAAGTTAAGGGTTAAAAAAAAAATCTCTTTGGGGTAGTTACTACCACCTTTTTAAATAGATCTAGCTTCTTGCTCTATGACTTAACATTTTATAGGTTTTGAGTATCTGAAATTTCTTTGTGAAATTCTTGTCTGTATTCTCCAACCTTGAAGACCCACTTGTCCCCAAGTTGGTTGTTAGGAAAGAGAGGGAATAGATTTCTAGCCAAGATGACTGGCTAAATAGATGTAAACTGCTACTCCATTAAAAAAAAAAAAAGGAAGTTCTTACTACACTGAATAATTAATAAATCCAATGAAAACTACTGAAACTTTCATTTCAAACCTTCACAGAAAGTCATGTGCAATAGAGAAAGTCAGCAAAGCTAGTACTAGATTCAAGCAAACAAGGTAGTAACCTTATAGTGGAACAAGAGATGGACCAGAGATAATTGTATCCTGTAGGACTTTTGAGTCAGCAAAAGTAGTGTGTATACAACCTAGAAAGGTTTAGGAAATATCAGAACCTAGAAGAAGCCCCAGGAAACAGCAGCCACTTAAACAGTGAGACAGGACCAAGCTTAGGATAGCCCAGGCACTTAAGGGCTCAGTATTTTCTAGTAGTGTGTAGAACATGCCAGAGAAGGCCCTGAAGATCCAGCACTTATCTCAAAGTTCCAGGGGGTGCCTAATCCTGGGAGGTGGAGATCAACACAGGAACTCAGGGGACCCAGGGTGAAACCAAGCACAACTGGTCACCATCTGCAAAAGTCTAGCAAGATGTCTGGCCTGCCTCTGGCACAAAACTCCAGTACAGGAACTAAATAAGGCTGGAGAGATGAGCAAATAAATTATCATTTAAAAAAATTGTAAATTCAGAGATCCTCCAAAAAGCTGCCTAGAAGAAGAAAATAACTAACAACTTCAGACAGAGGCTTAAGAAAAAATGGATTTTCCTCAAGTATTACATGGTTTCCTAGAAGAAATGAAAAGATTGAGGAAAACCCTTAAGGAAAGAATTAGGAGAATAAATAGAAGAAAAAGTGGTAAGCCTTACCCAAGTAATAGATTTCTATTCCTAGACTAGAATGGACCAAACAAATGAGTGAGACAACAAGAAACATCAAAACAAAAAGAAAAAATTGAAAATATAAGAGCTGATATAAAAAACAATTGACATGAAAACCAGGTCAAGGAGAGATAATTTTAAATTATTGGACTTCGTAAAACCTGTGATTTAAAAAAAAAGGTTTAGATAGACTATATTTTGAGAAATCATAAATGAAAACTGCCCAGATCCATTGAATCAGCGGGCAAAATGAAGATCAAATCCATTGACTTTTTAGTGCTTCAAGGACAGAGCCCTACCACAAAAAAGGCCCATGGATAGCCAAGGATAAAAGTAGGAGCACCAAAATTCTTAGACATAAATATGTTCATGAAGAAACCCCAAAAGGATGTCCAAAAATGTCAGTGGAAAATCCCAGAGTGCCCATGGCAAAGGAAAAACAATACTGTAAGCAAACAAAAAAAGTTATAAGTATGAAGGCATCATAGGATCACAAAAGACCTGCCAGCTTCTACTCAAAATGAATATAATATTTTAAGAGAGGAGAGGCTTACAACTGTTAGGATTAAAATTCTCTGGAGACTCTATATTAATTTATAATTATTTAGCAAAAGTGATTTGGAGAGAGAAAGACATAGTCACATGGCTGAGCCTGAGTTTGAGGCTTTCTAGCTGAGAGACTATGGGCCAGCTACTCCACTAGGCAAGTCCCTAGACAAAGAGCCTTGCTGCTTCCTCAGTCCTTAAATTAAAACCCTGATGACTTCATGCCTTCTGGGTCTCTCTGGTTGGATAGGCATGACCTCAGAGCAGGTCAGAGGCCAGTCTTGGATGCCAGGAGTCAGAGCCAGAGACAAGCATTTGCCACAGGGCAGCCTCCCATAGTATGAATTCATGCCCAATTAAAGGGTGGGGCTGATACTGAAATGGATTTTCAACTTTCAAAAAGGAAAGAGGGGTACAAATTTATATTGAATTCACACACAACTAGGAGTAACTTACCCTTCAAAGCTTAATATAATTCTATGGGGTGGGGGTGGGGTGGAATTTTAACCTTTAATGGAATAGAAGATTCAAGCAGGAGAGAGATTTAAAGAGGAAATATAAGAGGGAATAGCCATATGCAAAACATTTTAGATCCTGAAGGGGAAATGAAAAGAAAAGCCAAGAACTAGAACTTAAGAAGGGAGACACCATTAATTGGGGTATGTCTGACTGAATTGTGTTATAGATTGTAATGGAATATTATTGTACCATAAGAAACAATGAAAGATGATTTCAGAAAATCTTGGGTAATATGAACTGATGCAGAATTGCAGTGACAGAACCAGTAGAACAATTTATACAAAGATAACACTGTAAGGAAAAATAACTTCAGAAGGCAGTGAACTCTGATCTGTGTAACGACCAGCCATTTCTGCAGAGGACCTAGGATGAAACATGTTAACCAAGAGGCAGATATCGACATTTTTAGACATGGTCATTATGTGGATTTATTTTGATTGACTTTGCTTATTTGTTAAAAATTTTCCCCCTTTTGGGATTTGGGGGATGGTTTGAAAGGGAGAGAAAGGGTTAGTAATACTGATGCCAAGGAGGAGCAGCTGGGTGGCTCAGTGGATTGAGAGTCAGATCTAGAGAGGAGAGGTCCTAGGTTCAAATTTGACCTCAGACACTTCCTAGCTGTGTGACTCTGGGCAAGTCACTTAACCCCCATTGCCTAGCCCTTACTCCTCTTCTGCCTTAGAACCAATACATAGTATTAATTTTGAAAGTATTGTGTGGAATTTTATATACTTAAGAAAACCAAGTCATGTGAAATGGAGATTTATAGTTTTATATGGTTTTATTGTATTTTGCTGTTGATATGGAAATACTATTTTTTTTCTACTAAGTGCAGAATAAAAATTTTTTTAATTTAATTTTCCATTTATCTATCTATTTCTTGATTAGGGCCCTTACCTTCCGTCTTGGAGTCAATACTGTGTATTGGCTCCAAGGCAGAAGAGTGGTAAGGATAGGCAATGGGGGGAGGTCAAGTGACTTGCCTAGGGTCACTCAGCTGGGAAGTGTCTGAAACCAGATTTGAACCTAGGACCTCCTGTCTTTAGGCCTGGCTCTCAATCCACTGAGCCATCCAGCTGCCTCCCAGAATAAAATTTTTAAAAAGGAAGAAGAAAGAGATTTAGGATGGATCATAAGCCCAATCTTGATGAGACTTTAGAAGGCATGTAGTCACTTCCTATATTTTATAGATAAGGCCTAGAGATGTTAAGGTGCTATCCAAGGTTATATAGCTAACATTTATCAGATGATTTGAACCCAGGTCCTTTGACTCCAGAAAAGTCCTCCCTTCCTCCCTTCTCCCCTCTTCCCCCCAATCAGTGTAGACTTGGAGAGGAGTAGGGAAGTTTGAGATTTGTAAGACTAGAGTTCTTTTGTCAGACTTGACTGGAGTCAGCTGCTCTGAATGTACTTGTTACCAGCTCCACTCCTATACTCAAACCTAGAGTTCTTTGTGTCATCATACCTTAAATTTACATAGGATTTCTGTGAGCGTGTATAGATCTGACTTGTCCAACTCTTGGTGTCCTTGGCAGGGATCAGGGGAAGCTTGTTGCAAAGATTAAGGACTTAAAGACATGAGGAGCTTTGTATCTTATGTTTCCTCAATGTTGAACAGGGGTATGGTTAGAATCTGTGGGGGAGAAGATAAATTGGGGAAAGTTACTCTGTAGCCTTCCTAGATCCCTCTCAGATGTACAATTGCACCATTTACAGCAACAAATTCATTTGAATTGGTTTGGTTTCAGGTCCCAATAGCTGAAGCTGTAAAGAATCCAACACACCATGGAAGAAAGGGAGAATGTGAGTCGAATACCTGAATACCGCCCCATCCACCAAGAGGGCCACCTTGGTGCTGGCGACAGCAACATGTCACCTGAGGGACAGCAAGAAGCTCTTCAGCTGAAGAAGGAAATCTCATTGTTAAATGGGGTTAGCCTTATAATAGGCAATATGATTGGATCAGGGATTTTTGTCTCTCCAAAGGGCGTCCTGATTCACAGTGCCTCCTATGGGTTGTCACTTGTGGTATGGGCCATTGGGGGTATCTTTTCTGTGATTGGTGCCCTCTGCTATGCAGAACTGGGAACCACCATCACCAAGTCTGGAGCCAGCTATGCTTACATTTTGGAAGCCTTTGGGGGCTTCATCGCCTTTATCCGTCTGTGGACCTCACTGCTAATCATTGAGCCCACCAGCCAGGCCATTATTGCCATCACCTTTGCTAACTACGTTGTCCAGCCTGTGTTTCCCTCTTGTGAGCCACCATATATAGCTTCTCGTCTGCTTGCTGCTGCTTGTATATGTAAGTATGGGGGCAAAATCTGAGTTAGGTTTTTCAAAGTCTTGTATGGAGATAGTTTATAGGACCATATCTTCCTGCTTTGATGGCCAATGGTCTTCTCTGAACCTGCTTCCCACTGCCCCAAAACCTCGCCTCCAATCTACCCAGGTAAATTTTCCTCTTTAGTATCTCAGTCTTTCTGGTTTTGTAAATAGGTCTCAAATGGAATCTATGGGGAAGTTGCATAGTTCCCCTGTCCTGGGACCCTCTTCGAATATTACTATTTGTACTGTGAGGCTGACAAGAGGTCAGAAATCTCTGGTGTAAAATTATCAATGGCTGACCAGAAGATTTTTGAAAGTCCACCGAGCCCTTGAGGAATCAACAATTTTAATGAAGAAATGGTATAATTCTCATGACTGGTACTGCCAGAAACATTTTATTATAATTAGTTCTTTTCTTATCTCTTTTCAAAAGGTTTAGTAGTAGATAGATCTATGCTCAAAGCCAAAAAGGCCCACTTCTAGCTATATGTCCCTTCACTCCTCAGACCTCCAGGCCAATGCTCTAAGGTGCAGAGAGGGTGCTGATCTGCATTCATTGAGAGTTTTCTTACCTGAGTTCTTTATACTAACTGAATCATAGGTCTACTCCCTGTTCTTAAATGGGATGGATTTTTAAGAAAGTACACAATCTCCTATAGTTATAGGCAGCTTGTAAATGTCAGTCAGAAAAGCAACTTTGAATTTTATATCTGAGTATGTGAGATGTATGTTTAAAGAAGGGGAAAGAAAAAGGTATAAGTATGTCTATGGCTATAGCTCTATCCTTGAAGCACTAAGTCTGCCCTTGGCTGTTTAAGGGGGTTGATTTATTGATTTGCCTTTGAGGTGAGGAGAAACTAGGCCTATTAGAAGTGTGACTAGGTCACTTGGCATTGTTCAGCTGATTGTGTCCTTTTCTTTAAGATTACCTGGCCAACTGTGGGATTATCTTTTGCCCCAGAAATCTTAATCTCAGGTCTGATTGGATTAACAGATAGATGTGTGCTTTAGGTCATATCCAGAATTATAGATGGCAATTTGTGGTTTTCTACTTGTTTTGAGAAAAAAAAAATTCAATCAGTAAAAAAATCTTATCTTCCTTCTATCCTTCACTCCCAATTGAGATTGAAACAAAAATATATAGTCAAATAAATTTCTATATTGGCTATGATAGGAAAAAAATCTTTCTTTGCTCTTGAGTCCTTTACCTCTCTATCTGTACTAGGTGGGTAAAATATTTCATCTAATGATTCTTCTGTAATTGTGATCAGAGTTCCTAAATTTTTTGACTTTCTTTTTGCAGTGTTATTGTCATTGTATAAATTATTTTTATGATACTGCTTATTTCACTTATTTCACAAACTTCCCAAGTTTCTCTGAAACTATTCCCTCCATCAATTCTTGCAGCACAATAGTGTTCCATCACATTTATATACCAAAACATGTCCAGCTATTTCCTGATTGATGGGCATCTGTTCATTTTCAAATCTTTGCTGTTGCCAAAACAACTAGAAATATTTTTGTATATCCTTAGAGTTTTTTGTTTAAGACTAATCAATCGCTCCCTTAACTTACTCTTCTTTTTCTCCATTCTCTCTTCTCCGCTTTGTTTCCCTCTTGAGTGAAATGTATTTCTGCACATGTATGTATTTGCTTTTTTAACAATTAGAGTGAGGTTCATTTGTTGCCTACTCTCATTTCTTCCTCCTTGTGTGTATAAACTCCTATTTGTGAAATAGTTTCCTCTAACCTTCCTTTCCCTTCCCATCACTTCTTCTGCCTTTCCATTTTTCTTTTAGTATCACCAGGATATAAAAGAACTACTGTCAGGCCTTCTGTCTAATTGGACTCCCTCTAGCACCACTGATGATAGGTTTCAGGGGATATACATGTGGGAGTATGCTGGTGTGGGTTTTAAAATTAGGTAAGTGTTTAACTGCCAGGTCTCTGAAAGCATGATGCACTTTATAAAGTTTTTTTTTTTTTTTTAACCCTTAACTTCTGTGTATTGACTTATAGGTGGAAGAGTGATAAGGGTAGGCAATGGGGGTCAAGTGACTTGCCCAGGGTCACACAGCTGGGAAGTGTCTGAGGCCAGATTTGAACCTAGGACCTCCTGTCTCTAGGCCTGGCTCTCAATCCACTGAGCTACCCAGCTGCCCCCGCACTTTAAAGTTTTATCTGCATTACTATAATTTTCACCATTTCCTTTTAGTCTACACAGTCAATTTCTGGGGTGTAAATGCTCAGTCTGAAAATTTTAACAATTGGTTCTCCTGAGCCATTAAGACATGACTCCAACACACACCCGGACACATGTATTGTCTTCTCATATAGGTATATAAACAGCTGCCTTGTTTAGTCCCTTATGAGTGTGCAATAGTAGATTTCGTACCAGAAAACATTCTTTTTGTCCATAGGAACCTCACTATAGCATCATCTTCTTTCCCCATCTCCTAGTGAGTCCAACCAGTGGGGACATGACACTGGAAAGGTCCTTCTTTCATTTTGCTCTCTTGGATGAGAAATCTGAGGCAGACACTGATTCCATGCTGCTGTCAGCCATGCTTTAGTAAGGCGGTTTACCCATGAACAAATAGGCATCCCCCAGTTGCCATATAGTTATATAGCACAATAGTATTGCATCACAATAATATACTTGTTTGTAGTATATTGGCTTGTTTAGCCATTCTACTATTGATGGCCATCCCCTCAATTTTCCAATTCTTTGCCACAACAAAAAGAGTTGCTGTAAATATTTTTGTACAGATAGGTCCTTTTCCTTTTTCTTTGATCTTTTTGGGATACAGACCTCATAGTGGTGCTATTGAGTCAAAGGACATGCACAATTTTATATCCTTTTGGGCATAGTTCCATCAATTGGGGATAATAATGATACTTGTTTTTACATGCCCCATAAGATCTGTTGTAAAGAAAGTGCTTTGTAACCAAAGTGCTGTAGAATATGATTATCATTTACAGAAAACCTGTTCTTACTTATTACTTGGTAATACTTACCAGGATCTAGGAACTTTTATTTCTGTCCGGATAAGTTTGAATATAAACTTGAGTGATCTTAGTCAACAATTGAATAGAACTATGAAGAGATTAGGTCTCTTTGGATAGTCTTTGTGATGGACAGAGAGGCCTCTTTGTGAGGACTGATCTCCTCAGTTGTATTTTTTTCTAAAGAGCTCTCTTTTTTATATCATAGCCTAAGTTTTAGAAGTTACCAGGTTAACTGCAAGAGATGCAGTGACTCAGAAAGACTTAGATCTTCCTGTCTGGTATATAGACTTATTTGGGAGTTTCTGTGAGGAAACTGGAAAGTTTTTACTTAATCATCCCTTTAGCCCAGGGGTATGGCTTTTCATATATTGACAGAATCACAAAAGGGTACCTTTAAAGGTCACAGGGGGAAAGGATGCCAGAGGTCATCTAGTCCCACCTCACTTGACAGAGGAGGAAACCAAGGACCTCTAGATCATGAGCATCAATCAATCAGAGTCTGGGATTTGAACCCAGACTTGTGGATTTCTGAGTCTAGAACTTAATACTTTCCACTGCATCAGGCTATCTCTCCTTAGGAATCTCTATCCTTGTCTGCACCCACTTGGGTGCTTGGTAGGGCTAGAATGGAGGAAAGCAAATGGTTGATTACAACCACAAAGCAGTGTTTCCCTCTTAGAAGATCCCTTTTTATCTAAGCTTTATGCTGATAATTTCTCACAGGAATCATGTAATTTCATTTTATTAATATTTTCCAGTTTTTTCCCATGGTTACAGAATCATGTAATTTTAGAACTGGAAGAACAATGCTATTGTAGATTTAAAGCTGAAATGGACCTAAGAACATCCCCTGGGGTGGTCAACCTCCTCATTTTTCATGTGAGGAAACAGATCCAGAAACTTCCCCTGGGTCACACAGGTAGAGCTGGGATTCTTCCTAGCTCCACTGACTGATGGCAAAGTATCACTCTTCCACTATAGAACAGAGAACTGGGCTCTAGTCCTGATGCCTAGAGCTTCCAGGTCTCCAACTTTTGAGTTCTTCCTCTCAACATCCTCTGTCAATGCCTAGAGTCTAGCTTTGATTTTTTTTCCTTCTCCTTAATTCTTTTTTTGGTTTTTAAACCCTACCTTCTGTCATAAAACCAATACTAAGTATTGGTTCCAAGGCAGACTAGTAAGGGCTAGGCACAGGGTGTTAAGTGACTTGCCCAAGGTCACATAGCTAGGAAGTATCTGAGGCCAGATTAGAACCCAGGACTTCTTGTCTCTAGGTCCGGCTCTCAGTTGACTGAGCCACCTAGATGCCTTTTCCCTTTGGTTCTTATTCAGTAATTCATCCATTGTATCCTTCTAGCTCAGGGGTCATCAATGTATGGCTCTAGAGCCATATCTGGCTCTTTTGAGGGCCAGATATGGCTCTTTCTGCAGGAGCCATAAAGTCCATTTTTTTTTCAGGCGCTGTTACAGGAGCGGCACTGTGAGCACTGTACGGCTCTCATGAAATTACATTTTAAAAAATGTGCCGTTTATGGCTCTTACGGCCAAAAAGGTTGCCAACCCCTGGTCTAGCCATTCTGGTTCTTAGTTCTGAGCTTAAAGAGGTCCAGCCTCTCAAAATCCTGCGTGGATTCTTTCACCTAGGAAGGAAACCAAAGACTGGGAAAACAAATGGGAAGGAGTTTATGAGTGGAGATGCATAGGATAAATAACAGACAAAGAACATGGAGAAGGATGTAGCACATGGGGGGGAGGGAGAGTGTGAGTGAGTGTGAGTGTGAGTGTGCACCCACTGACCTGATTTATTTTACCTTTTCAGCATTGGGAGTTTTCAAGGGTGTCCATTGAACAAAAGAAACAGCAAAGATATTAACATAATATTAGCATCCAATTACAAAGATAAAGAAACAGGTAGTAACACAATTCTACAGCTAGGTGCCCAGGAAGAGTAATTTGCAAGTCCTTGCTGACTAGTGAAAAAACTAATTAATTGCCAGATCTTCCCTTTCTATCTCCGTAACACCTCTCACATTTATCCCTTCATCACTGTTCAGGTAGCTGCCACTTAGTCTAGGTCAGTGATGGTGAACCTTTTAGAGATGGAGTGCTGGGCCCCACCCCCAACCCACCCCCCAGACTGAGTGCTGTGCCGCTGTGCCCCTCCTCCCCACCGAGTGTGAGTGCACACACACACACACACACTCCCCTTTAACCCACACAAGGGAGGGAGAAAGTGCTCCCATTGGGCTGCTGGGTGGAGGGACAAGTGAAGTGAGGAATATTCTCAGTGAGTGTAGAGAGGGGAAGGGGAGTGACCTTGAGAGAGCTGTGCTCCCCTCCAGCTCTGCCACCTGTGAGCTGCCCACCTTCTCCCCTGTGCGTTCCCATTGGGCTCCTGGGCAGGGGAACGAGGGATGTGAAACAATGTCATTAGGCACAGTGGAGAGAGGAGGGAGCAGCTCTGCAACAGTCCCCCTGCTTTTCTAGTAACGAACCCTGGGTGGTAGGGTGGTACTCTGTGTGCCATCTGGCACCTGTGCCATAGGTTTGCCATCACTGGTCTAGGTCCTTGTCACTTTTCTTACTGCGGCCTCCAGAATTGATCTCCTTGTCTCAAATCTCCGCTCATATGCATCCTTTACACAGTTATAAAAGGGAATTTCTTTAAGTGAACATGTCACTCTCCTATTCAGTAAGCTCTAGTGGCTTCCCTGATGCCTATGAGATCCAATATAGAAACTCCTGCTTGACTTCACCCAGCCCTTCACCACCTGCCCCCAACCTATATTTCTAGACTAAGTATATATTACTACCCTTCCCACACTAAAATATAGCCAAACTGGCCTTCTTGATGGTCTTTGCACTTGATATTCCATGTCCTAAATGGTCTTTGTGTGAACCATCTCCCTTGCCAGGAATTCACCCTCACCCCTTCTTTTACTTTTTGTCTCAGCTCATACATTACCTTCTATTTGAAGTCTTTCCTGATCCTTCAGTCCATTCTTCCTGCCTCCCCACCCCAACTGTTATTGCTCTTTCTCTCTAATCTACCTTGTAATTATTCTTATACACACACACATACATATACATGTTTCCTACAGTAAGAATGAAAGCTCTTTGAGAAAGAGGACTGTCATTTTTGTCCTTGATTTGGAGCCTAGCACAATACCTTATCATTGTAGGTGCTTAAATGCTTATTAAGGGTTCAGGGTCTTACTAGAGGTTGGAGAGGGGGAAAGTAGTGGATTATAATAAGGGGGAGGGGGATCAGAGGTGTGGCAATTAGGAATTGATGGACTGATAAGAGATAGGTTTAGGTCAGAGCTTTTGCTTACTTAGAGCATATATATCAGTGTTTTGAGTCTTCATCTGTCCTTGGGTTAGTTAATCCTTATACTCATTTGTCTTAATTCTAATATATATAGTCATAATTGCCAGCTGCAACAGTTTCTTGACCTTCTGGTAGGTAGCATACTTTCTTTTGGACCCTCTCTCTGTTTTATTCTTGCCCAGCCCATTGTCTAATCACTTGTTAAATCTTTGTTTTTGTATTGCCTTTAATGAAATGAATTCTATGATGTATTCCTAAGAGACTTTAGCTCCTGGTTTGTTAAAAAATCCATAAGCCTGTCTGGAGACCTTTGGCCATATGAATTTGAGGAAGAATTGGTTTTCTGAGAGTTGTTCTGGTGTTTTTATATCCCCTGCTACTTGGGAAATTAGAGATTAAAGTTCTAACTGTAGTTGCTTTGAAGGAAAAAGGGAATACTTAAATTTGGTTCAATTAACAAAGTAATTGCTGAGCCTTCTTAATATCTAGCACTAGATAAAACTGACAGGCAGAAAAGATGACAATGTTTTTTAGTTGATCAAGGAACAATCTGAGGCAGTGAACATGAGGCCAGAGAGACTTAGGTTGGGAATCAGATATTAATCTGTATAGTGCAGATGAAAAATGTAATAAAAGATGTTAATGAGCTTGTGCAGTTGAGAAAGACTTCAGGATATATAAGGAAGATGAAGGATGACCATTCTGATGAAGGAATGAGCATGGTGTGTATGGACACCGAGGATGCTAGAATTGGAAGAACTGAGGGAAAAATCTGGAAAGAGAGGAAAAGAGCCAGGAAAAGGTAACTGAGATTTGCATGTAGGAGATAAAAAGGTCACAAAACCCAGATTTGTAGTAAATGGCATGTCTTCTAATGCCCTGGTCCTTTTTTCCTTGCTTGTGGCACAACGTGTTAATTATGGGAAAGAAAGGGAAGAAATGGGTGGGCCCCAAGATGGCACCTAATTCTAACTCTTGTTCAGTACAGATGTTTTATGGTTGCAGTGAGGCAGAATTATTTTGAAAACCAGAGTTTCTGAGGTTAAGTGAGGGGAAAATTAAAGCCAAATTCCTTTACTCATGTTTCTCAAAAGTTACAGAGTTAATAGATTTGGAGCTAGAAGGGGCTTTAGGGGTCATTTTAGTTCACCTCCCTCTTTATTTTGCAGATGAATAAACTGAGCCTCAAAGAAGTATGTAGGAAATATGATAGAGGATTTGTGTAAGATTCAGTAGGATGGGGAAAAGGGATGAAAGGGTTACATTTATCTAAGTGTCATTGAGGTTGTTAGTAAACCAGCAAATAATTCTTGCTATGTAGAAGACAATCTGGTAGGTGCCTATATCTGATTCTTGGATCACTACCCTCTTCCCCAAATTCAGCTAGTCTTCTTCCCTTCTGTTCCCTTCCCCAATGAACTCCATCCACTTGCTTCATGGATGGACTTCTCAGGCTAGTAGGAAGGAAGGTTGGATTACATTGAAGTTGGGTAGGGTGATTCTGGGAAGGGAGGGAGATGGGCAGGTGTCTCAGGAATCTGCCAAACAGCATCTCACATTAGTTATCCCTTAATTTGGCAATTAACTTCCTTCCCATCTGAGACCTTTCCTGGTAGAGAGAGGAGGGTAGTTGAGTAGCATTAGTTGAAGTGGGAAATGGGCAGGTGATAAGTTATTTAATGGAGGGAATTCTGTAGTTTTGGGAAGGGGTAGTTATGTGGTTCATATGCCTGTGTTTCTTAGGTGAAGGGCAAATGCTAGTATAGTCTTTAGAGGTTTATTCAGTCCTGGGTGTGGGGGTGGCTTCATTTCATTGACCCAATTATCCAGTGACTTCTGGTCACCCATCCAGTATTAATTCTAAACCCTGAGTCTGACATGTATTACCATGTCCCCAAGTAGCAGTTAGGGACAGAAATGGAACATTACTGGTGGCTATTGGCATGGAGGGGGCAGGAATTTTCTGTCCAAGCCTGCCTGTGACCTGCTGGCCCACGGGGGTTTTCTCTCCTAGGTCTGCTGACATTTGTGAACTGTGCATATGTGAAGTGGGGCACGCGTGTGCAGGATGTGTTCACCTATGCCAAGGTTCTTGCCCTTATTGCTATCATCATCACAGGCCTTATAAAACTGTGCCAGGGTAAGTTGGTCTTGGGAGGGAGAGAGGATGTTAAGTTTAGCTATCTTGCTGGCTTCTCTGGCATATGTGAGGAGACCTGGGTTCACCTATTTCATCTCAGTGATATGAGAGAGAGGCTATTTCATGTTATCTAATTTGGAGCATAGGGATCTGCAAGATACTGGGTTCTTTGATAGGATAGCCAAAGTCAGTTGGGTATGAGGTTGTGCCCCTTTCTCCTTCAGAGCTATTCATCCTTCACAGACATTGGACACTGTCTAGCCTCTGGGAACTCTTAAAATAAAGGAGCCCAGAGCTATGTTGGGAGATAGTGAGTCATATTGCAATTGCTATAGGGCTCAGTGGAGAATGCTTTGCCTGGAGTTGGGCATGGGGCAGTAGAGTAGGGAAGCAGTTTTAAAGCCTTTATCCAATAGTGTCCTTCTCTAGTCAGGCCTCTATCAGCAGGCCAGCTACATCTCAACATTTTTCTTCCCTTTATCTAGAATCAATCCTGTTCTATTTCTTGATCTTATCTAAATTTCATGGATACCAGCTAGTGTTATAGCATGTTTGGAAGCAGAACCCTGGGCTCTGAGGAAGCATTGCCAAAGCCATGAGATCCAAGGGGGGCTATACTTGGTATGGGGGGCTAACATCATTTTCTAGGACTTTTTATTTGTAGGTCCATGAGGAAGTACAATTTATTGGGAAGAGCAATGGTTTTGGTAAATTGGAAGAACCTGTTTTTGATCCCTAGTTCTTTCTTGTCCAAGATGTCTAACCTCTGGGCCTTATTTTCTTTATATGAAAAATGAGGGGTTTGGAGGGTTAGAAGTTTCTTCTAGCTTATGTCTGTCTGTGTAGGCCTGTTGGGTAGGATTACTATATAGGCTGGAATCAGTAAATTCCCTAATATGTTCATAGCTGTCTGCCCCAAGGGGTCTATTTTATTGGGTCCATCAGATAATGAACAGTTAACTGGGCCCACCAGATACTGAACACAGACTTACCTGGGCCCATTGTTTCCCCAAGTTGGGGAGAAAATATATGCATGCCCCAGCATGTGCTTTTCCCCTCAGTAAGATCAAAGGAAGGAGGGTGGTGATTGGAGGGCAGCTTTTTCAGCTCTGATTATCTTAGTGCTAGTTTAGGCTGTGGGGAAAGATAGGGAGGCTTCGTGGTTAGTACTGCCTGTGATTTCTTAACACAGGACAATTACAACTGAAAAAAGCAGAGCAGTGGGCATCTTACTCATGGGCCGGATAAACTTTTTGAGACAAACTGCTCTATTTCCAAGCTAAAGTTAATGATGTCAAGAGATAGTGCTGGTTATGGTAAAAATTGTTCTTCAGATATCCAGAGGGAAACCTTGTGTATGTACTCAGTGTTAAGAAAGCGGGTAGATAGAATTATTGTGGGTTTTTGTCAGGAAATGGTAATTGAGGTTTTAAAAGGATGTTATAAAAAAGGTATAAAGAGAAACGCCTTTATTTTTCTGAGACTTCTTTGTTTTAGTTGAGAGAGCCCTCAATGTTCTGTGGTCTGAGGTGAATGGGGCAGAAGGTCTGGTTTTGTTTGCACTAAAACTGTTCTTTCTTTTTCTCTTCCCCTTTTCTCTGCACCCCACCTCCCATTTTTTTTTTTTTATCCTTCTTCCTGCTTTTCTTTCATTCTGTGTTTCTATTTTGCTGTTTCTGCTCTGTTTTTCTTCTGTTTCCCCTTCCCTTCCTTCTTGCAGGACATTCTCAGCACTTTAAGGATGCATTTCAGGGCTCTTCCTGGAATATGGGAAACCTCTCTCTCGCCCTGTATTCTGCCCTCTTCTCTTACTCAGGTTGGGACACCCTTAATTTTGTAACAGAGGAAATCAAAAACCCGGAAAGGTAAAGTTGAGATCTTATTGTCATTACCAGACTAATTCATATTGGAAATCCCATTGGTGGTGGGTTCTTTAAAGTAATTATCTTTCCCTACGGCCCCCCCACCCCACTTCCACACCCTTTATTTATGCCTTTTCTCTCCCTTCATTTTCCATCCTCTTCCTCTTACCTTCTATTGCTTTGAGCAAGAGGAGGATAGAGGGAAAGGAGGGGAGAGTTAGCTAAAGGGGAAGGTCATGACTTTGCCTTGTCAAATACATTCTTCTGGAGTGCGTCCTACTACCTTGGTAGTCAAATCCAAACCCTGGATCTTATATCCTGAAGAGAAGTCTGAACCAATCTGACCAAGTATTCCCCAGCCCTGGTCTAGGAGCTCTAAAAGAGACCATGGCTGCCAAGTACACCTTGGTTTCTTGGCTAGGTTTCTTGTCTAACCCTTCTGTGAAGACTTTGTTCTTCAGACACAATTTTTTGACTGATTGAAAGACTTGAAATGATGGTCTTGTGATGGCTTTAAAGAAAACATGTGAATAGTTTGAGGGAGATAGCATAGCAGAGTGGAATGGATTATGGGGTCAGAGAATTTGGGTTTGGCTCCTGATTCTTTCATTTAGTACCTATATGAATTTGGGCAAAGTTACTTAATCCTCACTTCCCTTATTTGTAAAATGAAATCAGACTAAATAATCTCCAAAGACCCTTTCAACTCTAAAATAAGATTGTTTGACTGATATCTCACCTGGTTGTGGAATTAAAAGATGCTGGGGTTAACACTAGGAGATTCATTAGACTGCAAGGACTAGTACAGATGCATTTTTGAATCTCATATAATGCTCTTCCAGAAGGGGACTCAGTTAATGCTGCTAGCTGAAGGAAGGAACTTCATGGTCCTAATGATCTCTTGATATTTTTCTCAACAGGAATTTACCTCTGGCTATTGCAATTTCTATGCCTATTGTGACACTCATCTATATCTTGACCAATGTGGCCTACTATACGGTGTTGGATATCTCAGCTGTGCTGGGGAGTGATGCTGTGGCTGTGGTGAGCCTGGCCCTAGTCCTGTTTGTATTCTGAGACTGTCCTGAGAATAGTATTACAAAATTCATTCCTTTCCACTGTACTCTTCCTTCCCCTGAAGGTTGGGCTAGCCACAAACAGAATAAGTTTGGGCTATATGACCTACATTTATCTCTTCCCTTTTTCTTGGGACAATGAATTGTGCTGTGCAAGCCTTCATTCAGTCTGGGAGCAGAGATCAGCCTGTAGCATAGGCTATGTGATGCTTATCTCACTTCAGTTGTTAGTGAGATGCCCTTTTGTTCTGCTCTGCTCTTTGTTTTAACGGCATTTCTTTCCTTTACTTAACAGACATACGCTGACAAGGTGTTTGGTATTTTTAGTTGGACAATTCCTATTGCTGTTGCCTTTTCTTGCTTTGGGGGCCTCAATGCATCAATCTTTGCTTCATCAAGGTAAGATGGCTCTCATGCTCCCTCGTTTATGTTTCATTTGTGTTAATGACAGGCTAATTACTAATCTGTGAAGTGATCTTTAAAGTCCTTGTCCCTCTGTATTCCTCCTGTCCTAGGAGTGTATATGGTAAAAGCAGCAATTGTTTTCCTCTAGTTGGCTTTCCTTCTGACAGAAGACAAGGCTATTGATATGAGTAAGCACCATTATAATAGTTATCACTGGAGCTAAGCAAAGCAGGCTTTGAACCAGAACTCTGACCAGTCTTTTGCCTAGATTAATATAGCTTTCCTTCATCTTGGGAGCCTGGTTGCCCTTTATATCAGGATTAGAATTTGGATAATGTTGTTTGAGATTGTGTGTGTTACACACAAATGTGTCAGGGCTGAATGAATATTGGATGTAGGTGAGTCTTACTTAATCTCAAGTCTTATTCATTCTAGGTTGTTCTTTGTGGGCTCTCGAGAAGGTCATCTCCCCTATCTTCTATCCATGATTCACATTGAACGCTTCACACCTGTTCCTGCTTTGCTTTTCAATGTGAGCTCTCATGCCCTAGAAGGGAAAGGGAAGGGGTATCAGAAGGGAAAAATGGGTATATGGGACAGAAAGGTTTGGAGCCTGGTCACTACACTAGTTGCTTTCTGGGGGTGATAGAACCATGATCCTTAAGTGGGACAGGGTAGTGATTTGAAGGGGTTGGTGCCAGGGACATCAGAGTAGCTGAGAATATATGATTGGAGCAGTGGCCCTGATTGTGTTCTGGAAAGGAAAGAGTTAGCTACATGTTATTAAAGTAGTTGCAATGAGGATAAAGGAACAGGAATCTTAGAACAATAAGGTGTGTGGAGAGGATGGAACTATAAGGGAATGTGGGGGAAATGCCAGATAGAATAGAGAATGGGCCACCTTGGGCAGTGGGGTAAAGTGGAGAACATTCCTAGGAGTCAGAACACTTAGGTTCTAGTCCTGATACCACTACTTATTATCCATGTTACTATTAGCAACTAACCCATGAGCTCCATCTATAAAACGGGGGTGAAAATTTTAATGTCCACTTCAGAAAGTAACTGTGAGGCAAATGGGCTGTAAACCATCAAAGTGATATACAAATGTCAGTTGCTGTTAAGAGTATAGAAATAAATAAAAACCTATTTACTCTCATGGGGTTGTGGTAGAGGCTCAGATTGGAAAATTGATGTGAAAGATACATAAGTGTTTTGTAGCCATAAAGCACTACGGATGTAAGGTATTAAATAGTGAATGTCTTATCAAGATCTCCTGTCAAGGTTTTTCCCAGGCAACATGAAACCCTTTTCTTCACAGTGCACCATGACCATCATCTACCTCATTGTGAAGGATGTCTTCCTGCTCATCAACTACTTTAGCTTCAGTTACTGGTTCTTTGTGGGCTTATCAGTTGTAGGGCAGCTTTACCTTCGGTGGAAGGAGCCAGAGAGGCCCAGACCTCTTAAGGTAAGGTTATTCCTGTTGGCTGAGGAAAAGGTTGGAGATGGAGGAGAGGGAATTGGGGTTTGTTCCAAGAGGCTTCTATAACCCAAGGACTTAGGTCCCATTAACAGTTACTCTAGTCACAGTACATTCTAGGTTGTCCTAATTTGAGAATTACAGCCATTCCTCCTTTCATATCTAATGGGTTGGAGGCAAAGATCCTCCTATCTCCTGCATTAAGCTATGGTTGGGAAGCTGGAAGTAGGATAGTGGTACTAGAAGGTGTGATAGACCCTATACATTGGATCATTTATGATCCTTAGGTCCAGGCATTTAATATTCACATTCTTCATTCAAAAATTCTCCTTTCTTTTCCAGCTGAGCCTGTTTTTCCCTATTGTTTTCTGCGCATGCTCTGTTTTCCTGTTGGTTGTACCCCTTTACAGTGACACCCTTAACTCCCTAATTGGCATTGGAATTGCTTTTTCTGGGATCCCAGTCTACTTTGTGGGTATCTACTTGCCTGCGTCCAAGAAACCACTCTTCATTGGGAAGATTGTGGGTGAGTATCTCTCTTGCTTTGAGTGTCTATAACGGTGGCTGAGGTGGGAGATAGGGAAAGGGAATCCCAGAGCTGGCCCAACATGGAAGCAGGTGCTAGAGTGGCTTAGCCAGTCATTATATGAGGCATACAACAAGCTTATCTACCAAGGTTTCTGAAATTCCTACTTAGTCATTGCTTTAGGTGAGACCTCCAAAAGGCCCCTTTATTAAAAGTATCTGGAGGAACATAGACTTGGGCTAGTTTTTCAGATTAGTTGGTTATTATTTGGAAAGGCACTGTTAGCAAGGAGGACTAGGGAGAGGACAGAGAGATAGTTTTTGTTGGTGGTTTGGAGATAGCTGCTGAAGGAAAAATCCAGAGCAGTGGAAGGAGATGAAGAACAAGAAGGCACTGGATCAACCAACCACCCAAAAAAAACCCAAAAAAAACCTCAAAGCAAAAAGACTGGGAGGGGAACATCTCACAGGTTTGACTCAGACTGGCCATGATGATCAGGGGCTCTAGATGAGAAGTCCCTGGAATTATTTTTGGGAGAACTGATTCAGTAGCCTTAATTTTGGAGTGTAAGGTCTTTATCTTTTTCTGTTTAGCTGCTGTCACTAAGGCCACACAACTACTCTGCCGCTGCGTCCTAACTGAGCTGGACTTATGCGAAGACAGGAGCACCGAAAGCAAATCTGATTAAAGGCCAGAAGCTTCTTCCCCGAAGGCCAGGAAAGCCAGCTGCACATGGGTCACCAAAGCCTGGGTGACTTACATCTGGGAAATAGGATAGCAGAATCTCCTGAGGACGGGGATGAGTCTTCATCAAGTTTGGAACTTGGTTTCCCCACATGGCAGCCCTCTTCTGGAATGAAAAATCCAGCCCCTTGTGCCAATATCTGGCAGGCTTATGGGAGAGTCTGTGGAACATTGGTAAAGGAAAAACATCATTGAGGAGGGGGATACCATACTGGAATGAAAAGCTTGGAGAGAGGGCATGCCAGTGAGGAGATAGAGACTTTGATTTTAGAAAGAGCATATAACCTTCATCCCTGGAGCCAGACAGTAATAAGCTAGTCTTGTAGAAGAAAGTCACATCTTCAGTTTCCTAAGTCAAAAGTTTGAATTTGGTCAGAGGAAAGTGATTTTAAAACCTGGAACTCTTAACCCATCCCATCCCACATTTTCTCCCTCCTCCCCCCCAGCTCTTGCCCTCAGCATCATCCCTAAACTTGGAGCCCATTAATAGTCAATCTAAGTCAAATCTCCCTATTAATGGTCTGCAAGTTTTGGGCAATGTCCGCAGTGAGGGAGAGTGAAGAGAGAAGATGGGGGTGGAGAAGGATTCTAGGTTTTAAAATAGCATTCCTCTGACCAAATCCAAACATAATTGAGGAGATTGAAAATGTGATCTGTTTCTTTTATAGGACTCTGGGTTATATACTTCCTGCCTTTCTAGGAGGAGAGGGTTATGTGCCTTTTTAAAAAATTGAAATTATTTATCCAAAATAATTGGCCTTGGATTGAAACATCAGGCATTCCTCTGTTCAGAGGTGCTGATAGACTGGGTGCATTTATAATTTCCCAGATATCTCAACAGATTCCCTTTGGTCTTTTTAGTTTCTGCTGCAGGTAGAGATTTCTGATGGGTCAGAGTCTACCAACTGGTGGTGGTTTCAATTGTTGAGTAAAGTTCGGTGGTCAAATTTCTCACTCTCCTTGACTCAGAATGTTTTTGTACACATGCAGGTGTTCATATGTATACGTTGTGTGTCTGTTAATAAGCTCTGGCTAATGTCTTAGCAGGGAAAAAAGATGAGCGAATTCATGAGTGAGGGTTCATACTCCTTTTGTAAAGAGATGTCACTTAGTTTACTTAAATGAGGCCCTATGTCTTTGTTTTAGGCATTAGCACATGTAAATGTGGGTTGATTGATGACTCTGGAAAGGGGATTCAGACACATTTACTGCTACTTATTGAAAACAAATGTGTTTAACCCTGAAAAAGAAAAGTATAAATTGAACCCTGAGACATACATTTCCTAATTCTTTTCTGATAAAGACAGCTAGTAGTCAGACCCTTTTTCACACACATGTACACATCATGCTGATGTGTTAGGTGATAGTCATTTTAATTTTCTGAAAACTTTAGTTTTGGAACTCCCACTGGCATTCTCATATTGGCCCCATGGCTAGATTGCCAGGGTTAATATACCTCACAAGTCCTATTGCCTCAATGTGTGTTCCATGTGGGAAAACACACTCCCTCCCTCCTTGTTTACCCCGACTCTTGGGAGTTGGTTAGGCTACAGGAGGGAACTTTCCCTCAAAGTTTGGTTGGGCTGAGATTTGATTGTTTGTAGGTTTTTTTTTTTTTTTTTTTGTTTTGTTTTTTTAAGATGTAGCTTCTATGGGAGGAGATGAATCACCTTTCAGGACAGTAAAGACCTTCAGAACTTCTTCCCAAGCTTTAGAGCTACCTGAGACTTTCCTTTGGTAGAAGAAGCCTTCTCCTGTGAGTTTATTTCTTGGAGTCTATCTAAGGTTCTTGTTGAGAACCTTGAAGCAGACACTAAATGGTGTGCTGTGCAGGGGAGAAAGGGAGAAAAGTTAGTCTTGGCGCATGTAGTGATTCTTAAGTCCAGAGGCGTGGGTGATGGTGGTATGTCTTCGCCTGATGTGTGTTCCTTTGTGTGCAACTTGGTTGCATTTAATTACAGTACTGTCCAGTGCTGGACAGAGTGTTCTTGCCCTGCAGGCCAGGCAGTGCTCATCCCAGGGGCCAGAGGTGATCAGGGATAATAATACCTCACCATTTTGTGTAGATCCTTGTCTTTTGGCCTCAGAATCAATAAAGAATGAACATGAGAATGAATTCAGCCTCTTTCTTCACTGCACTTGCATTGGCAACAGTGATTTGGGTGGGAATATCTTGCATAAACAATCTTTGCAAAATAACCCTCTTGGGAACTTCATAGGAACCAAAGCCTGCAGCTTATTTTCACCTCATCCCTAGTTCCAGTAGGCATACCATTGAAAAACAAACCTAGTCCCAGGCTAATAAGTCTCTTCCTGCATTGATGCATGGAGGCAGACCTTCCGCCAGCGGGGCTACTGCTGCCGCCTTCTCTCAAACTTGGGGTACACGTTAGGAGGCTTTGAGTAGAGTCTCAGGTACTAGCAAGGTACAGCCTCCACACTGAGCTGTCATTGTCAGGTGTTTTAAGTGAGATGTGTGCTGTAGGACCCGGGATTTCATTGGTATAGATAGTTCTCACAGGTGAGGATACTCCCTCTCTTAGTGCAGACAGGTACCTTCTGTATGACCTTAGTCTTAGACCCCTGGGAGGGCGACTTCACTGGGGTCCCACAGCTGGGTCTCACATGCTCAGGTCTTCCACTATTTTATATATATAGGCTGTGCCATACCATAATGACATACATTCTCCTTTGAGCCTCACGACAACTCTGAGGTACTTGCTGATGTCATTCTCCTTTTACAGATGACAAAACTGTTGAGATTAAATTACTATGTCTAGATGTAGACTCAAGTCTACCTTAAGCATCAACTGAGTCATTCCAAAGATGGAAGTGCCATTTAGCTGGAGGACGGTTGTGCCATATTGCCCTGAGGGAGGGCAGTAGCCACATCTCTGCCTTTGCAAGCAATTCTGAGCTTTAGGACAGGATTTTTTTTTCGTGGTTCAAGATTACAAGATTTTTTTTTTTTCAAAATTAAATCCTTATGCAATAATTTCCTTCTCACTTCCTGCCTGACCTCCTGGGAACCTTGCCACTTTAATGCACAAATTAGTTCAAATCTGTGCCAGTCTGGTGCCTTGCATTTCCCTCATGTGAACTAATTCTTTAATCTCAAATCTCATTGAGCTCTTGTCTAAAGAGATTTGAAAGCCCCTGCCTCTGTTATTCTGAACAGGATATTAAAAATAAAAATAGGCTTCTGGGATGACTGCCTCTTCTGGTTTCTGGATGTAGTAAATTAGTGATGAATTTACAAGTTTTACTTAAAAAAAACACAACATTGTTATTTGACACATTTGAAATATTTTGATGAAAAAAAATTTTTTTTTTTTTACCATTGCCTGCCAGAGAGCAGCCACTGCATGCTTTGTAAATGACATCACTTTATATGACATCTGGTCTGAATGTTGCTATACTCCTCACTTAATACTCTACTGGTGGTTCTGTTTTGGTATTTACATAGATCTTATCTACAAGGACATTCTATTGGTAATCCTAGTGGGGTATCTTACCCTTAATAGTTCCCCTGACCCCCCACGCCTTATCTTTGGATCCACTGTTAATATAGGGAACATAACCTTCTAGGGCACTTTCCTTTAGGAAGCTATAGCTGGAAGTTCATTTCTTAAAGGACTGCAAATTGACCTTTTTGGTTCCCTGGGGGAACAGGATGCCAGGAGGTACATTCTAGTAGCAGAAATTATTTACTTGTGATTTTAATCACCACTTGAGTAGGAATTTTTATGAAGTTGTGAAATCCTTTAAAAAAGAAGGGAAAAAAATCTAATGAATGTGTAAGCACAGCATGCCAAATCTGTGGGACTAGCCCACTGAGTGGTTTGTCTAATCCTTTTAGTTTCTATACCAATTGAAGAGAAACTAAGCTACAGTTCTAAGAAGGCATTTCAGATTCTGCCTTTAACTTGTTAGAAAAGTGTCTTTGACCTTGTTTTCCTTTGTCCTTTCAGTAATTACTAAAAAGAGTTGTTTTACTTGGTGCCTATGCTTCCCTGAAACCTAATACAGTGACTCGAGACCTCAAAACATTATAGATATTGCTTGCTCCACAGTCACCCTTGACCTCCCAATTACCAACTAAAATGACTATTTTTCCTCTTTCTTTCACCATCTTGTAACATGACTCAATCTCATGCAGGTACTCTCCTTGGTTTTCTTGCCTTTTGACCCATTTGCTGTTGTTTTCCCATATCCTAAGGGTGAGCGTCCCCAAAACTGACCAGAAGATCATTCCCAAATGTAATGGGCTTCTTAGAAATCTCCCCTGGTGGGTACCACAAACAAAAATTTGAAATTTTCTGTTCCTTCTCCCCAACTCCCTCAACCATCACTTCTCTTAAATTCCCTATAGATAATATCATTCTATTACCCATTAAAAAAAACCTTTTCTGCCTTAATAACAACTATTAAGACAGAAAGGCAAGGGCTAGGTAATGGGGATTAAGTGATTTGCCCAGAGTCACACAGCTAGATGTCTGAGGCCAGATTCGAATCCAGGACTTCTCAACTTCAGGCCTGGTGTAGGCCTGGACTTCTTCCCTGTTACCCACTTTGGATACTTCAGAGACATTCTTTTCTTGGCTCTTCACTTTCCCCCATATGCAGTTAGTCACTAAATCCTATTGTTCCTACTTCTGTAAGATCTGCATAGTTCTTTTTTACTTACTGCTATTCCCCTAAATTAGGCTCTTATCACCTATATCCTGGACTGCTGTGATAGCCTTCTAGTTGATATTTTCACCTCCAGTCTCTTCTCTAACCCATTCTTTACAAATTAATCATGCCTTTTCCCTGCTTGGCTTTGATTTGACTGCCTCTGATGTCCATCTCAGCCCCATGTTTATGATCCAGCCATTCTGTGGTCTTGTGACCACATCCGATTCCATACACAATTTTCTACATGTCTCTTGAAGCCAGTAATGTGGTAGAGGGGCTAGAAGGCTGGCCTTGAAGTTGGGAGGACCCCAGTTAAGTCTCACCTTTGACACATACTGATTGGAGACAAATTTCAGCCTTTAGCCTCTTAGTGCTCTAGGCAGCTGCACTGGTAAGGGTTTCCTTAACCAGGAGTTCTCCATTTCCCATAAAATAAAAAATCTGGCCCTGTCCTGTCTTGGATCCAAGATAGGTAATGATGATTGTACAGAGTTTAACTTCATTTCAGTTTTTACTTCCATCATGGTGGTCATGCAAATTGTTTTTCTGGTTCTATACACTATCATTTAATTCACTTTTTTTCCATGTTTCTCCTGGATTCTTCCTATTTTTCACTTACAGCATATAGTAAAATATTCCATTACATTCATTAACCACAGTTTGTTTAGCCATTCCTCCATCCATGGCACCTGCATGTACTGAGGACTATTCCTCGTGCCTGGAATGTACACCTTTTACCTCTCAGGTGTGACCTTTGCTACGAAGCCTTCGTGGATACCCAGAAATGGAATTTCTCCCTCAAATTCTGGATCTCTGTTTGTCCCTCTCTAAAACGAAACTGTATTGTGTGTATTGGTGTGTAGAAGTCCCATTTTCGCCTTCCCAGTAGAATGTAAATTACATTATGGCAAGGACTCATCTTCTGTCTTAGAATCAATACTGTGTATTGGCTCCAAGGCAGAAGAGTGGTAAGGGGTAGGCAATGGGGGTCAAGTGACTTGCCCTCAGGTCACACAGTTGGAAGTGTCTGAGACCACATTTGAACCCAGGACCTCCCATCTTTAGGTCTGGCTCTCAATTTGCTGAGCCATCTAGATGCCCCTGGATTATCATTTTTCATCTTTGTATTCCTAAGGCCTTGGTAGGGACTTTTAATAAATGTTAGTTGAATTGGCACAGGATGAATAAGGGAAAAGGAAGGCTTGCAAAATGTTTTCTTTGGGACAACCCCATGAGGTAGGGTCAAGAGCATCATCTGCATTTTATAAAAAACAAGGGGACAACCTCTGAGATTTGCCTGTAGTCACTTGGTCACAAGAGTGTGGGAGGCTGATTAGAATCCAAATCCTTTGACTTTCCACTTCAAAGCTTTATTTAACTGGGAGAAGAATAGTTAGGGAAGCTAAAAGCACTTAACAGCTCAAAAGGAAAACAAGTTTTTCTTCTAAGAGGATAGTATAGGTATTCACAAACTTGATTACTACTTGTCCAAGACTATAGTCTAGATAGTATAAACACAATCAGAAGCCTGAAAGCCAAAAATTCTTTCATTACAGAACTTAGAATGAGGGATAGGCTTTCCAGAAAGCCTGTCAAAACTAGTCTAATTCCCTGTTCTTGCTGACAAAACTGTTATAATTTACTCTTAAAATGGGGATGTGGGGAACAACTATCAAAATATAGTAATAACTAGAGGTTCTGGGTTCAAATGTGACTAGATATTTCCTAGTTGTGTGACTGGGCAAGTCAGTTAACCTTCACTGCCTAGTCCTTACTGCTCTTCTGCCTTGGAACCAGCACACAGTATCGATTCTAAGATGGAAAGTAAGTTAAAAAAGAAAAAAACTCAGATATACTACTACTTTCTCCCATTACTCAATTATTACTTTTAAGGCAGTGGTTCCCACTTTTTTGGCCTACCACCCCCTTTCCAGAAAAAAATTACTTAGCGCCCTGGAAATTAATTTTTAAAAAATGTTAATAGCAATTAATAGGAAAGATAAATTCACCTGTGGCCATCACCGTCTCCCTGGATCACTGCAACACCCAGCAGGGGGTGGTAGTACCCACTTTGGGAATCACTGCTCTAAGGGATTCATGTTCTCAACTGGTTGGCCATTTCTTTCACTGGTGCAGGCAGAAACCTATCCAAACCTTTTCGTATTCTGGGATCTTTAATACACCACACATCCTTCAAGGACTTAACCAATCTGCTGAAGTCCTGCCTTTCAAGTCGTTTAATCTTTCCAGGGTAATGGTACAACAGTTGGATTGTTTTCCCCTTACTATTGCTACTCTATTGTCCCACCTCCTTGTGTAAGCAATGGTTTCTTGATATATTTTACACCTTGTATGTATATGTTTTACACCTTGGTATAGCTTTACATTTTATAATTGTGCAACAGTTGTTCATTTTAGCTATTCCTAGAAATTGCAAGCTAAGGTTTTCCTGGAGTCCAGTTCTTAGCCTGAAGAAAGGATGAAAGGAGCCAAATAAAATTTGGAGTAGAATCAAGAAAGAGGCTTGTAGTTTGTGACCTAGAATCTTAAGGTGAGGAATAACTTGCTTCTCGATTCCCTGTGAATTCCAGCGCACCTTTCTTCACTATGAAGAATCAGTTCGTACCTCACAAAGTTGCAAATGCAAAATTTAGCTCAATCTGGTGACGAGTACTTTCTAACAACTAGAGATGCCCAGAAATTGGATGGAATTCTTTGAGAAGTAAATGAGATGTTAAAGCAGAAGCTGAAATAATCTTTCAATAGTAATGCCATAAAGTGAAGTGGTCAAGAGAGTTACTTAGGTACTGTCCAACAAAGAGATCAAATCTCAGGCACCTCTGCAAAAAGTCTTTTCAGATTCAAAACTACATCCAAAATTCACTAAGGGTGTAGGACTTGGAAGGGACATTAAAAGTCCACTCATTCATTTCCTTTATTTTATAAAGAAAATTAGATCAAGAGAGAGGCAAGGCTTTGGGCAAGCCAGCACCTATTAAGACACTTTCTAAATAGCTGAACTAGGATTTCAACTTTTCTCCATTCCAAAATCACTGCTCCTATATCCTTCCAGAGGCTTTTTGATGTAGCCAATCACCCTAACTAGTAGTGTCTTTGCAAGTCTTGGTCTCTTGGGCAGGCTACAGATTGAAAGAATGAGATTTTTATTACTGTTGTTCAGTAATGGAAGTAAAAGATGAATTTTATTCTCTAGCTTCACCTCATTTAGATACAGACTTCCATTTTGACAGCATGTAAGTCTCAGAACTGAAGCATGTTCTTGCCCTTTCTCCTGCAGAATTTACAAAGCCATGACTAATGGCTAATGACAGGTCTGCATTCTTATTAACTTGGTTTAATTCCTAGCTTCATTTTGAGTTACTACTTGACTATAACAAATTAATGAGAAAAATGTGGTAGGGGTGGGAGACCAAGGAAAAAGATTAGGAAGAAAGCTTCTGTTCAAGTCCAATTCCTTAGTTCTAACCCAAGAGTGACTTAGATCTATGGATGTTGCTATCCTGATGAACATTTAGCTACATGATTTGTATGTTTTGTTTTTTTTTAACTCTTCACTTCTGTGTATTGGCTCCTAGGTGGAAGAGTGGGGCAATGGGGGTCAAGTGACTTGCACAGGGTCACACAGCTGGGAAGTGGCTGAGGCCGGGTTTGAACCTAGGACCTCCTGTCTCTAGGCCTGACTCTCAATCCACTGAGCTCCCCAGCTGCCCCGATGATTTGTATGTTTTGACTTGTGGGGCAATGATTTGGAAGTCAGACCTTGCTTCTGATCTAGGCTGTGTCACTAATTTGTGCCATCTGGCAGTCTTCTGCTATTTGGATTGCCCTCTCTGTAGAATGAAGTTGGAATCAAGTTTCTATAGCTCCAACATTCAACAGTTGGACTCGAGCTGGAATAAAGGCAGCTGTGGTTTTAAAGTGGGTATATAAGCAAGTTCACTTTTAATATATACTCGTAGTTACAAAACTTATAGTTATAAAACAATTGTTTCTGTTCTGATTATCCCTTTGGTGAGAGTTCTGCAGTATTCCTCAAAGGAAAGCAAAATTGAGTACACAGACTTGATCGTTACTGTAACTTTAGAGGAAAGGTTGTGGCACGATCCACATTGTAGACTATCAAGCATTAAGACAGCACTCTTTTCCATGTTCCAAAATAATTTTTAATACAATCAGTGCAGCAAATTCACACATATACATACACAGCTCCCTGACATTTCTGTCAAAGGACCCCCAACTCTACAAACAGAATCAAAGTAAGGCCACAGAAGGGAAACAGAATAAATACCAACACAGATTCTTTTTTTTTTTTTTTTTTTGCACTTGCAGATTTTTACAGTCAACTACCACCTTAGTGAACATACATGCAGAAAGTCTTCTGGTGCTGACAAAGTACACCCTATTAGTGCAGCTTCTCAGTGTTTTCACCTCTTAATGGCAAAGGTTCACAAAGAAATGCCTCACTCAGTAACAAGAGTCCAAACCCACTTCTAGCAGCAGGACAGAGGTTGGGGAAGATCAACCTTTTCATGGTTGTGTTATCATTTCTTTATTCACTGGTATCAAAACTCAAAAGTCAATTTTTCTTACCAAGACTGACTCTTAGAAATGCTATAGATTTCAGCAGGTAAAGTCAATTCTTCACACTGTATGGAAAAATCTTTCAGATTAAACAAAAGGATAAAGGGTAGTTAAAGGAAGACATTTTCCAGTCATGCTAGGCCAAAGAGGAGTTTCTTCCCATATCAGGAGTAAAGGAGCTCTGATTCATCATATGATTTTCCTTCTTCAGCAGCACAAAACTATCTGGGGGCCAGAATCAGATCTTGGAGCCAAAAGACCTCAGGGGCTTCTTGTTCCTTTTCCCATTTCAAAATAAATTATAACACTCTTGGGCAGGATCAGCAGCAAAGAGGCTGATGCCTAAGACCAGAGCCACCTCAGGGCTCATCCCAGGCAACAGGTGAATGTTTGTGTAGTCCTTAGTCAGAATCAAAGTCCTGGGAACTGTCATATTCAAACTCTTTTAGCACATCATAAGGATATTTGTTCCATGTTCTTGGTCTGATGACACTACTTTCCTCATCACTAAGGCTGCCATATTCTTCATCAGAGCCTAGGAAAAGAAAGAGAACAGGTGAACCTTCCAGGCACTTGTGACATCCTTTTTGGGAAGGTATCTCTAGCTAAATAACTAGGCTATGAAAATGGTATGCTATACAAATGCCTTCCTTCTTACTGCAGGAATAAATGCCAGGACTTTCCCCTCTTAAGTTCAAAGCTCTAGAATTTAATATAAAAAGCTGAATGTTTTAAGGCTTAAGAAACACTTTACGTCATCTTATTTGAATCTCACAATAACCTCTAAGCAATAACTCCATTTGATAGAGGAAGTAACTGAGGTTTAGATTATATGACTCATCTCTGATCTGGCTTCTTTGATTGATTTCTTTGATTGGGACTTCTTTGACTGACTTCTCCACTAAGCCCCCAGGAAACACCATTATTATTTTACATTTAAAAAAAAACCTTACCTTGGTCTTAGGATCAATACTAAATATTGGTTCTAAGACAGAAGAGTGATAAGGACTAGGCAATGGTGGTTAAGTGTCTTGTCCAAGATTTGAAACTGAACCCAGGACCTCTGGTCTCTAGGGCTAGTTCTCTATCTGCTGAGCTACTTAGCTGCCCCAGGAAACACTATTAATGGAATAAACTCATCCTGTAAAATCCCATCAGCCCTTACTTTCCACATCATTATCAAAACCCAAAACACCACTGCAGAGAGTTCATTTCATGTCTCATGGGGCTGTCACCCTTGTCCTACCCTATTTTGTATCTAGCACTTAGCACAGTGCCTGGTACATAGGAGGTGCTTAATAAATACTAACAGTTTGTTAGCTGTATTCTAACCACCTCACCACACTGTCTGTATCCATCCCCAGGACTTAGCATGGTGCCTGGCCCAGAGGAGGCAGTTAATAAATGCTAGCTAACTGATTCATGGTGAAGAAATATATTCAAGTGCTACATTATGAGCACTTGATTATAAGTACCTCTGGTGCTCTCTCTGTCAGTGCTTCCCTCCTCCTCGTCAGGGTACTCATTACGCCAGTGATTCTCACTGTTCTCATCTTCGTCGTCATCATCATAAATCTCCTCGGCTTGATGGTCATCGGCTACCTGCATGTCTCAATACAAATATTCATTCAAGTCAAAAGGTCACAAGAAATCACAAAGCATCATCTACTTTGTTTTATTTATTAATTAAACGTTTTCATCATCTACTTTGGAAAGGTAGTTTACCCAGTCCAAACAAAGGCATAGCAGAACCAGTGCTACTGCACCCAGGGTCAGAGAACTTGGATTTTAACCATGGTTCTGCTGCATCCTAGTTAGTTCATTTCCTACAGGGTTTGTTCCCCTATTTGTAAAATGAGAATTCTGAATTAGGACAAGGGTTCTCACTTAGCCTTTCTTGGGCCATAGGCCCATTTGGCAATCTCATAAAGCCTAAGGAAGTCTTCTCATAATGGCTCTTAATAGGATTACAATGGAATTCAATATCATGAAATACTGTTATCAAAATATTTAAAAACAGAAACAAAAAGTTCAGAGCTCCTAGACTAAGAATTTCTGGACTTGAAGTTACCTAGGGTTCCTCTCTTATCTTTATGATATATATTTCTATTGCTCTAAGTGCAAGAAAGACAAAAGGACTAGAGGTTTTTTTTGTTTCTTTACAAATCTTTTTGGATGATCAAAGAAAAAATTTTGTTACAAATCCACGGAAAGACGGAGTAAAATACAAACTTTTAAGAAATAAAACATCTTTGCAATATAACTTAGGGTACAATTTTTTTTCTGGAGGAACTAAATATAATAGCTAGCAATTAAAGAGTACTTTGCAAAGCTTATCTCCTTTTATCATCACAAGCCTGAGAGCTAGGTGCTATTATTATCATCACTTTGTAGATGAGGTTAATTGAGGCAGACTTATGTAAAATTGACCTGCCTGGTGTCACACAGCTAGGAAGTATCTGAGGCTGTATTTGAACTTGAGTTTTTCTGACTCCAGGTTCAGTGCTCCATTCACTGCCCTGGATGCCTCAATATACAGTAGTGCCCTGAATCCCCAAGAGGGCGAAAATCTTGGATATAAGTGACTTGCTGACCTCATATATGCACTCTCTTGCCCCACTTGTGCTCCTCAGCATGGTGCTGAGGCTCCCTCCTCCCTTCAAAAAACCCTAAAGAAATCAAAGCAGAAAAGACAGAGCTCTATGGCTTGGAAATTGTCTGTAAACCACAGAAAGGGAAACTTTGGAAAAGGGGTCCCGGCTGTACACTGGCTAGAGAACAACCTACCTTTATAGATTGCTTTTCTATGATTAGATGAAGGAAACAGACACATCTGACCCAAAGCAAAAAATGATTCAGGGGGAACATGATGCTGTCTTCAAGTATTTTGAAGGAGAGTAGTTATGGTAGGACGGATTAAACTTATTTTGTTTAGCCCCAGAGGGCAGAAGAAAGAAAAAAAGAAGCAGTGTGTAGAGGTGGCAAAGTGGTAAATTCAGCCTGACTGGTCCTGGCAACCCAAGCTAATCCAATGGGGAGCGGGCCATGCCCCAAAAGATCCTCACTCATGAAGGTCTTCAAGTAGAGCTTGGATGACCAACTGCCAGACATAGGCTAGTCTAGACAGAGGCTGAGATCCTTTCAACTCTCCAATTCTGGGACTCTAGGAATCCTGCTCTTTGGACCTATAATAGCCCACCTCTAAGGTGGGGCCTTACCAGTTCCCACTCCTGGCTGTAGGGTTGCACAGAAAGGATGCTCTCAATCCATCCTGGGGTGGATGTCTCTAGGTAGTAAATGTCATAGACATAATCATCTTCTCTCTCTCGATGCTCCTTTCCTTTTCCATCCTTGGAGATGGCTAGCTGCTCACGGATCATCTTTACAGAATTACAGAGTATCACATCTGGGTCAGATTTCTGTGTGGAAAACACAGCAAGAACAACTCCATGTAACACAAGCGACTAAAATAGACAACTACCAAAAACTGACCATCATTCATCTTGTTCTAGAAATACAAGCGACTAAAACAGCTTTATACATTTTTTGTTCTTTTGTCTTCCTTATGGTTCTAATCTCCACTGTGACTACTCATTTCTATAAAAAACAGAATAAATTTCTATTGCTACTTCATGCCACTGCCTTTTTATTTTCTCACTGTATCCCTTTCTCCAGCACCTCCAAAAGATCATCCCTTAGAAATGTGAAAGGAAATTCTTGGTTCTTTATGTCTATTATGAGTTTATACTTGTGAAAAGGGAATCCTTTGTTCTCTTTGCCTCATTGGAGTTAAAACTTTGGTTAACAATAACTTAAGTACCCCTACTTAGTACCTCACTAGATTGTGAGGACAGGATTAACTCTCCTTTGTCTACTTTTGAATTAATCAACAAAAACCCTAATACACCCATACTTAAATCTAAAGTAAGGGAAACTTACTACAGGAGTTTGTACCTCCAAAAGGAAGACACTCCTACTTGAGATTAACAGTAGGTGGAAGTCTTGGACCCACAATGCTAATCCAAACTGGATGAAAATTCAGAAAGAAATGTGTGAATCCTAGGAGGAGAGTTAACACCTTTAGAGGTGAGAAGTCCCACAGTCCCACAGACACTGCCCCTGGGTAGGGCTAGACAATTTGGAAACTGTGACTGGCCCCTGTGAAGAGGGGCAGGAATAGGAAACCACCATAAAAGCCATGAAATCCTGTGGCTGAGGCAGTCTGGTGAAGTTGAGTCTGGTGGAGAGTGCCTCCTGGAGATAGTCTTTGAGGAAACTTCACTGGAGACTTCGGCTTGGATAGTGGCTTTAATTTGGATTCTGACTCCTGGACTACTTTGTTGGCTGAGTAAGAAGGACTAACTCCTTTCCTAGTTTCCTAAGAGATTAGCTTCCATCTTGGAGGAGGCCTTGTAGTTACTCACTACTGGCTCTCCTGGCTGAGGACTAGTATAGGTATTTTCTCTAACCTCTCTCATATTTCTCTACTTTATTGTTTCCCTTCTATTTTGTAAATAAACTGACTTGCGATCACGTTATTTCATATAATTTAAGTCCAACCACTAAATTTAACCTTTACAGAACAATGATGTTTTTTAAAAGGGAAGAAAATCTTTAGGAACTGACAAGAGTAAAGCAAGTGGAATGAAAATGATTTTTATATATTGGTAAAATTATAGTCTTTAGAACTCTGATCAATGCTATAAGAATGAGAATGAATGAAAGAATGAAAACGAAACTTATCATTCACCTTCTATATAGCCAATAAACTTAAAAATGAAGAAAGTGACACATTTTCAGATACAACCAATGTAGAAATTTGTTTTACCAGATTATGCAGCTATGAATACATAGAGATTTGCTTTTTTGTGTTTCCAAAAAGGAAAGTTTTGCTCATTTGGTAGTGGGGAGGATTGGGAAGAGTGACAGAACAATAGAAAATACTTGTTCCTTGAAAAATAACAAGATACACACACATACACACAAATAAATAAGCAAACAAACAAACAAATAAATAAATGCCCTTCTCTTCTGTGTTAGAATTGATTCGAGTATTAGTTCCAAGGCAGAGAAGTGGAAAGAAGTAGGCAATTGGGGTTAAGTGACTTGCCCAGGGTCATACAGCCAGGAAGTGTCTGAGGCCAGATTTGAACCTAGGACTTCCCATCTCCAGGCCTGACTCTCTATCCACTGAGCCATCAAGCTGCCCCTCCTCTAGAATCTTTGCCAAGAAAACTCCATATGGGGTCACAAAGACTTGAACACAACTGAACAACATCTCTTGGAGCATAATCAAACATTAAAGCATACAGGATGAGTCAGAAGGATAGGAAATAAGACAAATATGAATAAGAACAAAGTTTAACTCCTTAATAGAATCAGAATTTTGGAGCTAGAACTTTTATGCCTGTTTCCTCAGTTGCAAAATGGCATATTAATTATCCATACTATCTAATTCTCAGGGGGATATTAGAAAATTATTTTGCAAAATGGAAACTGCCCCGTAATTGTGCATTATTAATGTTATTGTCCAAAGTCTAAAAGCTGGAATTGGGAGCTACCATATTGAACAGAGTGGGAAGCTACTGGGTTTAGAGTTTGAGTGACTTTTTGATGCCCAGGGATCCAGTTATCAAGCCCCTTAATAAATAAAGCATCGGTTATCAAGTAAACTTGACTTCTAACAAAGACTGGAAGCTTTTTGTCTTCTCATCCTAGTTCTAACACATGTGGCCTGTGGGACTATGGTGTTTCTTTTGTTGTCTCTGAATCTTTGTTTTCTCATCTCTGAAGCTGGGGGATAACCACCCTTGTATTGCCCACTCCACTTGGATGTGCTGAGCTATAAACTCCTCCCTACAAAATGATGCTATCTCAAAGTGCCTACCTCAGAGCAGGTGGTAGGAATGGAGGGCGTCTCTTTCTCAGCAGCAGCCTCGTGAACAATGTCAAATAACTGGAATTCTTCTGCAGAAGATGAATTGTTAACTATGGCACTGTCTTCTCTTTGTGACTTTGGTTTGGTATCATCAGAGTCTAGCTGGTCCCCCTCAGTCCTATGGGTACTATCTACAGCTAGCAGAGGTGCTTCTCCCTCTGCACAAGGGGCCCGGTGTTTGGAGACCAGGCGGTAGCGATCATCCTGCCGGGTCACCTGCTTCATAGCAAGGAGATCTTGACGGATTCTCTGATGACTTTCCAATGAAGGATTCAGGGCTCTGGTGGCTTTATCTCTGTTAATAGCTTCTCTGACATACTTTTGAACAGGTTCATCCTAAGAGGAAAGAAAATGACATGAAAACATGAACAAAGACATAAAGAATTATGGAGCTGCAAAGGACCCTAGACACCATATAGTTAAACGTTCTCATGGTATAGGTGACCTAAGGAGTTTTAGGAACACTAAAGAGAGGGAGTGGGTTGGTGTGGGACAAATCCTTAATTGTGGGTTCTACTCTTAGCTTTGCTTCTAGTGGTCTTGTGACATTGGGTGGGTCATCCTCCTCCTTTCCTGAGCCTTTCTCATCGCAAAACTGTCCTGCTAATATTGCTAGTCTATTTCCCAGAATATAAGGTAGTTACATAAATGTGCACCAGTGATGCTAAGTTATAGCTAACTGTAGAATCAGGCAAAGCTCAGTAGGGCTTCTCAGACTTCTACTCCAAGAATGCTGCTCTGGACTGTGCTGATGGTTCCAGAATCTCTTTATTTTCATAAAGCACTGATTTCAGAGCACTTTCAAAAAGTGATTTCATTTGACTCATAAGGAGTCATAAGAATCCCAAGTAGGTAGGTTTTATAAGCCCATTTTACAGGTGAAAGACTGAGGTTCAACAGGACTAAATGACAGCACAACTTGAACTCAGGTTTTCAGAATTCACCATCATTCCTTATTTCTTTGAAACTTTATTGATGATTTTCATTTTTGTCAGTTGTTTCTGGCTATACCCTTACCCACACAGTGAGCCTAGCCTTCCTTTTAACAAAAAATATTAAACTGAATCTGCTGACACATCCTCTAAGTCTGACAGTATATACAACATTCCATTCTCATAGATCCTCATTATTCCAATGAAAGGAAAGAGGTAAGGGGTAGCTAGTTGATTCAGTGGATAGAGAGCCAGGTCTGCAGTCAAGAGGACCTGGGTTCAAATGTGGCCTCAGATACTTCCCAGCTCTGTGACTCTGGACAAGTCACTTAACCCTGCTTGCCTAGCCCTTGCTCTTCTGTCTTAGAATCATTTCTAAGACAGAAGGGAAGGGTTTAAAAAAAATTTAAGAGGTAAAATTCTTTCCTTTCTGGTCATCAAGCCTAGCTATTGGGGGCAGTTAGGTGGCTCAGTGGACTGAGAGTCAGGCCCAGAGATGGGAGGTCCTGGGTTCAAATCTAACCTCAGACACTTCCTAGCTGTGTGGCCCTGGGCAAGTCACTTAACCCCCATTGCCTAGCTCTTACCACTCTTCTGCCTTGGAACCAATACAGACTATTGATTACAAGATGGAAGGTAAGGGTTTAAAAAACCAACGACTAGCTATTATAATCACACTATGTTCAGTTTACAGCTTTCCTATTTCAGCTTACTTCACTCTGCAACTAGTCTTCCTGAATCCCTTATATTTGTATTTCCTTGTGGTGCAATGACATTCCATTATGTTGATAGTTTTGTCAATTTTTATTTAGTCATTTTCTTAACCAGCCAGCTTTCCAGACACTGCTGCTTAATAACTATTAATTGAATGATTTATAAACCATGTTTACTATCCCAAATATTACCATAACAAACATTACATGGGCCTTTTCTTTATCTTCTTGGAGTATATGCCCAGCTTTGGAATATCTCCCTGGGTCAAAGGGTGTGAACACTTTTAAAATGTAATTCCTAATTGCTTATGAGAATGGCTGAACCAATTTGCAGGTCTACAAAATCAGTGTGTTCCCTCCCCTCCCCCCCCACCTCCTCTAACATCAACTATTTCTGATTCTTATCATTTTAGGGTTTTTATTTGTCTTATTTTTGGTAATTTATGCAATCTTTCATACAGCTGTTAATAGTGTGCAAAGGGCCTTTTTGAGAACTATTCATGGCCTTTGATGACTGACTCCTGGTCTTTTTATATTTATGTAAGTTTCCCATGAGAGGCATTTATTAACTGATTTTTCTCCCCCGGCTGCAGCTTCTCCTCTTATCCTATCTGAATCAATTTTGTTCACACACGATTATTTCCATTTCATGTAGTTAAACGAGCCCCTTCTTTCCTCCACCCCCAGTGGGATGTGGGCTTCGGCAGGGAAGGGGTCAGCCTTTCTTCCTTCTTAGATATTGGTCATCTCTTTTCTTCTCTGGTGCTCAGTTTCCTCATGTGTAAAATGAGGAGTGTGGACTGAAAAATCATCCCTTCAGCTTCTGGAATGCTTTCCTTTGCTTGCCCAGGCAGGCACTGTAAGCACGACTGCCTCTATTTTACAGATGAAGCCACTGAAACCCAGACCCAAGGAGGTGGCGGCAGGGCTGGACCTCAGCGCCCACGACTGGCGGCTGCTCCTGGCCGGAGACTGGGGGATGGCCGCAATGCCCTGCCCCGCCCGGGGCCGCTACCTGGGAACACACGGTTGCCGCCAGCTTGAAGACGTTCTCCTCCACGGGGGCAGACCCCGTGGCCGTCGCTCCCTCCTCGCTCCGCTGCCGTTTACACGCGAGGACGAGTGCCTCAGCAGGATCTGCGCCGCGCTTCCGCCTTACCCGCAACACGGCGGGCGCCGGACCGGCCTCCATCGTCGCGGGTCTATTTTCCTTTCCCTGGAGCACGCCGGGAACTTCCCTTTAGCCCCGCCTCCGACGACGCGACGTACGTGCTTCCTGCTCATCTCCCCGCCCCTGGTGGGCGGGCCCTCACAACAAGGGGCGGGGGGAGGCTTGCCCCCACCCCCTCTGCGACACGTGCTTCTAGGCTGGCGGGTCTCTAGGAGAAGATGGCGGTGGTGGCGGCCGAGGTGGGAGACAAATACGGTGAGACATGGAGCTGGCCGGCCAGCCGGCCGACCGTTATGGTTCTAAGGCTGGAGCAAGGGGGGGCGGGGGTGAACGAGCGTGGAGAGGATGCAGTGCGCGTGCGCGACGGCCGGCGCGGTCCGTGCGTGCGTGACTGGCCGCCAGACGCGCACGTTCCAGCGGCCTGGGAACACTGGGCAGGCGGCGCTTCCGGCCCTGCATCGGGCCTGTGTGGAGGAGGGCGGAGGTGGGGGAAGGAAGGAGGGGATTGGGATGCCCCTCTCCAGACCCTCAACCCCCGGCTTCCTTTCCCCTGGAGATGGGGGGCGCGCCCCCGAGCGGTCTGGAGGGAGGAGAAGGGTCCCCTGCCCCTGGGACTGAGGGCCCGGAGGGGGCGTGCCCGTCCCTCTCTCCGAGACCGAGCCTGGTTCCTAGGTTTTGAGAAGTTGTAGAAAATCCTATTTGAAGACTTAAATGCAGATCCAAGGGTGAGCGTGGGCAAAGACAATCCCAGCACCCAGTTGCCCAATCCATAAAATGGGTCCATTGCATTGGAAAACTTCTAAAGGGCACTTCCACTCATTTTTAGAGCTCCTTTAAAAACATAAGAAACCTTACCATCCATCTTAGAATCAAGACTGTATATTGGTTCCAAGGCAGAAGAGCTGTAAGGGCTCGGCAATGGAGATTAAACGATTTTCCCAGGAACATGCAGCTAGGAAGTGTCTGAGGCCATATTTGAACCCAGGACCTTCCGGCCTGCAGGCTTAGCTCTCCATCCACGGAGCCACCTAGCTACCCACTAAAGCTACTCTTGATTTGACTTGCGTATAAAATTGAAAATCACCTTTTGTTCCTTCCCCCTTCCCCCCAAGTAATTTTACAACTTAAGTAGAATCTATTTCAAAGTCTTGGTTTAGTGGTGCCTGTTTTCTGTCAGTGGAGAATCCTAATCTCTAGCTCCTGACGTTTGAAGACATGTTCTCCATACCCTGTGCAATAAGTTATCAGGATCCCTGCCTGATAGAGCAGGAAAGACTGTTCTCTACCCCCATTGGAATGGGAACTCCTTCAGGGCATGGTCATGTTTTTACTTTTCTTTGAATCCCTGCACTTAATATCCTGCCTGGCACTTAATAAGTACAGTACTGCACTTAATGTTGACCCCATATCAGATAGCCATTAAAGGGTGCTACAAGTTGAGTGAGATCTTGTCTTTAGTAGAGAAATTCCAGCATCTTCATTCAACACCTTAATATTAGGGTAGCACCTTCGAATGTATGCTGCCCAACCTTGCAGAGACCACCAAAGAAGAGAAAGGCTTATTCATGCAAAATCCATAATTTCAAATAAAAGAAATCTATGTGATAGAGTAGTAGGATGACAGACTGAGGCATTGATTTGGTTGCTTATTCATTTGTACAATAAGCATTTATTTGTAGTTTGGAGTGAAGCTAGAATTTGAGTCAAATCCTGCTTAGGCTCTTTATTTCTGAAGTGGGGGGTTGCATCTCCCTATCCTGCTCTGAGCCTCAATTGAGATCATAAGATCAGGTCACAGGGTACTGTCTCATTTTATAGAGAAGAAAATGAAGCCCAGAGTTGCTAAATCTCTTTCCTTAGGTCTATATGTAAAATACATTTGAAAAATTTAAATCACTTTTAATAAAGTATATCAATAAAGCTCTGCCAAATATGCTAAGGGCTATGGATACAAAGGCAATATGGAAACTTAGTGGCTGATTTTAGCAGCTTACATAAAGGTATGTATCAGTTATTTTATATTTCAAGCTGATAGGGGAAGAGGGAGGCACACAATGGAAACAAAGACATAGTTCCTTGCCTCAAGGAGAATACCCCTACAGATCCAAACCCTGTCTGTCCTTTCCAAGTATCCTCAACCAGTATTTATTTGTAGGCTCATTTGTATTCAAGCTTTTGACTTAACATTGTTTGGCAACAATATTTTTATCTTCTTAGAAATCCTCAAAAAGTTTCAGTAATTATCCAGTGCCTACAGCTTTTAAATCCAAACTCCTTTAGGCCCTCCCTAATCTAATTCTGCCTGTCTCTTCCACCCCGCCCCCCAATCTTTCTACTCATCTACATAAATTAAACTTGTATTTAGAATGCCCTAAATATGTTTATGATCTTCTCCTTCCCTCTTTCTCCTATCTAGGTCCTTTCTAGATCCTTTCAACTCAAACTCCATTTTACTCTCAGATCTTTCTTTAGAAGCCTAGAATCTCACTTCTTTCCATTCTGTTGATACCTTCAATGTATTTACTGCCTTGAACTTTTATTTAGATTTTTAAATTTCTATTTAACATTTTACCACGTAAAATTTTGTTTCTTCAACAAAAGTGTTGTTTTTCCATTTAGATTGTAAACTCTTTGAGGGTAGAGACCATTTTGTACTTGTAATTCTTGAGGTGGTGCACAATAACCGCTAATGGAAGATTGATTTTTGTTGTCAGCTCCAGGAAAGGGAAGGGAAGAGGGGAGGAAGAGAACATAAATCATGTAACCATGAAAAAATACTTAAAAATTAAAAAAAAAAGATTGATTTTTGCAATAAAGACTTTTGAGCTTGGAGTACTTGAAAAAATGTAGTCAAGGAATATCAGTACTGATATCAGTATGAGTTGAGAAAAATTTCTGGTCAAATTTTTCTGCATAATGGGAAGGTACTACTTAGAATTCTGCATGTACCATTTGTTTAACATAGTTCTCAGGGTTTCTTTAAATTCTTTAATGCTGCCCATGGCAAATGCAGAGCAATGTGTCTCTGATTTCTATCTGTGACAAGAACTCAAAGAGAACTCTTATGACTGGTAACTTGGCCACATTCTAAATACCCACATTCTTGAATGCATCAATTTTGAGCCATCTTATGGTAGCATGGAATCAATGACAGCAAGGGCCCTGATTGTATAGTCAGTATATTAACAATAAAGAAATGCTCGTCACCCAAAACGATTTATAGTAATAATCCTCTAATAGTAATTGAGCGTGCTTTAAGGTTTGCAGGAAGACTTTTCAGCTCCTCCCAACAGCTCTGCGGTGAGCATTACAGTTATATGGTTAAGGACTGGACCCCTGATGTCACTGACATGGTTGCTTTTGGAGAGGAGTTCCTCTAACATAGTTTGACACCTTCTTTGCAACATAGTCTTAGAAAATAACCTTCAGCACTGATCGTATTACCAAATCCAGTGGCCTTTTTTCAATCCTTTTTCTCCTTGGCCCCTGCAGCTTTTGACACTATTGAATCACCCTCCTCTTCTTAATACTTTCTTCTCTTTGGGTTTTTAGGACACTGCTCTCCTGGCTCTTCCACCTGCCTGACCACTCCTCAGTTTCTTTTGCTGGGTCCTCTTTTAGATCAGGCTCAGAAACAGGGCTCTGACCTGGGTCCTCTTCACTCAATCTCATTAGCTTCTAGGGATTTAATGACCATCTCTAGGCTGATGACCTCTTTGCCCAACTCCAATTTTGCATCTCAATCTGCATTTCGGAAATCTTGAACTAGATGTCCAGTAGACTTCTTAAACTCAGTATGTCCAAAACAGAACTTTTTATCCTTTTCCCTAAACCCTCCCTATTACTGTTGGGGGTACCATATATTCCTGATTCTTCCCTCTCTTTCCAATGATCCCTCTTCCTCCCCCCCATGTCCAAGCCTTTGCCAAAGCCTTTTAATCTCACCTCTACAGCATTTCTCCAATATGCTGCCTTTTCCCCTCTGATACTTGTACCATTCTAGTTAGACCTAGATGATTGCAATAGCCTGCTGGTGGGTACCTTATGCCTCATGTCTCTGCTCATTCTAGCCGACAAAGTGATTTCCCTGAAGTGCAGGACCAGTATTCTATCCCCTCTCCCCTACTCCCAATACTCTACTGACTCACTGTCATATCTAGGATCAGATAAAAATTTCTCTGCTTGGCATTCAAAGCCTTATATAACCTAGATCTCAGCCTCCTCCTTTATACCCTGCTTTGATCTTGTTATACTTTATTCCTCTTAATGTACTCTCCCATCCAGTGACCCTGGCCTCTTGGCAATTCCATGAACCAGATGGACTATCTCTTAGCTCCAGGCATTTTCTATTTTTGTCCCCCATGCCTAGAATGCTCTCCTTGCTCATCTCTGCTTGCTGACTTCCCTGGCTTTCTTTAATTTCCAACTATAATGCTCTCTTCTTCAGGAAGCCTTTCCTAAGCCCTCTTAATTCCAATGTCTTACCCTCTCTTATTTCCTATTCTGTATATAGCTTGTTTGCATGTATTTGCTAGCTATCTCACCAATTAGATTCTGAGCTCCTTGAGGGCACAGACTTTTTCCCCCCTTTTATTTCCCAGTGCAATGCTTGGCTGACTTTTTTTTTTATTTTAAACCCTTTCCTTTTATTTTAGTGACAACTCTTAAGATTTTAAAAGGGCAAGGACTAGGCAGTTGAGGTTATGTCACTTGTTCAGAGTCACACAGCTTGGAAGTGGTTCAGGCCAGATTTGAAGCCAGGTCCTTCTGACTCCAGGCCTGGTGCTCTATATATTGGGCTACCTAGCTGTTCCCGTATAGCTGGTCTTAATAAATGCTTATTGACGGTCTATTAAGGGTTTGTGATTGTGAGAGGTTAAGTGACTTGCCCTCAGCAAAGTTACTTAACCTCCATTGCCTAACCTTTACTACTCTTCTGCTTTAGAACCAATACCTTAGAGTTAATATTAGAGTAGTAAGCAGCTGTCATTGGAGGTTTATGCCCAGGGCTATACATCTAGGAAGTGTCTGAGGCCAGATTAGAGTCCAGGACCTCCTCTAGGTTTTTAGGCCTGTCTCACAATCCAACCTAGCTGCTCTCCTTTAAAGTATTTATTTATTTATTTATTTATTAGGCCCTTACCTTCTGTCTTAGAATCAATACTGCATATTGGTTCTAAGGCAGAAGAGTGGTAAAGGCTAGGCAATGGGAGTTAAGTGACTTGCCCAGGGTCACATAGCTCGTGTCTGAGGTCATATTTGAACCCAGGACCTCCCATCTCTGGGCCTGGCTCTCAATATACCCAGCCACCCAGCTGCCTCCACCCCTCCCCCCTCCCCCAATGTATTTCTAACAACACCTAGTATTTACATAGCACTTTACAGATATTACCTCCTTTGATCCTTATAAATCTTAGAGGCAAATAAAGAATGGTATGTTTCAATCTGCATTTGGACTCCATCAAATTCTTGTGTAGTGGTGGATATTCATTTTTGTCAGGAGTCCCTTGGAGTTGTCCTAGATCCTTACCTTGCTGATAATAGTTGAGTCATTCACAGTTGATCTTGGTGCTTTATTTTTGTTACTATGTGTAATGTTCTCCTGGTTCTGCTCACTTCACTTTGCATTACTTCATATAAATCCACGCTTTTCCTGATCATCTTGTTTGTCATTTCTCATGACACAATAATATACCATTTCAAGGATATACCCCAACTTGTTCAACCATTACCCAATTGATGGACAGGTAAGTGTTTTTTAAAACAAAACAAAACAAAACAAAACAAAACAAAACAAAACAAAACACTACTGTTGAGAGCCAGAAGACTTTCTTGGATGAAGGGGAAGCAGGTTTTCTATTTATTCATCCTTCCCCAGTACTTTTAAAATTGAGAAGACACCAAGAGAGTGACTTCATTGTTTCCCACTTTCTGAAATAGTGGGTTATGTGGGAGAAGAGGCAGGTAAAGAGAAGGGCTTGAACTGACAGAGTAAAGAAGCAGTTATGAAGCTTATTTGGAGGACTTATGTGGTGGACAGGTTGAATATGGGGAGAGGAAAAATGGGAGGACTTGAGAAGTTGGAGCTTTAGAGACCTAAGGAAGGACTAGCTGAGGAAGAGGTAGTTGGTAGCAAGAGAGCAGTGGGTTTGACCATCAAAGTGTTTAGAGGTTCTGAAGGGAGTGCTAACAAGGCCAACATGATGAGAGTGTCATTTCTGGAACTTCCCATCTACCCCAGATGATGCTGTGGCAAAATGTGGCCATCTACCTCTGAACAGGTTGTGTACTTTTTTATTTCCTTATTTTTTATTTCTGTTTCCTGTGTCTAGAATGCCTCCCCATCTTCTAGCCTCTCAAATTGCTACTCTTCCTTTGATTTAACACCTCTAACATGAAGCCTTCCTTGATCCCCTAAGTGTGTAATGACTTTTCTGTCTCAGATCTTCTATGACACTTTGTATAAGGGAGTAGAGTGGATTGTATTTGTGTCTTACCTGAGTGTTCATGAAGGCGGGTACTGTCTAAATTTTGTGGTTCCCTAACACTTAGCACAGTGTTTTGCACAGATTATGTTCTTAATGAATATTTCTTACATGAAAGAACAAATGAACCTTGTTAAAAACAGAGGGCTTTGTTTTTCTGAACAAAACCTTCAGGTTATTAATATAATGGTTACTAATTATTGAGAACTTAGTTCTAGGTGCTATAGTTACAAAAATGAGTAAACTATGGTCCCTTCTTTTAAAGGAGTTTATAATTTAGTGGTGGGGGAATGAAAGCAGTGATGATGAGAGATACAGACAAATAACTAATGCAAGGTAAGATAAATGCCACACCTTGATATCTCTTCATTATCTAAGGATAAATACTAATAATTCATATTTATTTTAAAAATTAATCTTATTTTTATTGATTTTTTTCTATCACCATAATTTCTGAATATCCTTTCCCTTTCTCTTACTTAGTGAGTCATCCAGTGAAACAAAGACTAAGAAAGAGGGAAAAAAACAGATGAATAAAACCAGCCAAAGCATTAACCCTCTTTGTCAGTGTTCTGTAGCCACAATCTCCAGATTTTGCAAAGAGAGGAAAGAGGTATATTTTGTTAACAAGATCTTCCCTGAGGCTAGACTTGATGAACATAATTATATAGTGTTCTGTTGCATTTAAAAAAATAACTCATATTTCTAAAGCACTTTTCCTATAGTTTTACTGTGAGGTAGCTGGTACAAGGGCTATATCTATATTCCCATTACCTGGTAAGACTCATAAATGTCTCGTCCTTAACTTGGTCACAAAATTTGTAAGTTATAGACCGTTTAGGTAAACTTTCTCTCTCTGCTCCAAGCTTAGTGCCTTTTCTAGAATTTCAGAGAGGTCACATTGTTGGAAAGAATCAGAGAAGCCTTCTTGCAGGAGATGGCTTTGGGACTGGGCCTCGAAGGATGGGTGGGATTTCAACAGGTTGATACAGGTAAAAAAAAAACTTGGAGGCAGAGGAAATGGGGGTGGAATAGAGAGACCTACATTTTTATCTAGGCTCTTCTAGCAGCTTTGTGACAATAGTAGGTCACTTAAGTCAGGTTCCTTATCCATAAAATGAAGTAATATAGAAGTGCTTTCTAAATCTTTAACTTCTATGCAGATTTCAGAAGGTTCTATTTCATGAGCAAAAGAAGGAAAGTATGGCACATATTAAGGGATTAGGGATTATTCAATCTTGACTGGAACTTGGTCAGGTTTACATAGAGAGATACTACACAAGTAGGTTAGAGCCATATTTTAAAATAATCTTGAATGCAAAATTGAGATTCTTTTTTTTTTATTTATCTGCAAAAGAAATAGTTTAACTTTTATAAAAGAGGCTTAAAAATGGTATAAGTGTAATCTAGGTTACTTTTTTATTAAGTGCTTTTATTTTATTCTTTGGTAATTAAGTGAAAATGTAAGACAGGAATTCATTTTTAATTTGCCGAACTCCTAGTGAGGTAGAAGACAGACAAAGCTTTAGAAGCTCTCCAGGTCCGCCTTAAGCTTTTGAATTCTGTAAGGAGAAAGGAGTTTAGAAGGCTGTTGTACTTCATGGCTGTCAAAGCACATCCTTTGGAATTTAAGTTATAGAAAGAGAGCGATAATGAGATGGTTGTGAAAAGTTATTTTTTAAAGAGGTTATAAACCATTGAAATTTATCCAAAGGCAAAACGGATCTTTTGGTGCTGTTTTTAATGAATTATCCAGAAGATGACTTTAAGATCCCAGGAACATCACACAAAAACTGTCAGTGACAAATTCATGGTCATTTAGAGAGGAAGAGATCTGTGTAGAGATTCAAGAGTCAGAAATAAGTCTTCAAAGATTTTAGACCAAGGGTGTGACCAGCTGTGATTTTGGAAAATAATTGCAGTAGAAATACACAATGCTGTATTGTATGAATTGGAGGTAGGAAGATTAGTTAGGAAACTATTGTGATATTCATGTTGACAAATAGGACTTGAACTTAGATAGTGGTGGGCCTAGAAAGGAGGGTGTGGATTGGGAGAGATATTACAGAGGCAGAATGGACAGACCTTCAAAGCCCTGATTGTGACTTTGATTATGACTTCACATGGACTAAGTGTGGAAAAGACCACTGGCCCTGCCTGATTCGCTTCAGATCCAGCTGCATAGAAAGGTTCACTGTGAAGTGAATTTACTTTTGACAGTGAAGGAAAATGATGGATGTAATAAACCTATTCATCTTTGAATTTTATATATGTAAAACTAATATTGCCTTAGTAGAAAAGTTAGCCAGCCTGTTTGAATTTTTGGGATCTTTGTACTTCTCAGGGCAAAGGGAAGCGATTATTGGTGGCATTTCTTTCTTTCTAGATGAGTATTTTTTCACCTTCCCTTCTCTCTCTTTTTGTTTTCTCATTCCTTTCTCTGTTCTTTTCCCCTCCTTTTCTCCTATTTATGTCTATCTTGGTTGTACTACATCTTGAGCATTGTTTTGTTTCTTTTAGAAGTTGTTGATCTGTAGCCTAAATCTTTATTCCTGTAGCCCTTTTTACACATTGTTTTCTGATTGTATTCAAACTACAGTGGACATATGCATGGACAACAGTCTTGCAAATTAAGACTTCTTTAAAACTTAGGAGATGACTAACTGAATCAAATTGATTAGCCATTCTTGGTTGGGATTCTTCTCAGGATGGATTGTGATCTGTTAGCATATTGATTTATTTTTCTTTGCTTTATTTTTGGGGGAGCCCTTATGTGAGATTAGATTTTTAATAGGTAGACCAAAGCCCAAGTCTCTTTGCTAACACTGACTCAAGAGAGTTCTCTTTTCTGCACTAAAAATCAGATGGCCTGGCTAGCACCATGAAGGTCTTCTGTGGGCGAGCGAATCCAACAACAGGCTCTGTGGAGTGGTTGGAGGAAGATGAGCACTATGATTATCACCAAGAGATTGCAAGGTAAGAGAACACTGAACTTCAGTTGCAGTTCGCTAGTTTTATTGCCATCAATTTAATTGCCATGGAATTTATGTCATGGAGCCAAATAGAGCATATACTGGCTGCAGAGTAGTATTCCATTTATGGAGTTTGGGAATTCCTTTGAGATTCTGTTATTAAAAAAACAGGGGCAAGCTGTTTGTTGTTTATATTGGGTCCATGCTAAATGTTCATTGTTCTAGTGTTAACTGTGTAGTGTTAAATTTCATCCCATGAATGTTTGTATCTTACAGGCAAGAAGCTCACTTGGGTGCCTGAGGTGCCCCTTCTGGTCAGCTCTCATTACTTTTAGGTGCTCCCCTCCTCCCCCTGCCCAAATTTTCAGTACTTTTTGGGCCAGCCTTTGCTTCATGACATTGTAGCAATAATCAACATTATAAGTATTCAAAGAGGAAACCAACTTATGTAGATCTGGGCTATGTGGAGCCTAGTATACTGGAAAACACCCTAGCTTTGGAATCAGAAGGCAAATCTTTGTCTTCTTCATTTATAAAATGAAGATCTGGGGCAGCTGGGTAGCTCAGTGGAGTGAGAGTCAGGGCTAGAGACAGGAGGTCCTAGGTTCAAACCCGGCCTCAGCCACTTCCCAGCTGTGTGACCCTGGGCAAGTCACTTGACCCCCATTGCCCACCCTTACCAATCTTCCACCTATAAGACAATACACTGAAGTACAAGGGTAAAAAAAAAAATGAAGATCTTAAGGTAGATAATATCTTAAGGTCTCTTCCAGCTCTAAATCTTATGAGTCTGTGTAAATGGATTTACATTTTGTTTTCTTCTAACATTCTTAGTCATATAGATTAAAGGGAACCATGAGTTTATGGTGGTGGTATTTATGAATTTTAAACTAGGGGGTTGAAACTGTCCAAATGGATTAAACTTCTTAGAATAGAGGGATATCTAGATGGCACAGTATATAAAAAGCTAGGCCTGGAGATGGGAGGTCCTGGGTTCAAATGTGGCCTCAAACACTTCCTAGAAAGCTATACTGAGATAGAGGTAAGGAATAAAAACAAACAAACAAACAAAAAAAAAAACAAAGAAAAGAATGGAATTATACCTTGCTTTCTCCCTACACCCCAGACTGAGCTATTTCAAAATGAACTGTAATATATATTACATTACCATACTTTAGACCAGTGATGGGCAAACTACAGCTTGCGGGCCAGATGGGGGGGGGCCCTGAAATGTTCTATCCTGCCCTGAGACATTATTCCTAAACTGATGAATACAATGAGTAGGATACAATACAATGAAACTTCGTAAGAGTTGCTTTAGAAACAACCTAACAGATGAGCATTTCCTTTCCTTTGGCCCCTCTTTAAAAAGTTTGCCCATCGCTTTAGACTGATGAACTATGCAGGAATTTTATACAAGTAGGGCCTCAGAAAAATTGTCGTGGTGCACATAAACATCGTAATTATTGGGAAAAGCCTAGATATCCCCAAATGGGGAAAGTCCCCAAGTACCCTGGTAAGTATGGTCTAGGCTGAATATTAACTTTAAATAAGGTAGAAGTATTCAAGTAAAAAGATTTCTTTTTAAAACCTTGGCGCGTCTGGGAGAAACCCAGCCCCATGCTTTTTTGGGAAAGAGTATGGAGATGGAGGCTGCTTAGAGTTCAGTGTGACCTACTATGAATAACATTGGCCTGGGAATAAGGAGATATGAATACTAGTACTGCTTCTGTCCAACTTTGGGCCTTAGTTCACTTTTTTATAAAAATGAAAGAATTATAATAGAAAGTATGTGTTCCCTTTTGCTTTAAAATTTTGTTTCTATGAATTCTTCATGTGTGTTCCCTATAGTGAGTTATATAAGGGCTCAAAGCCATTACTGGAAGTTGAGCTTTTAAATGATATGATTCATGATGATTTAGGCTATTTTCCCTGGGGGAAAAAGTACATCCTGCTTCAGTGCATCAGTCTTCACATGAAGAGCTCTTTATTGGCCTGCAGTTCCAACACTGAGAATGAACATCTTTATGGAACCTTAATGTTTATCCTCAGTGTCCTCTGAAGATAGAGCATGGAAAGAGCATGTCAGTTGAAATCAGAAAATCTGAGTCTGATACATATGAGCATTGGGACTGTTGGCAAGTAAGTCACTTTATATCTTGGGACCTTGGTTTCCTCATCTGTGAAATGGGGGTATAATAATACACTACTTACCTCACAGGGTTGAGAGATGAGAACACACTGTAGATATATAAATAGAAAATAATGTCATTATATTGTTTTCAAGTTATGTGGCATCCCATCCTCTACATGAATGTAATTTAATAGGCAAGTGTCATGGTGTCCACTAAAGTCTACCCCCATTGCCACTTTGTGGCATTGATGTGATCCTGGGTTCTCACGTGGTATGCCCTTGGTACCAAAGTTCTGGCAGGCCTGCCCACACTGGTAGGGTTTGGATCATAAGCTTTGCAACATCAATTAATCCACATTTGCTTATTTATTTTTCATCAGTCCACATTTGCTGAGAGCCTGCTATGTGCCATGCTCAGTGTTTGGAGGCTCCTTCTCAGCATGCTGACATTTTTAGCCACAGCAACCCCCAGAGACTGTTGAAAGCACGGGAAGGGATAGACATCTGCATCAGTGGAAGAAGTACCGGCCCTTCAAGTGTCGTAGGAGATGGTGTCATAATTATGGAATGAGCCCATAGACCCAGGAGAACACATGTCCCTCAGTATATCTGGACTGTGACTCCACTCTTGGGGGTTCTCCTTTCATTGGTGAAGGTTGCAGGCCTCGGGGCCTTTGGCGTATGGTCACTCCTTACTGGGTCACAAAGGACGTGAGCAGAACATGGAGAACGATTTATGTACTGATAGGATTGTGGACAAACGACTCCTGATGGAGTGGTAAAGGACTCAGTGTAGAGGGAGGCACCTTTTTGGACATGGCCACTGTGGAAATTTGTTTTGCTTGACTAAATATTTTTTTTAACCCTCACCTTCCTTCTTAGAATTAATACTGTGTAATGGTTCTAAGACAGAAGAGCAGTAAGGGCTAGGCAATGGGGATTAAGTGACTTGCCCAGCTAGGAAGTGTCTGAGACCAAATTTGAACCCAGGACCTCCTGTCTCTAGGCCTGACTCTCTATCCACTGAGCCATCTAACTGCCTCCTAAATATCAGTTTAAAAAAAAAAAACCCTCACCCTCCATCTTAGAATCAATATTATATGCTGGTTCCAAGGCAGAAGAGTGGTAAGGGTAGGCAATGGAATTAAGTGACTTGCCCAGAGTCATCCAGCTAGGAAGTGTCTGAGGCCAGATTTGAACCCAGGACCTCCCATCTCTAGGCCTGACTCTCAGTCTACTAAGCCATCTAGCTGCCTCCTGATGACACATAATTTTTATGAATTTGGTTTTGTTTTCATACCTAGTTGAGAAATTGAAGGGTATATGAAGGAGAGTAGGTACATTTTTGCTAATTAAAAAAAAAAAGAAAATTTAATAAAAAGAAATGAAGTACTCTGTTCTCCAAAATTAGTCGTCTGGTGGTGAAATCTCTGGCTCTCTGCACTTAGCAAGGCTTGTCTTTTATTGGATCCATCCGTATGAGATAAGCATTTACAAATTGGTAGGATATACCAGGCTTGACGATTGTTGACATAACCTTTGAGAGACCTCTGTGGTGCTTCTCTGAGTCATAATTAGGTATCAGCTGGGTAGCTCAGTGGATAGAGAGTCAGGCCTAGAGATGGGAAGTCTTGGGTTCAAATCTGGCCTCAGACACTTCCCAGCTGGGTGACCCTGGGCAAGTCACTTGACCCCCATTGCCTAGCCCGGTGATGGCAAACCCATGACATGTGTGTCAGCACTGACACTCGTAGCCATTTTTGATGACACGTGGCCACATGTAGCCACATACAGAGAAGTATGGGGCCACATGCTGAGGATGAAACATTTGCTGTAATGTAGTGTAGACACTTTGTGCACTATAGATGACAATTCTACCTATATTTATTTATTTTGGTTTATTAAATATAGTTATATATTACAATTATACATTTTTGTTATTTAAACTATAAATATTGTGAAATTACATTTTTTTTTCCTCGAAGTGACACACCATCTGAGTTATGCTCTTTTTTTGGCGAATTTTGACACACCAAGCTCAAAAGGTTGCCCATCATTTCCCTAGCCCTTACCACTCTTCTGCCTTGGAGCCAATACACAATATTGGCTCCAAGACAGAAGGTAAGGGTTTAAAAAAAAAAAAAAAGACAACTTGAACTGACACTGTACCTATATATTATTATTTTTTTAACCAGGGGTTTCTAATGTCTTTTTCTTTTTTAGATCATCATATGCAGACATGTTGCATGATAAAGACAGAGTAAGTATTAGAAAACTTAAAAAAACCAAAAACAACCCTTACCTTCTGCCTTAGAATTGATATAAGTATTGGTTCCAAGGAAGAAGAAGAGTCAGGGTTAGGTAATTGGGATTAATTGCTGTGCCCAGGGTCATACAACTAGGACATGTCTGAGGCCAGATTTGAACTTGGGTCTTCCTGACTCCAGGTCCAGACACTCTGTTTACTATATACCACCAGCTATTTTGGATTCTGTAGGCAGTTATAATAATAATAATGATATTAAGAACAATCAATAAGGATATTTTAAAGAATACAATAATATTTTCTGTAGTTTTATTAGGGGTGATCCTGACTCCATATATTATCAACATAGTCATACTTAATGACACCTAAGATCCCTCAGAATCCTTGGCTTTGGCATTTATTTTGGCAAAGGTTGCAAAGGAAACCAATTATATTGGAATAGTTATCAAAATATTTTTAGAAACAAGCTAAGGTTGGGAATCCCTGATTTTGAAGCACTACAGTACTGATTTTATTATGAAATTGTTCTTACATACACTGTCTTTGTAAAAATACCATGCGTGAGCCTATAAATCCAAATTAATAGACTTAGGGTTATATCATGGATTACATAAATTTCATGGTTTTTATAGCTATTCCTTGTGTTATATTCAAGCTCTGGGAGTTGGTTTGGCTCACCTTGATTGACAGGGGGAGACAGTTGAAGACCTCAGAATGTTCGCAGAGGCTATTAGGAGAGGGGAAAGTCGGTTGGCCTGTAAGAGGGAAATTTAGGTATTTTATAGATATGTATTTAAAGTGTGGCCGCCAGGAATCAACAATTCAGGTTGATTCCATAATTAAATCAGACCTAAGTCAGCATCGGGTTAGGCAGTTTATTTACAATCAGGAAGATAAAGGTATGGGAATAAAGAAAAAGGGAGAGGCTAGTCCAGGCCTGCGGAGGCCCGGACTAGAGAGAAGGTTAAAAGGCTAAATAAATGAAGCTACAAGCCACAAGACTTAGCAACCAGATAGGCTAGAGCCTACTTAAGGCAGAGTTTGGAAGCGGCCCAGGTAGGCCAAGGAAGTCAGCCTAACTTACCCAGGTGACAATACAGAGTAGAAGCTGTCTGTGGTCTCAGGAGCTCCTTCAGCACCAAGTTCAGAGTGGGAACTGCCTCCACAGGAAGTAACCAACAAACTTAAAGAGATAGTGTCTTTTGTCACTTCCCATGGGTCCACCTCTAATTCAAGTGGACAAATGGCAGTCTCTACATTGATTTGGACTGCCCAAAGGGCAGTCCCTTGTTCTTGATTTGTTATTTATTGTCACGTGTGGGTAACTCGTCCCCCCTCCCCATTAAGGGAGGTGAGGGTGACATCATTTCTATGCCTAGGTTGAGTAGGGTTTTGACTATGAATCGGCAGATATTAATTCCATTTACACAGGCCTGAGGATATAAATAGTCCTCACAGCCATCTGGTGGGGGTCTTTGGTCTTTGGTCTTGGAGCTTGGACCTGGGAGCTTGGATCTTTGATCTTTGCTCTGAATCTCCCTAGATATTTAGGCATTTGATCATCATTAGCTATTTAGGTATCTGAGCCTGGGAGGAGGAAGGAGAAGAAGCAGAGGGAGGTGAAGGGTAGTAGATATTTCCTGAAGGCTGTAAGGCTGACTTATTACGAACTGAGAGGAAGGAAGCTGAGAGAAACCATCTATATATCTGCAGATTACTCTCTCTGGTTTGGCCGTGGCCAAGTTGAACCAGAGGGGGAAGAACAATAGCTCCAGCTTTACTGAACAACAGTCTACAGTCTACAGTCCTGAAGGATTATTGATTATAGTTATTAGTGACAGGGTCTCCTATCCCCAATCCGTTCCTGATTATTCCTTTCCCTATTTAACATCAATAGATAAAGTTTTATTTAAGTACCTTCCTGAGTGGTCATTATATATCATGGCCCTTGGGGAGGGAGCAACTTAGTCAGATGAAAACGTTATCCAAGCCTAATAGAGCCCAATATTAATAATCAATCCAACCCCAGGTGGGACCTGAAAGGGTTACCCATCCACCTGACCATTAAGGGTCCTGCCTGGGCACTGTTATATAGAATAGGGCAAATATAACATCTAGCTGGGTGACAGGGCTCCGGTGTCCCTTGCACCAGCTATCTAGGGGAAATACAGAGGCACAGCTTTCCAACCAATATCCCCTAGAAGCAGTTAAGAGCCCTTACTATCTACAACTACTATTACTATCAAAAACTATTTATTTGTTATTTTTTATAACACTTGCCATTTTATTTGATTAGTTTTAATAAGCACTGGAGGCTCTTTATTATTCGGTGAAACTTACTGTCATGATTTACACAAGTCCTGGTTTCACCGCAATTTGGGAAGAGTCTATTGATTTCTTAAGAGTTGTGTAGTTTTTGCTGTTCTTGAAACTGTATTAGTTCATATAGATCTTGCCATTTTCTTTTGAAACAATCTCCCTCTTTATTTCTTATAGTGCATTAATGCTCCATCACAGTCATATGTCACAGCTTGTTCAGCCATTCCCCAATTGATGGGCATCTCCTCAATTTCCAGTGCTTTGCCATCACAAAAAGAGCTACTATAAACATTTTTTATACATAAAGGTTCTTTTCTTTTTAAGATTTTTTTTGACATATAGACCTAGTATAGTACTGCTAAGCTAAAGAATATGCACAATTTTATAGCCTTTGGGCACAGTTCCAGTTTCTTCTCCATAGTACTTGTAGCAATTCACAATCCCATCAACAGTTTATTAGTATACCTATTTTACCTCATCCCCTGGAGCATTTGTCATTTTTTTTTAAGGTTTCTCATTTAAAAATATTTTTTCCAATTATATATAAAATAATTTTTATTATTCTTTTTAAAAAATTTGAGTTCCAAATTTTCTTCCTTTTCTTCTCTCCCTTCATTGAGAAGACAAGTAATTTGATATAGGGTATAAATACAAAGCATTTTCATATTAGTCATGTTTGTGAAAGAAAACATAAACCTAAAAAACCTGAACACCAAAATTAAGAAAAAAATAAACTAAAAAAAGAGTACGCTTCAATCTGCATTCAGACTCCACTAGTTTTTACTCTGGAGGTGGATAGCATTTTTTTTCATGAATCCTTCAGAATTGTCTTAGATCATTTTATAGTTGAGAAGAGCTAGGTCATTCATAGTTGATCTTTGTACAACATTGCTTTGTACATTGTTCTTTTGGTTTTGCTCTTTTCTTTGAATCAGTTCATGTACATCTTTCCAGGTCTTTCTGAAATCATCCTGCTCTTCATTTCTTGTGAATAATAGTAAAAGCACAATAGTATTCCGTGATAGTCTTTACCACAACTTGACCATCCATTATTGAACTGATGATCATTCCCTCAGGTTCCAATCCTTTGCCTCGACAAAAAGAATTGCTACAAAATGTTTTTGTACATACAAATTCTTTTCCTTTTTCTTTTCTCTCTTTGGGGTATAGACCTAGAACTGGTAATTCTAGGTCAAAAGTCAAAGGGCATATATGGCACCATTTTATACTCCATTGGGTATAGTTCCAAACTGTTCTCTAGAATAGTTTGACCAGTTTACTAATCATTTATTAGTGTACCTCTTTTCCCTTATCCCTTCTAGCATTTGTCATTTTGTTTGTGTTCTTTAATTTGCATTTCTCTAATCAATAGTGATTTAGAGCATTTTTTTTTATGACTATAGGTAGCTAGATAGCACAGTGGATAGAGTGCAAGGTCTGAAGTTGGGAATACTCATCTTTTTTATTTCAAATCTGGCCTCAGACACTTACTAGCTATGTGATCCTGGGCAAATCATGTCATCCTGTTTGCCTCAATTTCCTCATTTGTCAAATGAACTAGTGAAGGAAATGGGAAACCATTTATGAATATTTGCTAAGATCAAATAACCATGGAAAAATATTCTAAATTAAAAGGTAAAAAAAAGAATATTTGCTAAGAAAACTTGAAATGAGGTCATGAAAAGTCAGACAGCTGAAAAACAACTGCACAACTGATAAATAGCTTTGATTCTTCTGAAAACTTTTTGTTCATTTTAATGAATTTGACCCTATATATTTGAGATATGAGATCTTTAGAGAAACTTGCTGTAAAACTTTGACATTACTTCATGGTCTGTGATATCTTTTAGCAAAATATCATTTCTCATTCTTCAGTTTTGCTGTTACTTGTCTGAGATGATGATTGCTATCCCTGCCTTTTTAACTTCCTCTTTATTGCCAGGATACATTGTATGAGAAAGAGAGGGGGAGAGAGAAGGGAGAAAGGGAAGGGGGGAGGAAGAGAGAATTCTTCCCTCTTTGTTTTTTTTTTTTTTTTTAAACCCTTAACTTCTGTGTATTGACTCTTAGGTGGAAGAGTGGTAAGGGTGGTGTTGTGAGGAAGATTAGTTACATATAGTTTATATGGACCTAGCAGGAAGGGCTGGAGCATTCCAAGATGGAATGAAGGAGCAGGAAGTTGCTTGTGCTCTGAGGGAGACTCCATTAGTGGTTGGCACAAACTGTTGCTAGCCCTGGGAGATCTCAGACCTGCATCCTGATTCCCTGGGATCCTGAGTGGTGGTGGCTTTCAGCAAGTGGATAAGACCTGCAGAGCTACACCAAGTGGAGGAGGAGTTTGGGATCTGGTGGACAGCATCTCAAGCACACTCTCTACTTGGATACCTTGGACCACCTTGGCTTTTGGCATCCTGTGATCATCTGTGGATTACTGTGAGAACCCTCAAAGCCACCCTTAGCCCCTTTAGCTGTGTGGTCAAACCTGGCTGGAACCAGGTTTGAAGCAGCCTTCCCAGAGACTCCAGAACTATTCATTTGAACCCTGCCTAGCTAGGTCAACTAGAATTAGAGTAGAGAAGTCCTCCCCTTGCCCTGTGGTTTTGCCCTTTAGGTTTTTAAGTATAGAATCCCCTATCCCACCTTTATAAGTAAATCATAATTAAAACTGTTAAAACACTTTACCTTGCCTGCTGGTTCCAAAGACCCTGGCCTTGGGTGAGCAGAGTGACAATTGGGCTAACTGCCATTCTTGATTCTTAGTCTCCCTATCCTGGCTGATCCTGTCTCTCATTCAACCCAGTGTGTGTACCCACAAACCATTAGGACACATTTACATCCCTGGTGCCCCATTTTTTTACAGTGGGCAGTGGGGTTCAAGTGACCTGACTAGGGTCACACAGCTAGGAAGTGTCCGAGTTTCCCAGTATGCCCCTCTTTCTTACCCCCTGATTGTTTATTTTGAAATTGTCCCAGCATAAACACTCACACCCATGTCTCACCTCAGTCTATGTAGACTCTTTCTAACTGCTCTGATGATAAAGTTCTTAGGAGTTGCCTCTGTAATTTTCTCATATAGAAATATAAATAGTTAACTTTATTGAATTTCTTATGATTGTTACTCTTCCATGTTTAGCTTTTTATGCTTTTCTTAAGTCTGTGTTTGAATGTCAGATTTTCTGTTTAGCTCAGGTCTTTTCATTAGAAATGCCTGAAATTCATAATATCATTAAACACTCCTTCAGTTCCAAGGCAGAAGAGGGGTAAGGGGTAGGTAATTGGGGTTAAGTGACTTGCCCAGGGTCACACAGCTAGGGATTGTCTGAGGCTAGATTTGAACGTAGGACCTCCTGACTCCAGGCCTGGCTCTCAATCCACTGAGCCACCCAGCTGCCCCACCCCCTTAGCTTTCTTAAGACTAAGCCACCTCACTGCAAGTTACTGCCGAAGGGTTTGATGTGTTGGACTAGATGGCCACCGAGGTCTTGTCTTTTGTACCTGTGAGATTTTGGGATTCCAACTGAGCCCTCTATTGAGCTCTCAGTGTCTGCCTTCTCAGTTTGGGCCAGGCTGTCAGGAAGCTTCAGGAAAGTATGGCCTTTGGCTGAGACAGATGCCAGTAGGCCTATAGTCTCCCAAGCTTTGTTGGGCCAGGCCTTGGGTGCTCTGATTTCTTGGCAGAGCCAGGGACTTGGCTCAGCTGTTTCTTGCTTTTTAAAAAAGAATTTCCCCCAGGTATTTGTTACTAGCATGCTTGCATTTTGATGCAATGTAAGAGATCTCTGATATAAGGGCTTCAGAAATTGAGGTTGGGGAGACTTTGGATGATGTGGTAGAGAGGAACGACATTATTACCTCCTCAGACCACTTGCTTCCCCCCTGACCCTTGTTTGGCCATCAGGAGTGCTATTAGGCTGTGATCTTAGACATCATTCAGACTGTGATACTTGAAATAACTAATCTCTCTCTCTCCACTTTTTCTTAGAATGTAAAGTATTATCAGGGCATTCGGGCTGCTGTGAAGAGAGTGAAAGAAAAAGGACAGAAGGCAATAGTTTTGGACATCGGAACTGGCACAGGACTTCTGTCAATGATGGCAGTTAGTGCTGGGGCTGATTTCTGTTATGCTATTGAGGTGAGCATCACTTACCCACACGTGTATGCCCAGATGGTGTAGCCAATATTGAGGAGAGTCTACCCCAAATCACCCAGAAGTCATCAGTCATTGGATTCCAGGTTTCTTTCAACTACACAGATCTTTGCTGTTTGTCATTGCTGGACTTGGGGCATTTTCTGACTGTTCCCAGTGCCTGGAATTCTTTCCCTCCTCATCCTCACTTCTTGACTTCCCTGGCTTCCTTTAGCTTTAATATCCCACCTTCTGCAAGAACCCTTCCTTTACCAGTCTTCCTTAATGCCTGAATCTAATCTTTGAGACTATCCCCAATTCATCCTGTCTGTTTATTCCTCATTTGTTTATAATTGCATGTTATCTCTTCCTTAAACTGTGAGCTTGTTGAAAGCAGATTTTTCTTTTGCCTTTCTCTATATCTCTAGCTCTTAATCCAGTGCCTGGCACATAGTAGGTACTTATGAAATGCTTGTTGACCTGGCAATAGCAATTAAGATAATCAGCATTTTTGAACAGCACAAATACTTTTAGACTTTTGAAAAATAACTTGGCAAGACTAATGCTATTGTTTAAAATCCAATTACAATTTTTTTTAGTGTTTTTTCTTTAGTTACTAATTAAACATTTGGTTTTGGAGAAAAAATTCTTTTTCAACTCTTTTTTTTCCCTTCTTTATAAAATGTACTATAAGTTTCTTTAGAGCTGGATCCATTTGTTTTTTGCCTCTCTTTGTCTTTCCAGCACCTAGCATGGTTCCTAGCATAGAGTAGGTGCTTAATAAATGTTTTATTGACTGATGTTATTGATAATCCTGATATTATGAGGGTTTGAAGCTGGGTATGGTGGGTGAACTCCAAGTGAATCATTTAAGGTTATAGTAGTGAAACACAAAGGACCCTAAAGCAATCATTGTTAAGATATGGTGAATCTGCTGAACCCAACTTCAGATATAACAGTGTCCCAGAATAGCCAGCCAGATAAAGAATCTGTTGTTAAAATTATATAGCTACTTCTCTGACTTTCTAGCTTAGATTGGATAATGCTAGATATACTGCTAATTATACTTTACTATAACTGATATAATTCTCCTCTTCCCTCAAATATCCCAAAGATATAATCACTAAGCCCTCAGATAGAGATGACACCAAATCTAGCTAAGTTTGAAGATTTAATGTTAATAGACTTAGGAGGGGAAGCAGGGTAATAACTGGGAAGGAGGGAAACAGGAAGCCCTTAAGAAACTAAAGCTAATGATGTTAATGATGGTATTTGAATTGATGATAGTCTGGTTTGCCAGTTGCCAGTCTCATTGGGCCAGACTGGCTTCATCCTAAATCAGGTTACTCTGCTGTTAGATGTTGTTGTTTCTTCTTGGTGACTAAATCAGGATCAGGTTATTCAAGATAAGGTTAACATAGGATCAGGGACGGTGAAATTGGTTGGTGCAGGTTGCTGGTAAATTAAGTTGACCTATGGCCTTACCCTTACCAAAAGAAACCACCCACTCCAAAACCCAACCTCCAGAATGAGATTTTTTCTCAGTTCAAATCCTTCCTTATATACCTGAGCCTCAAGTGCCTTGGCACATGCCCCCTCCTGTCAGGCTCGGTTCATTCTATGTTCTAATCAGCTAACTGACCATCATCTTCATTTCCATATTGCTGTGCAATTTATCGTTACACTGACTGGTCATAGGTTGTCATTTATTCCTTACTATTGTCATGCAACGTAAAAAGATTTGGGAATTAGCAGAGACCTGGGCTCAAATACCACTTCTTAAACTACTTTACTTGTCTGAGATCAGCATCTTCCTTTTTAAAAATAGAGATAATGTCTATGGATATCTGGATAATCTATGCTGCAAGAAATAAATGAGTTATTTTGTGGCAAGGCATTTTATTAGCCTTTATCAAAAACTATTTACATGCCAGCTACTATTATTATTGCAGCCACCTCTGAGACAGGCAGGACATGTAGTAGATTTATTTCATAGATGAGGAAACTGGCAAGGTTAAAAAAAATAATTCTGGGGGCAGCAAAGTGGCTCAATGCTTTGAGAGCCAGGCCTAGAGATGGGAGGTCCTGGGTTGAAATTTGGTTTCAGACACTTCTTAACTACGTGACTCAGGGAAAGTCACTTAACCCCGCTATTACCTAGCCCTTACTGTTTTGGAACCAATACACAGTATTGATTCTAAGGTGGAAGGTAAAGGTTTTTAAAAAAATTAATTCTAACCCTCATTTTCATAATAGGTTACAAATTACAGAGTACTTTGTAACAATATTGTGAGGTAGTTTCTCTGCATTTCATCCTCATTTTATAGGTAAAGAAACCAAGACTCTTCGAGGTGGGATGCTTGCCCAATATCATTACATAACTAATATGTTGGAAGTAGGACTTGAAGTTGGGGCTTACTGTGTTATATAGTCTTATGCTCCTTTTATTGCTATTTTAGGGCATTTTGCATTGTGACTGCTGTGATTTTGACTTTTGGTTCCTCTGATACCTTCTTATTGTGTATATAAGTTTATAATTTTGTTTTTTAGAATTTGGAAGTACCTTTCCTTACTCTGAGTAGTACAAATGAAATACTGTTGTTTGTAGAATATATAGAATATATGTGTGTGAATGAATATGCTTATATATATATATATATATACAGATGTATATACATTATACATAGATATATTAATAAATAAGATCTTTGTTTCTCCATTAGGATCTTTGTGTGTTAGAAATTTATTCCTTTCTCCTTTTGAGTCTGAGATAGAATTTCATTTATAGAATCCTAAGAAGAAAAAAGGTAAACACCTCATTGAGCTTTTTGATCTTTCTCTTGAAAGACTAACCCAGGGCCTTTCTTCTTGGCATTTGCAAAATGATTGAAGAGACTCTGAGCAGATTTATGTCCAGAACACTTGACATGTACCTTGTATTGTCCCTTGCTTTTTTCCTTTTTCTTTTACTCTTAAAATCAACTGCAAAGGTCTTTCCCTTCCCCCGATAATAGATAGATAATGTCATAAATAAAGCGTATGATGGACCTATGAAAGCTGATAGCTCAGCTAAGACCTTCTGTACCTCTTGTGACCCAATCTCAATCTAGTGTGAATCAGAGAATATTTCACTCTTCTGCTTTGAACTCCCTCAACCAGTTACTGTGCTCAGAGAGTGCCCTCCCCTGCCCTCCCCCGGCATGGCTCTGGAGGCAGCAGTAGTGGGTAATACAGTGTCCTCCACCAGTCTCCGTTCTGGAACCCACATGAATGAGGATGCAACTCTAGCACCTACCAGAGATGGGACTTTTTCTATACCAAAAAAGGAAAAAGTCTGGGCATTTTTTGAGCTTGACATGAATTTGAAGGACTATAGCATTCCATTTTGGTCTCCAGGTTCCTGAGGCCTTGGTTGACTGTATAGAATAGCCGTTAGTACATTTAATACACATAATCCTTGTACTTAGACCCTTTTCTTTTCTCTCTCCCACCCTTCCCCCCTCTTCCTGCCTCCTCCCCAGCATGGATACTGAATTACTATTGAATCACTGTTTGGAGAGGACTTTGCTGCTAAATATAGGTTGGTACTCACACAGAGAGCCCTCAGCCACAGTGAGAGCACCGTAATTCAACTACACCACAGGGTTTTTCTGATACCTCCCCTTACTACATTCTTGAGAGCTAGACATAGAAACTCAACTAACTCCTATAATTAGATGCAGAAATTTAATGCAAGCAGCGACTTTATTCTCCGGTAGGCTTTGAGTGGTTGGGAACTTTACCTCATTTACAATATTCAAATTAATTTCAAGAATCATCCTATGAAGATTAACTCACCTTTCTCTTTGAAGCTAGAGTTAACTTAGCTTGTTTATTATTTTTTATTGTAATACAAATGATAATGCCTTGTAATTCCACCTTTTCTCCAAAGAGCATTGAACTCCTTACAATGGATACTCTTATTTTTTCAATAACTTCATGTATGAATTTCTATAAAAGGAATTGTATTTTATAGTTTAAATAAGATAGATTCTTATTTGGTTAAGATAAACCTAAATTAAATTTAAAGCTAAATTAAATTTTGTATATGTATAATAAAAAAAATGGAAAAATGGATATACTTTTGAATTAGAGGGAGAAATTAATTACATAGTATCCTTGTCTTCTGTGCTCCAAATTCAAGCCCAGGAGGCAGTTTTAGTTTTTGCTAGTTATCTAGTTATCTCTTATTTCAGCCTTGATTTTGGGTCCTTATTTCAGGTTTTCAAACCTATGGCTGATGCTGCTGTGAAGATTGTGGAGAAAAATGGTTTCAGTGATAAAATTAAGATCATTAATAAACATTCTACTGAAGTCAGCGTGGGGCCAGGTGAGAGTCATAAATTTCTTTCTTAATTGTCTTACTAGCTTCTTTCTATGTGAAGGAAAAGTAATGCGCCAAACTCAGAAATCATGAAGTCTTAGAGATAGACCTAGCCACATCATGATTCCCTGACAAAGTCATTCCAACCTTTTGCATTAAGATGGTTCATTCCACTATTAGGCAGTTTTTTTTTTTTTAAAACCCTTGTACTTGGGTGTATTGTCTCATAGGTGGAAGATTGGTAAGGGTGGGCAATGGGGGTCAAGTGACTTGCCCAGGGTCACACAGCTGGGAAGTGGCTGAGGCCGGGTTTGAACCGAGGACCTCCTGTCTCTAGGCCTGACTCTCACTCCACTGAGCTACCCAGCTGCCCCTATTAGTCAGTTTTAAATGATAGGAAATTTTGTTTTATATTGAGTCAAAGTCTCCCTACAGCTTCTCCCTTTGCTCTCAGAGGCCAAAGGAAACAAGTGTAATCCCTGGTCTCCCACATGACATCCCTTCAGGAATTTGAAAATAACTGTCATAATCCTCCTGCTCCTTCTTTTCTTTAGGTAAATGCATATGTGAAATTGAAAGGAAGGACAAATTCTAGGGGAATGGTAATTATTAAAATAAGTATATGGCTAATTCCGATATTTTTTCACTAGCTAGAATTGAATAAAATAATGCTAATGGAATACCAAGGGCAAGAGTGAATAGAGATCTCTGATGCAACTTGGGGATCATGTCAACAAGTAGAAGGGTTATCTTTGATAAGGAAGTGACTCATTCCCACATTTGAGGTAGGAAGGAAAGTATAACTCATGACTCAAATTTATATTGCTTATTAAGTTCTACTTAAGATAATGGAAGAGTGATAATTTGTGATAGGAGAGAGGTTGAAAGATGGATGCTTGTAAAGTACTATACAAAGTAGACCTGAAAAAGGCTCAAGATTTAAAATAATATCATTTCCACAGATCTTTTCATTTTCCAGTTTTAGCCAGAAGTGTCCCAGCAAATAATCATAATAGTAGATTACATAGTCTTGGCAGCCTTGCCAAATCCAAGTAATAACAGACATCCCATAGCAAAGCATGACTTCATGAGTTCTCCAGAATAGCCTCTAAAGTCTAAATGTTTAAAATCAACTTCTAAGAGACTACTTGGAGCTTGTGATTCTTTTAAAGTTAACTACTTCAGGCCCCTTGTCCTCTAGAGGGCTTAGAAGAAAGAAATGTTTATATTAGAAGATAGTACAATGAATTCTATTAAGATCACTCAGGTAAGGGCAAAGTACATTGTATTAGGACTTAAAGGCTTAACTTTAAAGCAGACATTTTTAATATGAAAATTTCCTTCTTTTTAAAAAAATTGAGCTGAATAGGTACCATCCTGTTTAAAGCATAATTGTTACAGGTCAGTCAATCAGTAAACATTTATTGAGTGCCTATGATGTGCTAGCCATTGTGTTGTGCACTAGAGATACAAGAGGAGGCAGGAGAACAGTCCCTACCCTCAAGGAGCTCAAAATCACAAAAGCTTCCTTTTGTTTGTGGAGAGAAGCAGGAAATTATACAGTTAGGTACTCCAATAAATGCTAGACCAACCCAGTAAGCATTTATCACATGTCTCTTATTTCCAGAGGTACTGGGCTGGGTGCTTGGGATACAAAACAAAACAGAAAATAGAAGCTCTTTACATTCTTTTGTGAGGGAGGTCAGGATAATAATGTGTTAACCGTTAAATCTCTGCTTAAGTATCTGAAAAGGAAGAGAACACTAAAACCTAGGGCAGATCAGGAAAAACTTCTTATGAGAACTGATACATTAACTGAGCCTGGCAGGAAATGGGATGCTGGGTGGCATCGGCGTGCAGGGGAGACTGCAGGTGTCGGCACAGTGTGTACAGTGGCATAGAGATGGGAGATGGGGCTCTGAGTTCAGAAGCTAGCAAGGAGGGCTTAGAAAGAATGGGAGAAGGGAAGAGAGGCTGGAGCTAGATTGGGAAGGACTTTTGGTGACTGAGGAATTTGCATTTGATCTTAGTCATATAAAGAGCTACCGAATTTGAGTAGAGGAGTGATATCATTGGGCTTGTGTGTTAGATAATTTTGTCATCTGTATGAAGGATGAATTAATAAGGTGAGAGATAGGAAGTTAGGACTTCAACTAGCAGGGTGTTATAACAGTCAAGATGAGGGGATGATAGCTAGCTGACTCAGTGGGTAGAGAGCCAGGTCTGGAGATAGGAGGTCCTGGGTTCAAGTGTGGCCTCAGACACTTCCTAGCTGTGTGACCCTGGGCAAGTCACTTAACTCCCATTGCCTAGCCCTTACTGCTCTTCTGCCTTCAAAGCACTATGTAGTATTTTGAATATGAAAGGTAAGGGTTATTAGAAGAAAAAAATAGTCAGGGTGAGAGGTCATGAGTGGCTTGAATCAGGATGATAGCTATGTATGTGGAGAGGAAGAGATAGTCACTTGATAAATATTAAATATGTACTATGTGCCAGGCACTGTGCTAAATTCTGGGAAGAAGTAAAACACAATCTGCCCTCAAGGAGCTCACAATCTAGCAGGGGAGACAACAAGCAAACAAATACATACAAACAAGCTCTATACAAGAAAAACAAGAAATGATTATAAGAGACAAGGCATTAGAATTAAGAGGGATTGGAGAGATAGCTAAGAAGCTCAGAAGACAGCACCAGTCCTGGAGACAGATGGTGTCCTGGGTTCAAAATTTAGCCTCGGATACTTCCTAGCTGTGATTCTGGGCGAGTCACTTAACTTCAGTTGCCTAGCTCTTACCATTCTTCTGCCTTAGAACTAATACTAAGACAGAAGATAAGGGTTAAAAAAAAAAAAGAGTTGGGAAAGGCTTCCTATAAAAGAATTGGATTTTAGGTGTGACTTGAAGGAAGCCAGAGAAAATCAGTAGTTATAGATGAGGAGGGAGAAAATTCAGGCAGGTCTAGGCTGAAAGGTTAAAATCCTCTTGCCCAGTTTGTATGGTTTTCTTTTCTTACATATTTTCCTGAAACAATTGCCCTCTTCTTTACCATTTAAAAAGCTTATCAATCCTGACTTCCTGGCTCTCTTCCTACTTCCTTTATGAAGCCTCCCTAATCTTGCCTTGGCCCAAAGTGATCTCTCCCTCTTCTGAATGCTTCTTGTCTTGCTTCACATGCTTAATTAAATAAGTAATCAGATTATATATAAATGTCTTTCCTTTCCATATAGAATAAAAACTCTTTGTGGTCAAGAATAGTGCCTCATGGGCATGTTTCTTGGTATCTAGTTAATCAATACATAGTTAATCAATACGTGTTTTTCTTAAAGTTTTGGCTATGTTAAAATGAATAAGTATAGCAAAGTTTTCCTTTTTCTTTGTAACTGGAATGCACAAAAGCCATGGAAAGAGGAAAGATTACAAAGACTCTGGGCTACATGCAATTCAGCCTTTTACTGTACCTGCATTTCCCTCCATTTCCTCACTTGTATCAAAGATGGGTCAGCTCTCCAACATGGTGGCCAAGAAGGCTCATGTGCCCATAGGAGAGGCTTACTCTCAGGAAAAAAGGAAAGGAGAGCCCTGGTGTTCTTTGCTCTCATCAGAATCCTGCTGTAGTGTGGTGTTCACTCATGGGGGCCTCATTTTAGAAAGGACAAGGAGAAGATTCTTGGCGCCAATGAGACGAACTTTGCTAGAAGCTGGCTGTGTAGTATCCCTCACAACACTGACAGTTTTGTATGTGCATGCACTATGGCCCGATCTTCTTGTCCTCATCTCTTTACTTGCTCATTGTCTACCTCTAGCACTTTGAGACAAATCTGTTGATAGATTCATTCAGTGAACTATCATCCACTTGCATGTTATCATAGGTTTTTCATTCATTTTTTTTTCTGTGTGGACGCTTAAAGTAAAGTCTTGATGAATTGTAGATTTTCCTCATGAGTATTATATGTATTAAAACTGAAGCCCAAACAACTAAATTTTAATGTGTTTATCTTTGTCTAGCCTCTGAACACTGCCTTTTTTTCTAGTTTTTTTTTTTAAAGTTTTTTTCTAGTTTTTATAGGGAAAGGGTTTTTCCCCCTTTGCATTCCATATATTAGTAGTATTATTGTATTAGGAAAATTAGGGAAAAGTAGTATTATTAGTATTAGGAAAAAATACTCTAAAAAATGGAAAGTTTAGTCACTGCATGAGTCCAAGGAGAAGCATTATTCTTTTTTGTATTATTGTGTTTTATAGTTTGATGGGCATTAGGAATATGAAGTCAAAATCATATAAGCAACTTTTCTTTACCTCTTTCTTTTTGCTCAGTGACTTCAATGATGGGGGTGGAACTTAATGAGCCTTCAAGAATGGGAGCTTTCAGTCCTGTGATCAATAAATAACCTGTTTCTCATGTCTTCCCTTGTGAATTTTTAGATGGTGACATGCAGTGTTATGCAAACATCCTGGTCACTGAGCTGTTCGATACAGAGCTGATAGGGGAAGGTGCCTTGCCCTCCTATGAGCATGCCCATAAGAATCTTGTAGAGGTAGGAAGAAATTTGCAATTTAACGCTCATCTTTTCAGATGGAATATAGATGAAAACATCAACTCATGGTTTTTAGCATAATCATGCAGGGGTTAAACCTACTTTCCTTTGAAATAATTGCTTTTTCGTCCTTCTCATGGATTGCTCCCTACTGGTGTTGGTTATATTTGGGAAATCCAACTCTTTTCTACTTTGGTGTCATGGAAATTATAGCAGTGCTTGGTGAAATGGTGGAGCCTAAGAGTTCTTTTTGTCTCCTTTGATTGATGCACTGTTTCTCTTAAGTCAGGGGTCTCTGTTGGGAAAAGAGATAAATCTTTTCTTAGTTCAGTTCAACCAGTGACTTCCCGTTGTTCTGGGAGAAAAAATATCAGCCTGGGAGACTGGAAGTCTGCTGGAGAATTTGGGAGAGTTGGACTCTTTTAACACTCAAGTCCCAATGAGTATTAAGTGCCTACCATGTGCTTGTGTTAGGTTCTGTGCTAGGTACAAATACAAAAGCACCACCACCATACCTGCCCTCTACTTGGGGAGACAACATGTCTATATATAAGCGAATATAGAACAAACACAAAACAAATTTGAGGTAGTTAGGTACAAAAAGGAGCAGGAGAGTATGAGCAGTTAGGGGAATCAAAAAAGCCTTTGTGTAGAAGGTGGTCCTTGAGCTGCATCTGGAAGAGGTAAGAGACTCTTTAAAGTAGAGTTGAGGGAAGTAATCTCTTCCAGGCCAAGGGACAACCTGTGCAGAGGTGTGGAGGGGGACTGCTGTATGGGAGGGACAGAGAGATATCCAGTGTGATAGGACTTGAGAGTTCATGAGGGAGAAGAGTAAGTCATCTACAGTGTGATTCAGAGCTTAGGTTAGGGCTCAGGTAATAGGGAAGGTCCTCAGTGCAGAGGCAAATTGATGTCTGAGATGATGGTTGTCAAAACTTGAAAAACTCCACTTTAAATATTTTCCTTTCAAAAGTACTGTAGTCAGCATTGCTACACATTGTTTGGACAGAGATGGCCCCTAGTAGCTAACTATACCTTAGGTGTGTCTTTAATATGCAGGGGTGCCTATAACCAAATCACTGTGTGGATTAATCTGTATGATGCCATTAGCAGCCTATTCTTAGGAGTTGGGAACTCCAAAGTCCATCAGTGATCTATCAACAACTCTTCTTGTAATATAGGGCAGGTCATATAGACCTTTCTTTAACTCAGATTATTACTGAGACCAGATTACAAGATATTAGAAACAGCCACAAATGTTTACTCTTAAAAAAGTTTACTTTTCCTTGCATGGAAGTAATAAGCATAAAATCAGCTGAATTCACCACTTTTCTCTTTTTTTGTGAACCTTTAGGAAAATTGTGAGGCAGTGCCTCACAGGGCAACCGTCTATGCGCAGCTGGTGGAGTCGAAAAGAATGTGGTCCTGGAATAAGTTGTTTCCCATTCATATTCAGACAGACAGTGTTGAGAAAATTATTGTTGCCCCCTCAGAAATGGAGAATTGCCCTGGGGCTCCATCAGTCTATGATATTCAGCTGAACCAGATGCCATCGGGGGACTTTACTGTCCTAAGTAATGTACTGACAATGTTTAGGTAAGAAAGGAAAAAAGCTAATCCTTTTGTTAATTACAATGTGCTGTCTCAAAAGCAGAGAGCAAGAAAGGAAAGAACACAGGCAAAGACAGAATAGAATTGAGGGCTTGAAAAATATTTTGAGAGGGAAAGCAGCACATTACCTTTGGACAGAAGAAATATGTGTTGATTGATTATGGACTCCAATTTAATTGTTTGGTAGGCATATTATTTCTTCTTATCTTATTTAAACTCTTCTGTCTTAGAATTGATACTCGGTCTTGATTCTGTGGCAGAAAAGTTGGTAAAGGTTAGGCAATGAAGGTTAAATGACTTGCCCAGGGTCACATAGCTAGGAAGTGTCTGAGGTCAGATTTGAATCAGGGTCCTCCTGACTGACCGAATGCGCTATCCTCTTTACTAAGTAACTGTTCCTCATGGTATATATATTCTTTTATTTTTTATTTTTTAAATTTTTATTTAGAATATTTTTCCATGGTTACATGATTCATGATTCCCCCTCCCCCCCCCCCAACCCTGCTCTCTCCTTTCCCCCTCCTAAAGCTGACAAGCAGTTCCACTGGGTTATATATGTGAGTGTGTGTATATACACACACACATACTATATATATATAGGTTCAAAACCTAGTTCCATGTTATTCATATCTGCTGTAGAGTGATCTTTTAACATTAAAACTCCAATCATATCCCCATCAAACCACATGATCAATCATATGTTTTTCTACTGTGTTTCTGCTCCCACAGTTCTTTCTCATAAGTCCCTCAGAATTGTCCTGGATCATTGCATTGTTGCTAGTAGAGAAGTCCGTTATATTTGATTGTATCACAGTGTATCAGTCTCTGTGTACAATGTTCTCCTGGTTCTACTCCTTTCACTCTGCATCACTTCCTGGAGGTTGTTCCAGTTCACATGGAATTCCTCCAGTTCTTTTATTCCTTTCAGCACAATAATATTCCATCACCAACAGACCACAATTTGTTCAGCCATTCCCCAATAGAGGGACACCCTTTCATTTTCCAATTTCTTGCCACAACAAAGAGCGTGGCTATAAATATTTTTGTACAAGTATTTTTTCTTATTATCTCTTTGGGGTACAAGCCTAGCAGTGGTATGGCTGGATCAAAGATCAGGCATTCATTTAAAGCCCTTTGTACAGTAGTACCAAATTGCTCTCCAGAATGGTTGGACATGGTACATATATATTTAAAAAATGTTGTTTTTTAAAAAACACTATCTCTCAGGGGGGCAGCTAGGTGGCTTAGTGAATTGAGAGTCAGGCCCAGAGATGGAAGGTCCTGAGTTCAAATTTGGCCTCAGATACTTCCTAGCTGTGTGAACCCTGGTCAAGTCACTTAACCCCCATTGCCTGGCCCTTACCTCTTTTCTACCTTAGAACCAATACACAGTATTGATTCTAAGATGGAAGGTAGGGGTTTAAAATAAAACAAACAAACAAAAAAAACCCATTGTCTCTAATGATTCTCTAGCTGATAGAACCTTTCCTTATAGTAAATGTAGTCAACAAAATGATTAAACATTTTGGTCATGTCTGAAAATGTCTCTCTCATTCTACCTTTTGTCTACCCCTACTTCACTAAGAGATGAAATGTGTTTCACTCTCATTCTCTGAAGTTCTTCAGTGTTTTTCTTCATATGACTGTGGTCATTGTGGAAATTGTTCTTTTTGTTCATTCTGCCTTCTTCAGAGTCACCATTTATTATGGTGCAGTAATATTCCTCTTCATTTATATACCACAGTTTATTTAGCTATTCTCCAACTTTTTCAGCAATTTGATGCTCACATGGAATTTTGACCAGCTCGAAGGCCAGGAGGAGATATGTAACTGGCTGCTAGGGGAGGCCAATGCTGCTAAGCCGAGATGACTCTGGATCTGGCTCAAAAACAGAGCATAAGGGGGCAGCTGGGTAGCTCAGTGGAGTGAGAGTCAGGCCTAGAGACAGGAGGTCCTAGGTTCAAACCCGGCCTCAGCCACTTCCCAGCTGTGTGACCCTGGGCAAGTCACTTGACCCCCATTACCCACCCTTACCAATCTTCTACCTATGAGACAATACACCGAAGTACAAGGGTTTAAAAAAAAAAAACCAAAAAAAAAAACCAGAGCATAGGGTTACACTCTTAGAACAGAAGAGGCATGTGGGCAGCAGCAAGATGGAAGAAGGAAGTCAAAGCTGGAAGAAGTACTCAGCCTGGCAACAGAATCCCAGAGTTCCCTGCAGTTTATCAGCTGGCTAATCAGCAGAGCAGAGTTTGGCCCTTGTACCTCCACCCAGCCTCATCTTAAATACCATCCTCTGGCAAATAGATGAGCATAGGGTTTTGCTCAATGAAATAAATGCTCACCAGGACCACATCACTGAATTGCATCAGACTGGAAATCAGTTGAAGTTTCTCAGCCAAAAGCAGGATGTTGTCCTATTCAAGAATTTATTGGTTAGTATTCAGTCTCAATGGGAAAAAGTGGTCCAGCAGTCTGTTGAGAGGTGTTGATAATGCCAGAAAATGAGCTAAACTGTTCTAAGAAACTTGGAAAAAACTGATTGCATAGAAGATGCAGAGAATTGTCTGGACTCAGCTGCAGATATCCAGCGATCCAGACAAAATTAAGCTTCAGCTGTCCAGGCACATGGAATTTCAGAAAACACTCAGTGGCAAACAGCCTTTGTATGATAGTACGACCATTCAGACTGGCCAAGCCCTAAAGAAAAGGCCTTGCTTCCCAATGATGCTCAGAAATCTGCCTGGGGAGTCAGAGACAAATAGGACAGCGTGCGCGGCCAGCCTGTGAAACAGCTGCATTCGCTAGAAGAGACCCTCCTCTTCTCAGGCCCATTCATGGATGTATGAGGTGGAGGCCCAGCTGTCCAAAGACCAGCCTGTCCCTGGGGATCTCCATGTGGTCATGAACCTCATGGATGCTCACAAGATTTTTCAGAAGAAGCTGGGAAAGTGCACTGGGACTGTACAGGACGTGAGCTGATTGAGAACAGCCAGGATGACACCATCTGGGTGCGGGCCCAGCTCCAGGAGCCCAGCACCCGCTGGGACACTGTGTGCAAGCTTTTCGTGTCCAAGTAAACCCGGCTGCAACATGCCCCGGAGCAGGAAGTGATGCTTCTGACTGACCTCCTAGAGACCAGTGGGCTTGTTCAGACATAGTGGAGAGCACCCAGCAGGGAGCCAAGGCAGTTCCAGGCGAGGGTTAACAAAATCTTCCAACTCCCCACTGTGTCCAAGAAAACCCCCAGGACTCCAGGCCCAGAGTGATAACAGCTCCCTTCCAAGCCTGCATCCAGTTTTAAGCCTGCTCCATTTGTTGGGAGTATATTTATTCTGAATGGGAGAAATTATGTTGTTAAAAGTGTAAAAGAGAAATTGTGTTATGAAGCTGCCTAATTTCTTTCTTCTTTTTGTAAGTTACTATTTTCATGTGAATATTTACGTAGATAAATTTTGCCCCAGTATTGAATGGGGGTGTGTGTGTCAGAAATTGTTTGAGAAACACAAGTAAAAAAAGTCAAGATGTGAACATGTATTAAAGGAAGAAAAAAAACCCTATAAATAGGATTTCTGCATGGTGCAGGGTTATATACCTGCTTTATCTTTTAGGATTTTTCCTAAATGCATCTTTATAAACTTGACTTGCTATCTTAGCAATCATATTAAAAAAAAGAGAATCCTGCTGTGTGGAAGGGACTCTTTTTGGTAAGTCACAGACAGCTCAAACAGCAAGAAGCACAAGGAGAGAGAGGGCACTTCCAGCCGTTTTTTCCATTGTTTTTAACTTTGTGATTTTAGCTGAAGAAAAAGGAGAGTTCATTTGAATTAATAAGATTTTCACATGTTATAGTAAAAGTTCATTAAAGTGCTACCTTAAAAAATTTTGCTATTACAAAAAATGTAGTCCTATTTAAAAATACTATATATATCTATATGTGTTTATATGTACACATACACACATATGTGTGTGTATGTATATGTGTGTGTGTGTGTACACACACACACATATACATACCTACCTTCATATACTTTTCTCTTTGTTTTCGACCTTCATGGGCTATGATCTCACTGATTTGGGACTTTTCTTCAGTGATGTCAATTGCTACCCATCCATGTCCACTCATCCTTTATGTCTTCTCCACGGCTTCTTCATGGTTGGGGTTAGGTGGAAGGTTCACTCACTGTGCTGGGTATTCCATACTTTCTTCTGACATAGCCACTCTGGCTGTCTACCTCACCTAGATGCCAAATTTTGAAAAGCTTTTGATGTAGGCATAAACTGACAATGATCATATGTACCTTTATAAGTAGCAATGATTTTAAGTATTGAATGGCATTTTAATAACTGTTGAATTCAGGGCAACTGGGTGGCTTAGTGGATAGAAAGTCAGGCTTGGGGACAGAAAATTCTGAGTTTAAATCTGTCCTCAGATACTTCCTAGCTGTGTAACCCTGGACAAGTCACTTGACCCCAGTTGCCTAGCCCTTACTATTCTTCTGCCGTGGAACCAATACCAAGGGTTTAAAAACCAAACAAACATTGAATTCCTGTTTTTTCATATGTTATTACAGTTTAATGACTTTAAAAAATATAATTATAAATCTACCTCAGAATCAAAGAATAGTTATATTAGTTCTCATCTCCAATAATAGTATATTTATATTCCTATAACCTCTCAAACATTTGCCATTTTTCTTTCATCATTTTTGCCAGTTTGTTGACTGAAGCCAAACCTCATAGTTTTAATTTTTGTTTCTATAATTAGTAATTTGGAGCCTTCTTGCTTGCATTTCCTTTTTTTGAATACTTCCTGTTCTTTCCAATGAGGGAAGGACTCTTGTTTTTATGGGGTGTTTTGTGTGTGTGTGTTTGTATCATATATAAGTATGTATATATATATTTATTTGTCAATAGCTTTTGTTTTTATGTTGCCTAGATTTTGCCCTGTATTATATCGTCTATTCTTAAAATAGGAAAACTTATGACATTAAAATTTTTTTTAAGTTTCTTGAATATTTTCTTACAGTGTGGACTTCAGCAAACAAGTGTATAGCTCACCAGCCTATCACACTATGGAGTTTGAGCCGTTGGTGTCTGGCAGAGCACAGGTGGTCTTGTCATGGTGGGATATTGATATGGATCCTGGTGGGAAAATAAAGTGCAGTATGGCACCTTACTGGGTACAGTCTGACCCTAAAAATATCCAGGTAAGAGGCATGCATACTTTTTTATGGGTAGTAGACTGATAATGCCACAAGCAACAATAAGACCACTGAACTTTGAACTTTTGAATTCATCTAATGCAATGGAAAATTTAGCACATCTTGTTGCTCATTGACCCTCAGCATTTGTACAGAATATTTTTTAGCTCAATAAAATAAAATTTGAAAAGAAGAAATGAGAGTTTTCTTGAGGTATTGTGTATATATACATATATATATTTATATATATAAAGCTATATATAAAATGACTTTAAAAATGACTGCTATATATACATATATATATTTTTTAATGAATGCTATAGACTATGCACTAGGTCTAGATTGAAGTAGAATAATATTGAATTGTGGCAGGCATCTTCCCAGTGCTTTGAGAAGTAATAGCTTATTGGCCCAAATAACTTATTTTTATCTTTAAAACACTGTGGCTTAGATAGTTAGTTATAGAAAGTACTTCACTAATGGACTCATAATCACTATTATCAAATCATGAATACTTTGTCTCATGCATTGTATTTGTAGCATTTATGTCACTGAATTTTCTAGAGATGGCTAGGTGGTATAGTAGATAACTGTGCCTGAGTTCAAATACAGTCTCAGACATTTACTGACTATGTGATGTTAGGCAAAACATTTATTTTTTGCCTCAATATGTTTAATTGTAAAATGGGGATGTCAGTAGCACCTGCCTTCTAGCACAATTTTGAAGATCAAATGAGCATAATGCCTAGAACATAGAGATGCTTAATAAATTCTTGTTTCCTGTCCATTTATCATCTGAACGTTCACCACCAGATGAATTAGATAGGATATTTGTTCTTTGTTCTAAAATATATTCAAGAGGGGGCAGCAGGGTGGCTCAGTGTTTTGAGAGTCAGATCTAGAGACAGGAGGTCCTAGGTTCAAATCTGGCCTCAGATACGTCCTAACTGTATGACCCTGGGCAAGTCACTTAACCCATATTGGCTAGTCTGTAATTACCACTCTTCTGCCTTGGAACCAATACATGGAATATATATGTATATATTCATATTATTATTCTATCTTATTATTACAACAGCCAAAATACAAATTCTGAAAATCTGAAAAATCAGAAAAATAAAAAATAAGTAAAGTTGGAAACTAGATGCAAACTTTTAAGAAATTCTATAAATATATTATTCACAAAGTTTTATAAATGTTTGATGAATTCTGTTGATACCCCGAAGGGAAAGGACCAATATGGGCAAAGAAATGACCCAATAGAAATAAATATAGAAACATTTCCTCTTATTTATAATGTAAGTAAATCCTAAGTCTTTTAAAATTTCAGGTGACTGAAATTTTTTTGCCTTACTTGGCATGCCTGGATCTTTTAGTGTTAAAAATAGTTGGAGATCTCCTAGAGCAGGGGTTGGCAACCTTTTTGGCCATGAGAGCCATAAACGCCACATTTTTTAAAATGTAATTTCGTGAGAGCTGTACAGTGCTCACAGTGCGTCTCCTGTAACAGCGCCTGAAAAAAAATGGACTTTATGGCTCCTGCAGAAAGAGCCATATCTGGCCCTCAAAAGAGCCATACGTTGCCGACCCCTGTCCTAAAGTTTTGAGGACCACTAAGATAGTTAATGAGATAAACACAGAACCTCAGTGTTGGAAGAAATTTCAAGGATCTCTATTCTACCTGACATAAAACAAAATCCTTTTGAACATTGCTGGGCAAGTGAAAAGAATGAACAAATGAATGAATGAATGACAATCCAGCCTTGCTTGAAGATCTCCAGTGAGGTGGATGAAGCCCACCATCTTCCAGGGCAGTGATGGGCAAACTATGGCCCGCAGGCCAGATGCGGCCTCCTGAAATGTTCTATCTGGCTGCGGGACATTATTCCTAATCTCACAAATACAATGAATAGGATACTACAATGAAACTTCAAAAGAGTTGCCTTAGAAACAGACTGACAGATGAGCATTTCCTTTCCTTTCGCCCCTCTTTAAAAAGTTTGCCCATCATTGTTCTAGGGCATGACTTTTTTCTCTTTTGGATAGCTCTGATGCTTAGGGCATTTTCCCTTAGATTAAACTTAAAAGTTTCCTCTTTGCAACTTCTACCCTCTGTAGTCAAGCAAGGCAAATCCAGTTCCCCTTCATATACTAGAATGCTGTTCTCATGTCCCTTTTAAGTCTTTTTGAGACAAAACATTCCTGTTCCTTCAACAGATCCTGATAGGGCAGGAACTTAAGAGCCTTTCCCCCCTGGTTGACAACTCTTCTGGATACATTCCAAATAAACATTCCTAAAATGTTCTTGTAGCTAAACAGAATATTCTAGATATTATCTGGTCAGGATGAGTCCAAGGAGACTAACCTGACTAATTGTACCCATTTTACTTCTCTTAATGCAGCCTAAGTTCATAGGAGCCTTTTGGGGTGTTAAATCTTACTTTTGACTCTTCATGGGTTTGTAGTCCATTAAAATAGTTAGACTATTTCTGAAGAACTGCCCATCTAGCCATCCATCTTCTTATATCAAGAAAGTTCATCTTTTGGACTGAAGTTTTGCACCTTACATTTATCACCATTAAATTTCTTCTTATTAGATCTGATTTATTGTGATATTTTTAGATCTTGACTCTTTAATCCAACAAGTTTAGCCATTCCTCTTGACTTTGTGTAATATACACATTTAGTACACATATCATCTATATACTGATGCAAGATTGGTTAAAAAATATTTAATAATATAAGACCAAGCAGAAATTCCTGGGGAACACTCCTGGAGTTTTTTTTCTTATGTTTAAATAACATATAAACCAATTAATTAGTCAGCAAGTATGTATTTTGCACTTACTCTACATTAGCGATACACGTGCAAAGGTGAAACAAACTGTACTCTCAGAGATTACAATCTAATGAGGCATCTAAAAAATACGTATATATTTAAATCCAGGGTAATTTGGGAGGGAGAGCACAAGCAGCTGTGGAAATCAGGAAGAGTTTCGTGTAAAAGATGTCACCTGAGCTGTCTTTTTTTTTTTCAGTTTTATTTCATATTTATTTGTTTTCCTCCTACTTTCATATCAAGCGTTCTTGAGATGACTTGATTCAGCATGGTTTCTTCCTAAGCTTTTTGGCCCATTTTCTGTCAGCTTCTCCTTTTTTTAAAAAGATATTTTATTTTCCCAATTACATGTAATAACAGTTTTTCACATGTATTTTCTGAAGTCATAAGATTCAAATTGTCTCTCTCCCTTTCCAGAGACGGTAAGCAATTTGCCTTGAGTTATATATGTATTATCATTGAGCTATGTCTTAAAGGAAGAGAGGGACTGCATGAAATGGAGGTAAGGAAGGAAATATATTCTAGTCATAGGAGAGAGCATAGAAGAGATGGAGGGTTGTATGTTAGGAACAGGTTAGTTGGGCAGGATCATAGAGCACTGGAGGAGAAATAATGGCAGGGAGCCTGGAAAGAAAAGTTGGAATTAGGTTGTGTAGGACTTACAGAGGAGTTTGCATCTGATCCTAGAAGCAGTGAGAAACCCCTGGAATTGATCAAAGAAGCGCATTATATGATCAGCAGGATATGGGATGGACTGGAGGGAGGAGAGACTTAAGGCAGAGAAACCATTTAGGACGGTGATGGAAAACCTATGACACATGTGTCAACACTGACACACGTAGCCATTTTTGACAGAGAAGTATGGGGCCGCATGCTGAGGATGAAACATTTGCTGTAGTGTAGTGTAGACACTGCACTATAGATGACAATTCTACCTATATTTACCTATTTTGGTTTATTAAACACAGTTATATATTACAATTAAATTTTCATTATTTTAAACTGTAAATGTCGTGAAATTATGGTTTTTTCCTCGAAGTGACACATCACCCAAGTTATGCTCGTTTTTTTGGTGAATTTTGACAGACCAAGCTCTAAAGATTGCCCATCACCGACTTAAGAGGCTTCCATTTTCCAAATGGGAGATGCTGAGGGCCTGAGCTAAGGTGATAACTTGTGTGAGTGGAGAAGGAAGAATTCAAATGTGAGAGATGTCAAAGTAGAAATGGTAGGATTTGACACCTGATTGTATAAGAGGGATGAGAAGGAGTAAGTGTTCCACGATCTTTTCAAGGTTACAAACCTAGGGATTTGAAGGATGGTGGAGCCCTTGAAAGAAGTAGGATAAGGTTTGTGGGGAAAGATAGTGAGTTTAAATTTGGATATATTGAGTTTTAGATGTCTCTGGGATATCTACCATCATTAACAAATTATTATTCTGTTTGGCCATTCAGCCAATTCTGAATCTAGCTGATTTTAATGCTTTTTTAGCCCAGTTCTCATCTTTTCTAAAGAGCAGTGTGAGAAGCTTTTGTCAAATGTTTTGCTAAAATCCAGGTAAACTATATCTGTAGCACTTTTCCTTTCTACCAGTCTAGTAACCCTATCAGAAATTTAAATGAGGTCAGTTTGGCTGTTTCACTTTTTGGTGAAGCCATGCTGACCTTTTGTGGCCTCTTTTTTTTTTTTTTTTTTAATATTTACTAACCAGACCTTATAATATGGTAAAAAAAATTTTTCCCAGGACTTCAGTGTCAATCTCACTGCCCTATAGTTTGAATAATGTATTCTTTTTGGTCTTCTCCATTCCTGTGGGACTTCCATTCCTTCTGCTCTATCAAGGATGTTGACTATTAGTGGCTCAATGAGAACATCTGCTAGGTTTTTAGTGTTTGAAAATGTAGTCATCTGGATAAGTTCGACCTCTTTATAGGCATTGAAGTTCTCTGTATACCTACTCCTCTGGCGTAAGAATTCCCTATTAGTTTCATTTGTTTTGTGTTTTTAGTCCAAAGATCATTCTACCTGGATAAGAAAACGAGTAAGATAGGAGTTGGAAAATTCTCCTCTTTCTTTCTTATTTTTTTTTTTAAACCTATACTGTCCATCTTAGAATCAATACTGTGTATTGTTCCCAGGGCAGAAGAGCATTAAGGGTTAAGTGACTTGCCCAGGGTCACATAACTAGGAAGTATATGAGGTCAGATTTGAACCTAGGACTAACTGTCATTAGGCCTGGCTCTCAATCCACTGAACCACTCAGTCACCCCTCTCTCTTCTTTCTTGTTAGGTGTCATTGCCCCATCCACCCTAAGTGGTAGTCTTAACTTTTTTTTTTAAATCCTCTTCTTTCTCCTACTATAGGTAAAAAAACAATTTTTTGCTGTCTTTAACTGCCCATGGCTTTTTAAATTCATCTTCTGTGACCTGCCCATGCTTCAGTGTAAACATGCTTTTGAAAATACTTAATTTTAAAAATTATCTAAAATACACTTCCCCTTCCCCTTCCCCTCATTGGGGAAAAAAAGAAAGATCTATTGTAATGGATATGCATAGTTAGCAAATTTCCTCATTGACTATTTCCAAAAAATGTTTCTATTTGCACTGTGATGTAGCATGTTTTCTCATCGGTCCTCTGGAATCATAGTTAGCTATTTTTCTGAATTCTTTTGAAGTTGTGTTTACTGTATTGTTGTTATTGTACTGTATAAGTTGGTCCTGGAGCTGTTCCTTTTACCCTCCCTCAGTTTTCTGTATGTATATTTTATTTTATTTTTGTTTGGGTTTTTTTTTTTTACATGTATTTTTAAAAGCCTAGTTGATTCCTTAATTCTGTGTACATTCACATTGGTCTCTTTAGAAAACTTATTTTCCTCCTTTCCTTTTTTCCTCCTCTTCATAATTTCATTCTTGATATCTCTGTATCAGTCTTGGGCTGACTTCTACTGGAGAATTTAATTCATAGCATCCTGTTTATTTTTGAAATCTTTTTTCCTAAAATCTGTAATGTTTTCTTGCTTTTTGCACATTTTAAGGATTACTACTTCAACATTTCTATCATTTCTTTCCTAGGCTTTTCTTATTGATGAGAATCAGTTCTAGAACAGATTCTATCCATGTTGATTTATTACCATTTGAAGGGTAAAAGGCAAGTCAAGATAACAATGACTCGGCTTTTGTTAGAAGAGGGAGCTTTAGCAAATTGCCAGGTAGTTGAATTTTCCCTTTACTACTATATCATACTTTTTTCAAACTCTTCATGTATTTCATCTTTCTGGCTAGGTGGTCTGTAATATATTTTAAAGATGAGGGACAGGTATGTGGCTCAGTGGATAGATAGCCAGGCCTAGAGATGGGAAGTCCTGGCTTCAAATGTGACTAGACACTTCTTAGCTTTGTTGGCTCTGGCAAGTCACTTAACCCCCAATTGCCTATCCCTTACTGCTATTCTGCCTTGGAACTCACGGGAGCTGGGCAATGGACAGGCAGTGAGTCGAACCATGGAGGGATCAAGGTATGTTATGGGCAGAGAGTTCCAGGCAAAAAGTGGATGGAGAGGGCCAGGAATAGAACAGGGGGCCTGGAATCCTTGGTACTTTTAAAGTAAAGTCAACAAGATAACCAAGACTGAGCTAAATGAGTCCAAGGCTTGAGTAGAAACAATAAAATAAGTAGGGTGACATAGAGAGTCGGAGGCCAGATGTTGATAATTGAGTAGGATATTTTAAGATGTTTCAGGAAGTCCAAAACTAACTCATAGGTTGGTATGAGCATTTCCTTGGTCACTGGCTCTGAACACTCATCTGAGTTTACCCTCCATCACTGAAAAGGTTTGTCAGTTTTTTTTTTCCCAATGAAGAGTCTTTATTTTATACTTTGAACAGGGAAAGTTTAGAGTGAGGGTGGACACTTTCACATTAAGCATATGTTGTTTAACAACTTTTCACGAGTCTACCCTGACTTTGAGGAAATGAAATGAAAACTGCAGAATTCTTAATTGGAAAATATCCCCAATATGAAAGGAACTTCGGCTCTTTTTGGAGAGGCTACCAGAGGGCCATAATTCAAGTCCAGATTGCCTAAAAGACTAATATCCAACACAATTGATTTGAGAGTGGGGGAAGGAGGGAAATAGGGGCAGGTCCTGATAGGCCTCTGGTTTTGGAGAAGTCAAGTTGATGCTTATGGAAGACAGGGAAGAAGTACAAATTTTTGAAGATATCCACTCCTACCCCCACCTAGACAGGCTGAGGGTATCAGTGTTCATACCTATATATCTGGTGTGTGTATGTGTGTGTGTGTGTGTGTGTGTGTGTGTGTGTGTGTGGGAACCCTCTCTTGGTATTCAAGAGAAGTCCTCTCAAAAACTAGGAGGGGAAGAAATCCCCACCTATTTCAACCCAGCTTCTGAGACATTCTATCTGTAACATCTGCCCTATTCCCCGAAAATAACAACAAAGCATTCTGTGTTCTATCAACATAGCTTACAAAAAAAGTAAAACAAAATTCTGCATTTTTATAAAACTTGATAAAAAATAGTATTTCAAACTGTACAGTCACCAGAAGTACACAGTTATCAAAAATTCACACAATTCACTTGGCATCTCCAGCACCTTCAGCTTTCTGTGCCTGGTCTGTTTTGGTATCTCCATTTTCTGCAGGGTTGTTCCCATTCTTACCGGCGTCAGCCTTTCCCTTTTTCCCTTTGGGTAACTTCTCTCCCTTCTTTGCAGGTGCCTTTTTGGGTTTGGGTTCTGGCTTTGGAGGGGCAGGTTTAGCAAATAACTGTGCAGATCTCCTCTGTGGTTTGTCCTTAACCTTGGTCTTGTCTCCCTTAGCATCTCCTTCCGCCTTTCTCTTGGGCATGGTGGTGACGGCGGAGGGGCGGGAGCGGCGGCAACAGCAGAGTCTGGGTGCAGGTTGCAGTGGCGGCAGCGGCCGGTCCGGAGGTCGCTCCCGTCTCCTCTTCCTCGGTTTGTCAGTTTTTCAAACTGTTATTGATCAAGTTGGTCTCACACAGACAGCTCCCCATGTTTACCTGGATAATTGAGAAATCAAGTAAATCAAGGTAGTTAGCATATTCATTTTCACACTCTCTATCCCTTGTTTGGTCAAGAACTCTTCTAATTTCCATAGATCTGAAAGGCTTCTGAAAAACTTCCCTTCTGTGATGAAGTAATGGGGGAATAATTGAGTTCTCTAAATCCACCTCTTTTAAAATAATCATCAATCTTATCTGCCAAGGGAGGTCCAAATGCTGTATCGTGGAAGACACAACTGTGTTAAAAGATTAGATGGACCCATCTTTTATTAATAGATCATAATAGCCCTATTAATAAACAATGTTATTCTTGAAGAAAAAAATAGATTACTACTTTGTAGTAATTTGACAAATATTCCGATGTTATAGGTCCTCTTCCTTCTCACTTTGAAAAATTATTTCCCTTCAGATTCTTGGCCTCAGATGAATTTTGTCATTATATTTTTTAGTTCTGGAATGTAATGAAAGCTATAGTCTTCTACAGCTATAGTCTACTCATGAATTTTATCCCACTAAGTCTCATTGATAATACCTTCAGAGTAACTTATCTCTTTGTGTTGGGGTCTTGCATTTACCTTTTTTTGTTACCCATACTTTGTGCATTTTTATATAGAAATCTGAGGCCATGATTTTTATTCTTGCCCTTTTTTTTTGGATTTTTAATTCTATGAACCTCTGGCCATCCTTATTGTTATTCTTCCTACATTGTAACTAATTTTTATTGTGTTTAATCTTGTGGGTGTTTGTAGGTTGTTTTCTCTTCTGATCCTTTTCCATATCAGGTCCTTTTAACTAGATGTGCAATTCTGCAGTTCTTACTACCTCTTGGTCAGGAGTCTTCATTCCTATGGACTTGAAATTCAAGTCTTAAAAATAATAATTACTTATATTGTGCTTTAAAGTTGCAAAATACTTTTACTACATTATTTCATTTTATCTTACCAATTATCTTATCCATCTGTTTACTTCTCAAATCTTTTCTTTTCTCAAATGCTTGTCTTTGATCGACCTCATTTTTAGGAAAATGATGATTGTGTCCTTAAAGTCTTTACTTCTTTGTCTACGTTTTTTGTAAGTATTAGCTTTGTTTTTAGATTCTGGCATTTTTATTTATATTCTTATGAATCATCAGAAGATTCATTTCAGTTATTTTATATGTAGTAAGGCAAACATCCCTCTTTTGCTTGTTATTTTGAATTTTATTCATTCAAAAGTATTTATGAATATTTGCATCTTTAACTTTTTCCACTTAGCTAAAAAATTTCATGCTTGTTGCCCTGCCCAAGCATGAAATTTCTTTCCTCCAATTTATTTTATACTTTAAGGGTTGCTGTCTTATTGTTATGAATTTTTGATGAATAAGTTCATGCAGTTTTCTTCATTAGCCTCTCCTCTGTGGATTCATGATTTTATAGACTTCATTCAGAACATTTTCAACCTTCATCTTGAAAATAGAAAGGACCCCATCTTATTAGTTTGCCATTCATGGAACTGCTGCCCCATTTCCTAGATAATTATGGTTGATTTTCATTGACCTTTTCCCAGTGTTGTTAAATGTTGAAGATCAGCAATCAGAAGTACCCATAGACATTGCATATAAGATATATACAATTGTTTTTTATACCAAAGGACCAGTTTCCCCTGATTTTAATAGGAAGAAAGTCTTCTTGAGTCTTTAATATGTTAAAACCATCTTTATTATCTGTCCTTTGATTCTGTATCTGTTTTGAAAATAGGCAACTTTGGGTGGGATGGTGTCTTCCCTGATCCCTCCCTTACCCCCAAAGTTTGCTTATATTTGTGTGTATCTGTTATCATGTCATCTGGCTTTTGTTTTGTGGTTTATAGCTTTAAATTCTTATTTTCCAGAAGGGAGAATCTCTGTGGAATGTTACTTTGCCCTTTCAGATAGATGCAATTGTCACATAGAACACTGTATTGTGTAAGCTTTCAAAATTAATATCCAAAATGCTCCAAGTATTATATTTAATAAGATTTATTAAATTTAACTTGAAGCAAGAGGGAAACTAAAAGGTTAGAGTCGAGGGAGCTCACCCAAGCTATGCATGTGGAAGAGAGAGCGAGGGAGGAGTTCATAGAACTATATAAACAATAAATAATGTAAAGATGCACATAAACGAAAAGGGAAAAGGAATTTTGGGATAAGGAAAGAATTCTGGGAGATGGAGTCTAAGGGTTTAAGATTTTTTCTAAGCTACACAATTGTAAGGGGTAAAAATAAAAGAGTTGGACTAAATTTATTAGAGTGTGGTCGCCAGGAATTAATCAATTCCAAATTATTTTTTAGCAATTTATTTATAAAATAGAGGAAAAGAGTGAAAGTAGAGAAATGAGACAGAGGGCAGAGTAAGAGATCTAGCTTAAAGAGCTAGACTATGTGCTCAATCCCTGGCTTTACTCTGGCAGGGCTCCAGAAGCCCCAGCCGGAGGGCCTAGGGGTCAATTAAACAAGGGTTTTAGCCACAAAGCCTCCTCTGAAACGAGGGGCCTCTTTAGAGTTAGTACCTTCAGAACAAGTCAAGGAAGGGAATCGGCCTTTTTTCACTCAGTCATGTGGTAGTCCTAATAGAAATAGAAATCAGTCCTCAGCCAGTGCTCCTCCAGGGTCAAGTCGAAGGCGAAAGACCTTCTCTCATAGGAAGTTCTTGCCACTTATAAAGACCTTTCATCACTCCCTGTGCCTTCCTCCCACTTTACGTGGACCAATTACAGCTAAAGCTTTGCTTAGGACTGCCCAGGGGGCAGTCATTCAATTTTGATTCATCATCCACTATCGCACATGTGGGTCACAGACCTCCCCCACTTAAGGATAAGTGGGGTGTATATACTTCTGGCGATTAAATCTAAAAGTGGGCAGGGGGAGAGTTAATCCTATCTTCATAGTATTCAGTTGCTTCTACTGTGAAAAAGCATTTAGTATATTTTGTTGGGTCAAATACTTTAAAATTATTCCTTTATTTTTTTTTTCATCTGTATGTTGAGAAAAATAGACTTTTAATTCAGACTATAGATTATACGCAGCCCTTTTCTAGTACAAAATTCATAGCATATTAGAGCTGAAAGGGGCTTTAGAAATCATTTGGACCACTCTTTTCAGAGGGTCAGAGGATTTAGAACTGGGAGAAACCTTGGAGATTATCATATCAACTTCCTGAAATGGTTTTAGGGTTGGGATATAATTTACCAGATCAAACATAGAGGAAATAGTAGAGTCAGGATTTGCATATTGGTTTTCTGACTCTAAATCCAGGGAATTTTCTTTAATCTACTGCTCCTGATTTCATATATGAGGAAATGAAGGACCAGGAAGCAGAGGTGACTAAAGTTACAAAGAATTGATGACAGAACCAGGTTTAGAATCCAGGCCTTCTAACTCATCGTCCATTTCTCTTTTTACAAACTTGTTCTTTTTGAAGGCTAAGTTTTGGTCTTTGTGAACCAAATTCAGTATGCTAGTAGTTGAAAAATAATATTTAAGGGGAAAAAACCTCTGCTTTTGTGAATTTAGGATCACAAATATAATCTGAATATGTTAAAGCCTTAAAACAATTATTCTTGGGATCCTTGCTGTGGACTTCTTGTAATGAAATCTTGAATCTTCCTTGTAATGACATGTTATAGCAGAAGACTCAAGGTTTATATCTTTTTGAATAAAGCAGACTTAAGTTTTAGAATTTTCTTCTTATTCTTTTTCTTAGCCATAAATAAAGATATCCCATGCCTTTGTGTTATTTTGGGAAGTAGGAGGACTAAGCTTGTCTTTGTTAGTAGAGTTATTGTCAAGGAAATACCACATGCTCCTTCAAAAGAATGTGGGTTGATTAATATTTATAACTTCCATATAACTTAACTCTCTATGACCTCCATTTTGAAAACTTCATTGTGATCCTGAAGTAGGATATTTCTATCATGGTTGGAGGCTGGTTAGGTAAAGAAAAGTGGTCTATAATCTTTGAGAACTTTGATCCATTTTGAATAATTTCTATTCATTATTGATCATGTTTGCTATTTCTTATTCCCCATTTTAATTTTCTCTTTTTTTAAAGCATTTTTTTCACTTTTTGTTATATTCTATTTTTGTGTAAACTTCTAGTGGCGAGATCATTGGATGCAGTGTGTCTATTTTCTGCCAAATGAGGAGCAAGTGGTCCAAGGGAAATCTCTCTATCTAACTGCTCACCGTGATGATTATTGTGTATGGTACAACCTTCATAAAACCAGGTACTAAACCCAAAGAGATAGATGGGCTAAATGTATAAATATTAAAATTTTTGCCTTTGTATTTAGTATTTTTGAAGTCCTCCAAAGTCTTGTTTGATGCCTCATCATCATATGGAGGTAACTCTAATTCTCTAAGACTATTCCAGTGGTCTATAACCTCTGGCAAGTGCTAATGTGGTGAAAAAGTTTTAAGCACAATCTCAGCAACATCTCCTTTTCAAGGACTTGCTTTGTTTAATACTGAGATTCTCTTCACCAGTAGGTTACATGACCTCTTGGTGAAAAATCATTGGCAGTGGTATCCACGAAGCAAGAAAAATGCAAAATAATGCTGTCTTATGTCACCTCTTCCTGTTTCTTCAATGTTAATGGCAGAATGGTGAAAAAGGGGGCACAGGATATGAAGATCGATCAAGTTCTAGACCAGTATTGGTGAACCTTTTAGAGATCGTGTGCCCAAACTGCACCCTCAAACTGCCTGTGAGCCCGCCCCCCCACATTATCCCAGGGAACGGAGGAAGGAAATGTTATCATTGGACTGCTGGACAAAGGGAAGGGGCATGCAAAAAATGTCCTTAGGCACTGTGAAGAGGGGGAGGGGAGCAGTCCCCTCTGGCATACAGGGGCATGTATGCCATGGGTTTGCCAACACAGTTTTAGACTATCTATACATTTTAACTTAGCCAGTTATACTACAAAAGTGAGATACTAGTTTGATGATTAGAGAATAGACACTACTGTAGGAATTGAACTTAGCATTATTTTGTAAATGAAACTAAGAGTCCAAAAGAAATTGTAGATTCAGTGGAAAAATGGATCATAGGTTCTTTTTGGTTTTATCATATTATTGTTTTATGGAATATTTGATCATCTTCTATTTTAATGCTAATGATAAATATTTACAAAAAGACTACTATGAAAAGACTCGCAATTAACATACCAAAATCTTTTTTCAGAGCATAAAGAAATAATGAAATTCTATGGCATTCTCAGTAAGACATTTCAGATTAAATCAACATGTACTTTGGAATGTCAGGGATAAAAATCAAAGGTTTGTACTAAATATATAAAATGTGGTCACCAAAATTATTACTCAAGTCAGAATGACTTTTTGTGGTAGTTTATTTATAAAAGGAGAAAGAGTGAAAGTAAGGAATATCAGAGAGAGAGAGTAGGTAATTACTCTGGTCTGGTCTAGACGAGGCAGGGCTTTAGAGGTTCCAGCAAAGGGGGCCCAGAGGTAAATTAAACAAGAGTTTTAGCTACGAGGCATCCTGCAAGACGAGAGGCCCTCTCCAGAGGCTAGTACCTCTCAGAAAAGCCAGGAAATGGAATCAGCCTTTTTCACTCACCCATATGGTAGTTCTAAGGGAAAAATTTAAGAGCAGTCTGAGGTCCCAAGCCGGAGCTCCTTCAAGGTCAAGTTTGAAGGCAAAAGAGCTGGTCACAGGAAGTTCTTGACACTTTTAAAGACCATTCCTTATTGTCACTCCCTGTGCCTTCCTCCCATTTTACGTGGACCAATTGCAGCTATAGCTTTGCTTAGGACTGCCCAGGGGGCAGTCTGAATTCTGATTCATAACCTACTGTCCCACATTTGGGTCACAGACCTCCCCATACTTAAGGATAAGTGGGATATATACACTTCTGGTGATTAAATCTAAAAGTGGGTGAGGGGAGAGTTAATCCCATCTTCACAGATATTTTTTGGCTTTAACACAAAAATAAGAATGGTGAAGACTAAGAAAAATATTTTGGAAATCATGGTTCAGGAGTAAGGATGAGATAGACCTGTGTTGGTGAACTAGTGGCACCTGTGCTTGAGCATGCTGGAGGGGGTTGATCCCCTCCCCCTCTGCACGTATGCCTGAGGACTTTTCTCTCATTATCTACCCCTCTGCTTAGCAGCCCAATGGAAGTGCTTCCTCGAACCTCTCCTTCTGCGGCAAGGTGGATGACTCAACATGTGGCATGAGGATTATAGTTTGGGCACTCAGTCTCTGAAAGGTTTGCCATCATTGAGATAGACCAAAGATTTGTAGACTATGCTAGGACACCCCATAATTTTATGTATATATGTCATGAATATTTTTTTCATGAAAAAAATGGAAGGTGTTAGGTAAGACAGTGAATGATTCACATAACAAAAGATGAAGTTGATTAGATTTTAATGGACAGGAATTGCCTTCTGACTGGTGTGGCAAACTTTCCTGAATCAGTCAGCCTTGTATAGTAAGGCTATCAGCTTGGAAGCAAAGCTAGTAGAAAAAAATACAGTTAAAATAGGTATACAGTTAAAATAATTCCATCCTGGCTTATTTTAGTAATTAATGAAAAAAGTTAGATATAGATAGAAGAAAGGGACAGAAACCTGATGATGATAATTTCCTGTAGAAGTATAACCAATATAAATCAATTGTTATCATGAGAAGACCAAGGGCACTTCTTAAAAAGCACCTTGAGATCTTCTGGGGGTAGGCCAAGATGGCAGAGTAAACCAGAGCAGTTCTGAGTCACCATGAGAATCCTCTCCAACCAATATTAAAATATCACCATGAAACAAATACAAGAGTGAAAGAACCAACAAGGAGACAGTGAAACAAGTTTTAAGAAAAGAAAAACCCAAAAGGTAGGCAGAGAACATATGGGGCACAAGGGTTAGAGTTGAGGAGAGCCAGTTGAGGAGAGGCTGTAGCAAGGAGAGAAGAGCAAGCCAAGAGCAAGCCAAGAGCTAGCCATGGCCCCTCACCCCACATCTGTTGTCACAGGTTCAGAACCTAATAAGCCTTAGCGAACATTCAGATCTGAGATCCTTCTGGGGCAAATAGTGGTCCAAGCCAACCCACACCCCTTGAAATTTCAAACCTGTGGAGAAATCCGGAGTCCCAGGCTAGGTCAGTTTGGGCTGAAGTGGGCTGATTGGTGTAGCCCCAGAGCAAAGCCAGGAATCCTACTCTGGGCTTGAGATGAAGACATAGTTCACAGTTTGGGGTGGTTGATAGTACTAAGGGGGGGGGCCCACCCATCTTTTTGCCTAGAGCTCAGGGTAGAGCTCTAGGACAGGGAATCTAGGGTGTGCCTGATTAGAACAAATACACAGTGAGACCAAAAACTTATACCTAAGTCCAAGGCTACAATTTGAGTAGTTCCTAACCTGATTAAGACCAAAGTAAGACCAAAAGTTTACAACCAAGCCTAAGGCAAGTCTTTGAGTTATCACGATCTCAAAAGTAAATTGAATCAGCAGGGGGAGGGGCCTCTCAGAGCTCTCCGCCCTCAGACCATCACATCATCCTCTTTTTCTTTTGCAGATGATATAATGGTATACTTAGAGAATCCAAGAAAATCAACTTAAAAACTAGTGGAAATAATAACTTTAGCAAAGTTGCAGAATACAAAACAAACCCACATAAATCATCAGCATTTCTATATATTTCCAACAAAACTCAGCAGCAAGAGTTAGAAAGAGAAACTCCATTTAAAATTACCCTAGACAATATATAAAATATTTGGGAATCTATTTGATAAGACAAATTCAGGAATTTATGAACACGACTACAAAACATTTTTCACAAATAAAACTAGATCTAAACAATTAGAAAAAACATTAATCACTCATGGGTAGGATGAACTAATAAAATAAAAATGACAATTCTAAATTAATTTGCTTATTTAGCTCCATACCTATCAAACTATCAAAAATCTTTTTTATAGAACTTGAAAAAGTTGCAACAAAGTTCATCTGGAAAAACAAAAGCTCAAGAATATCAAGGGACCTAATGAAAGAAAATGTGTAGAGTGGTGGCCTAGCTGTACTAGATCTTAAACTGTACTATAAGGCAGTGATCATCAAAACAATATGGTATTGTCTAAGAGATAGAAGGGTGGGTCAATGGAATAGACTTGGGGTAAATGACCTCAGCAGGCTAGTGTTCAGTAAACCCAAAGATCCCAGATTTTGGGACAAAAATCCACTATTTGACAAAAACTCCTGTGAAAATTGGAAAACAGTATGGGAGAGATTAAGTTTAGCTCAACATCTCACATCCTATACTAAGATAAATTCAGAATGGGTTAATGACTTAAATATAAAGAGGGAAACGATAAGTAAATTAGGTGAACATAGAATAGTCAGATCTATGGGAAAGGAAAGAATTTAAGACCAAGCAAGAGATAGAGAACATTACAAAATGTAAAATGAATACTTTTGATTACATTAAATTAAAAGTTTTTGTACAAACAAAACCATTGAAACCAAAATTAGAAGGGAAGCAACAAATTGGGAGAAAAATTTTATAACAATAATCTTTGACAAAAGACTTAATTTCTCAAATTTATAAGGAGCTAAGTCAGTTGTACAAAAAAATCAAACCATTCCCAAATTGACAAATGGTCAAGGGACCTGAATAGGCAGTTTTCAGATAAAGAAATCAAAACTATCAATAAGCATGTAAAAAAGTATTTTAAAATCTCTCATAATTAGAGAAATGCAAATCAAAACAACACTGAGGTGCCCCCTCTGTAAAGGGGTGGAAGGGGTTTTTTGGTTGAATATATTAAAAGGTGGTTGCCAGGGGAAATTTCCCCAATTAAGGAATAACCTCAAATGTGATTGTGGATATTAGGAAACTGACTGGGGGGGCAGCTGGGTAGCTCAGTGGATTGAGAGTCAGGTCTAGAGATGGGAGGTCGTAGGTTCAAATCTGGCCTCAGCCACTTCCCAGCTGTGTGACCCTGGGCAAGTCACTTGACCCCCATTGCCTAGCTCTTATCCCTCTTCTGCCTTAGAGCCAATACACAGTATTGACTCCAAGACAGAAGGTGAGGGATTTAAAAAAAAAAAAAAAAAAGGAAACTGACTGGGATCCTTTGCCAGGGATATTTCACACTAGATTACTTATTTGCAATCACACAACTAATTGAAAGATGTAGGAAGTATAAGATACTACTGAGTTTATTATTTGTTGATTACAAAATAGATTTTATTTGGTAGAGCAGAAAAGTCCTTAAAGTTTGTCTTCTAATGAGGTGTCCTGCACATGAATCAAAATTATTCAAAATTTATAAACAAAGATCACAACAAAGATAACCTTCCTCCAAGATCCTCTCTGATCATTAATATCAAGTGAGATAAACCCAAAGGTTTTCACCACTGTCTCATGGAGAAGGCCCAGGGTAGAGTTCTGGTTGAAGAGGGGTTCCCTATAAATGTTAATGCTTCCTATATATTCCCATTTGTGGATGTCATGTTTGTTGCATTAAATCTTGGAGCATTGCAGAGCCTCCTTGAGAAATTCTACAATAATTCAAGAGGTTGGTCTAGTTATCACTCAGGAAAGTCCAGGAGATGTTTAATAAAATATTTGTTGAATTGTAGTTGAATTTAAAGTTGATAGAGAAAAATAATGTCATTTTAAAAATAGAATCTTAGAATTTCAAAGAAGGGAATTTAGTTGTCACTAATCCCAAATCATTCTTGTTAAAAAAAACACACACAAAACAAACCCAACCATTTTTACAAGAGATCAGAAAAATGGTCACCTAGGCCTTCCTTCCTTCCTTCCTTCCTTCCTTCCTTCCTTCCTTCCTTCCTTCCTTCCTTCCTTCCTTTTTAAATTTAAAACATTTTTTTAAAAACCCTTACCTTCTGTCTTGGAATCAATACTATGTATTGGTTTCAAGGCAGAAGAATGGCAAGGGCTAGGCAGTGGGAGTCAAGTGACTTGCCCAGGGCTACACAGCTAGCTTCCTTTCTTTCTTAAACCCATATCTTCCGTTTTGGAATCCTTACCAAATATTAGTTTTAAGGCAGAAGAGCAGTAACTGCTAGGCAATGGGGGTGAAGTGACTTGGTCAGTGTCACTCAGCTAGAAAGTATCTTGAGGCCAGATTTAAACACAGGATCTCTTACCTCTAGGTCTGGCTTTCAGTCTACTGAACTAACTAGCTGCTCTGCTTTCTATGATTTTGCATTCTACTAACTTGTTTAAATAGGCTGGGATGAAGTAATTTTAACTGTACACCTGTTTTAACTGTACATTTTTTTTCTTCTAGCTTTTCCAAGTTGGTAGCCCTACTATACAGAGCTGAGTGATTCAGAAATGTCTGCCATACTAGTCAGAAGGCAGTTCCTTTCCATTAAAATCTAATCAACTTCATCTTTTGTTATATTAATAATTGATTGTCATACTTTGCACCTTCCTTTTTTTCATGAAAAAGTATTCATGACATATATACATAAAGATATGGAGTTCGGCATAATTTACAAATCTTAGATCTTTCTCACTCTTTAATCCTGAACCATGCTTTCCAGTATATTTTTCTTTATCCTCACCATTCTCACTCTTGTGTTAAAGCTACAATTATATTCTCTATAATGTTTTGGATACATGCCCTGGAAAACACCAGACCTTTGTGTTGTGGTTATCAGGTTGACAAAAAGATGCTGTTAGTTCCCCCCATCCAGGAGTTCTAACCACATCTCATCTTTTCTTCTTCTGATGTTTCCTGGGGATAATCTTCTACCTCTTAGCACCTGTAGACTATTTTATGAAGGTTTGAAGGAAAAGCAGCAGCTTTCTAAACAGCTTCAGACTTGTTTTTTAATCTTTTCCTCTATCAGACTCTTTCAACCTTCCAACTCTTAATCCAGATCAGGATTCTCTTTTCACTCCTTAGATCTTATATCTTTTTGAATTTTTCACAGTGAAGCTCTTAGTTTTTTAAAGGAACATTTTGTTGTTGATAAGTGAAAATTAGACAGTTGTTCTTCAGACCTTTTTTGCCCTTCTGGGAGGGAGAGCATTCTGTACTGGGCACAGAGAGACACAGGACTGTGGCAGAAATCCAAAGCAGGACACAGTGCAGTAAATGGCAAACTTTTCCATGGTTTCCATATGTATTGGAAGTGAGATTCTCAGGCCTTATCTGTTTCCCCTCTAGCTGCAATTTGGTGAGTGATTTCAGTTCTAGAAGTGTGACCTTTTCATTCTTTATTACCCTATTAGCACATATAGCCTCTTTAGCATCTCTGGTCATTTTGTCAGTCACCTTACCTTGTGTCCTAGGAATGAGAAAAGCAAGAGTAACTTCTATGGAGAACGTCCAATTTGTGAATGTCAAGCTCATTTGCTCTGGAACCGGCCACGATTTGGAGAATTAAATGACCAGAACAGAACAGAACAGTACATCCAAGCACTGAAGAAGGTAGGTCTCTGAGCTTTTTGAACTTTCATGACAAGAATTCTTTTCCATTTGGAATTCACTGACTTAGTTTCCTTAAACTTGTCTTGTACTTGGAGGTCGGACTAGATTGACCCTAACACTCCTTCTAGTTCTATGTTGATGATCCTATGCACCTATGAATTTACTAATCTATCTACCTTAAAGCAGACTACACAAGCTGAAAATCATTATATGTCAACTCTTTGAAGGAAAGCTCTTTCAAGGAAACATGATGACTGTTTTTTGCTTTTGTAAGGCACACATTCTCCTGAATTATTGTCTTCACTGGGCAACTAATTACTTAGTAATATATTTCTAATGCATTTTTGCTAGGTATTGTTAAAGAAAACTGGATTTATCTTAAGAGTTAAGTTGCCATGCTTGATTCCTTTAGATATGGACCATCTGGAGTGATGTCTGGGGTTGGACTCCTGAAGAAGCCCGCTTAGTAGGCTCTTTTGGATAGGTGCACCAAGGGATAGTTTGTGATCACGGATGAAGATCTTCCATGATGTCAGTCAACTTCATAAGCTAGGGGTGACCCCAACACATTCTCTAATTCTTTTAATTTCATCTGTTAATCTGCCTAAGCCCTTGTAGAAGTCACCTATATCCATTCTAATGGGTTGGGTTTGGCTGAAGTTTATACTAACAATATAAATAATCTTATACTAGAATTAGAAGCTAATTTCCCTTTGGAAACTCTCTTTGTAATTTAGACCTTTTCGATACACGTACATACTATAAAGGAATAATTTTTAAGCATAGCATGAGTGATTTAGGTTAGATGTTAAAAGGGGAACTTTCTAATGACAAGGTTTGAGGCTTTCGATTATGGGATTTTTAAAGACTGACTTCATTTCTTTCTCACTATTAAGGGAAGGCTTGCAGGGTTTTTTCCCCCCACTCAGAAGTCAGTATGTTTCTACATGCTTTTTTATGAATCCAATGTGCCAGTAATTATGGGAATAGAAGAGGGAGGTAAAAAGTAGAAGACTTAGTTCCTTATGGGCTGGAAGTTCAGAGTTTAGCTGGGGATACAAGATGTAAACATATGAAGACAATGAGAGAAAAATAGAAGGTAGTATATAATTAACCAAGATTTTATAATATAGATCCTACATGATATGAGAATTCATAGAAAGGAAAAGATCATTGTTGCCTGGGAAATCAAGGAAGGCTTCATGGAGAAGGGGTTAAAAAGACAGAAATGAGGAGGGCACCCACCCTTGGGCACAGGGTAGGTACAAAGGTTGGTTGGGATATGACGTTTATTGAGAACAGCTTGTGTTGGGGAGTTATGGCACATAAGGCAGGATGATGAACTATGTTGGTCCCTAGAGAGATGGCTTTGTTGATAAAGGCATTTGTAATTAGTATTGTACACTTAAAAATTTTTTTATTTATTTAAAATTTTTTATTTTAAAGTCTTTTCCCATGGTTACATGATTCATGTTTTTTTCCTCCCTTTTCCCCTCACCCCTCCTGGAGCCAAGAAGCAATTCCACTGGGTTACACATGTATTATCATTCAAGGATTGTACGTTTTCAAGAAGTGCTGAATTCCTTAAAAATCTCTCTCCTGTTTTGTTGGTGAAAAAGGAGGGTGGATGAAGGGAGAAAGGAGAAGGAAGGTAGCCGGGGTAGCCCCAGCTCTGGTGGAGAAATTAACCCGAGCCCTTTGGAGCAGAACAAAATCAGGTTAGAATATAGGGATATTAAGGTGGGTTTATTTTAGGTTTAGTAAAAGAAAGGTTTGGGAAAGCTAGGAATTAGACCCTCTCTGGGTGAAAAGGCTCTCTGGGGAAAAAGGCGCTCTCCTCCCTTCTCCAAAAAAGGTTCCCCCAAAACCCACACTCTCTTTTCTTTTTATACTTTCTCAGATACCTCCCACAAAGGAAGTGGGACGTGTCTGAGGAAGTTAAGATAGAGAGTTCTGGGAGATGTAGTCTTCCAGGGTTCAGAGCCAATCCAAAATGCACACTCCTGAATAGGTTAAACCCACTTCTTCAATGTTGTTTACAGATTTTGTTTGCTTAACAGTTTTTGTCATTCTTTCTATAGATGTTCAGATTAGTTCAAACCACATTTAGTTATTACAGATTCTGGAAAAATAAAGGCAAATTAATGAATTTTTTCAGTATTGAAACTAGCCAGGATTTCTTGACAAATGAGATCTGAGCAAATGCTGACAGTTGTTTTCTTCTTTCAGGTATTGAAAGCAGATAGTGTTTGTCTTTGCATCAGTGACGGCAGCCTGCTTCCAATACTGGCTCACTGTGTGGGTGTAGAACAGGTAACAAGCCATTTCTGCTTATTTCTGACTAGATTTTTTTTTAATCCTTCCATCTTAGAATCAATACTGTGTATTGGTTCCAAGGCAAGAAGAGCAGTAAGGCCTAGGCAGTGGAGGTCAAGTGACTTACCCAGGGTCACACAGCCAAGAAGTATTTCAGGACAGACTTGAACCCAGGACCTCCTTTCTCTAGGCTGGCTCTCTATCCACTGAGCCACTCAGCTGCCCCGTAGATTGTTTTTTAAGGCTAACTACTTTAAGCATTTTTATTTCCATAGCTTTTGCTCTTGATGCCTTCATCTGAAAAAGAGGGGTGGGAGGAATCTGACCTGCATTCCAGTTCTGTGGGGAGGAAAGGTTGCCTGAATGTGACCAGGTGTTGTTGGAGGCAGGGCTGATGGAGCAGGATCTGTTCTGGCTGGATGTAGCAATGAACCATTTGCACCTCTATTCAGGACAGAGAAACCTGGTGCCCAGGATTGGCCTCTAGAAGATAATGGACTTGACTGACCAAAGCAATGTAGAGAAATATCTCCTAAGGCATAGAAGGTCTACATTTGTGTGGCACAAGAAGTATCCACACCAGTTAAATTATCTTGTAAAAGAGCTTTCAAAGTATGATTATTTGTTTGGCCAGATACTTTATTCATACCTTTTAGTTACAGATGTCAGAAACTAAGGAGCTCTGGCTAGCTCCTGGGGAGAGTCATCTTTAGAACTCAGCTTGAGGCTTTGATACTCTCAAGGCAAATGGCACCATTTGTGTTCCTGGATCTTGAGGGCATTTATTGCAATGGACAAGTTACTTGTCATGTAGATGGTACTTTCTAATTTCTCATTTTATTATGGGCTTATAATTTGCCAATAGTGGTGAATATCCAAACCATTGAATCAGTTGTGACTAATGCCCATGGTTCCCTCTAGGTATTTACAATGGAGAACTCAGCAGTGTCACACAGACTGATGAAAAAAGTGAGTGGATGAATATTTGGGGTATCTGGTAGATTTGGCTAGAATGGTGAGAGGCCCCTGCAAAGGGGGCCTAAAGGTAGGTTAAACAAGGGTTTTAGCCATGAGGCTTCCTCCAGGCTGAGGGGCCTCTCTGGAGGCTAGTACCTCCAGAACATGCCAGGAAAGGGAGTCAATCTTTTTCACTCACTGAGGTAGTCCTAAAGGAAAATCAAAGAGCCATCCTAGGTCCCAAGCTCTGGAGCTCCTTCAAAGTCAAATCAAAGGTGAAAGAGCTGGTCATAGGAAGTTCTTGTCACTTTTAAAGACCATTCCTTTTGTCACTTCCTGTGCCTTCCTTCCACTTTACATGGACCAATTACAGCTAAAGCTTTGCTTAGGACTGCCCAGGGGGGCAGTCAGTCAATTCTGATTCATCACCCACTTTCACACAGGAACCCTCCTAGATACATAGAACATAGAACACTCCTCATGCTTAAGGATAAGTGGGATGTATAGGCTTCTGGTGATTAAATCTAAAAGTGGGCAGGGAAGAGTTAATCCCATTTTCATACAGGTGACCTGTAGATGACCCTATTCTCTGCTTGAGTGTAAAAAGAACATAGGGGGCTAAATTTTAGTTTGTTTTTGGTGGAAAACCCAAGTTTTCCTATTCTTGGCCTTTCCCCCCTCATTTTGCAGGAAGACTACAAGATGTATATAGAACCTTTGCAGTAATCATTCTGTCTTGTTTATCTTAGGAATAATCTCCCCTGAAGGATAAAGTTTATTACACCTTTGTCATGATGAGTTTATGCCTTTGCCCTTATCCTTTGGCTTTGGGGGAATGTAGCAAAATGTGCCAGGAGAGAAAATGGGCAAATTTGAAATTCTACTCAGAAAGATGTATTGTCATAAATTGAATTGCTTAAATACTTGCAAAAGCCTTTTATTTTTGAATCTTGCCATTTCTTTGTCAATCTTGTCCTTGACACATGACACATCAATATGCTTTTTATGCTGAATACACATAAAAGAGAAATTAGTGTTTGGGAAGCAAATGCTACATTGGGCAGACCTATATATTAAAGTTGTTTAGAAAAAAGTAAGCCAATTTATTTTTTCTCTCTTAAAGATATTTAAGGTTAATCACCTAGAAGATAAAATCAGCATAATAGAGAAGCGTCCTGAATTACTCACCTCTGCAGATTTAGGTGATAGAAAGGTGAGTAATAGGTGCTATATGTTTGCATTAGTAATATATACCTACTGAAGACAGTACTTCAAGGCATACCTTTTTTTTTTTACATTTAATTTAATTTAATGTCTTATGATTAGTTTATTTAGATTACCTAATCTAATTGATGACATTTCTTCACAGAGAATAAAGACTTAAATATGGATGGGTTGTTTTGATAAATAAGTTCCACTATTGACCAGTCTTATCACAAACTTCCAAGTGCAATTTCTGTTTACTCACCTTTTCTGATGATAGATCCTACTGTATTTCTTATCCCACTAATACTCTAAAGATTTTTAGATTAATATGTTGACACTTACAAAGATACTAAATTGGTAAGTAATAGAAAACGATTATCACTTTGATTTTTCACCTTCACATTACAGAGATGACTCAGACTTTATTATATACATCAGTCATGTCTATTTCTTAAAAATTTGAAAATTCTTTTCCTTCATACATGTTTAAGATTTATGGCTTACACTTGACTCCAAGTCAGATCAGACTGATTGATGGTTTCATCTTCCCTCTGATTGTTCAGATCTCTGTTCTCCTTGGGGAGCCTTTTTTCACCACAAGTCTTTTGCCATGGCACAATCTGTACTTCTGGTACGCAAGGACAGCTGTGACTAAACACCTCGCTGACAATATCACAATATTGCCACAAGCTGCCTCTTTGCACATGGTGGTTGTTGAGTTCAAGGTAAGCTGGTTGTAACAATTTTATTGCAAACAATTTGGGTTAAGATAGGACATTTGAAAAATGGAGTCTTATTTTTTAAGAGCCATTTTCCTTATTTTGGTCAATTTGTCAATATGATGAAATGTGAAATAGGAATTCAGAGTTGGCTTACTTAGCATTTCTCAAATTATTAGTGATTTAGAGCTTTTATTATATGACTAACGATAACTTTTATTTTTTCTTCTGAAAACTGTCTGTTTGTATCCATTTAAAAAAATTTGGCTCAGTTCCCTCTATATTTGAAAAAAGAGACATTTGATATTATGTTCCACCCTACCCCTGCCCACCTTGGTTAATTTAAAATAATGATTTTGTTTGCACAAAACCTTTTAAATTTTATGTGATCAGAATCATCTATTTTACATCTTGTGATCCTCTTTATCTCTTGTTTGGTTATGTCCTCTTCCCTTATCCATAGATGTAATATGTAATTTTTTTTTCTATGTTCCCTTGATTTGCTTATGATATCACTCTTTATGTCCTAATCATTTTGAGGTTATCTTGGTATATATATGGTGTGAAATGTTGGTCTTTGCCTAATTTTTGCTAGACTACTTTACAGTTTTCCCAGCACTTTTTGTAAAATAGTGAGTTCTCACCCCAGTGACTTGAATCTTTGGGTTTAGCAATAATTAGATTGCTGAAATTATTACTACTATATGTTGTGTGCCCAACATATTTCACTAATCCACTACTCTTACTTTGTATCCAGTACCACATTATCATTATTATTATTATGATGATGATGATAAAAACTCCTACTTCCACCTTAGAATCAATACTGTGCCTACTTCATTTTCCTCATTTGTAAAAAGAGAAGGATGGATTCAATGACTGTAAAACTCCTAGTTCTAAACCTATGATTTTTTTTTTAAACCCTTTCTTCCACCTTAGAATCAATACTGTGTATTGGTTCCAAGGCAGAGGAGTGGTCAGGGCTAGGCCATGGAAATTAAGTGACTTGCTCAGGGTCATACAGCTAGGAAGTGTCTGAGACCAGAATTGAACTCAGGACCTTCCATCTCCAGGCCTAGCTCTATCCATTGACACCCAACTAACCCCAGATTGTTTTGATGATAATTTTGTAGTATCGTTTGAGATCTTGTATTGCTAGTCTCTCTTCCCACTTTTTTCATTGATTCCCTTGATATCCTTGACTTTTTCTCCCTCCAGAGGAATTTGGTTATTATTTTTTCTATGTCCTTTAAATAACTCTTTGGTGTTTTCATTGATGTCACTAAATAAGTAAATTAATTTAGTTAGTATTGCCATTTTTATTTGACATTGAATAGGTCTACTCATGAGTAATAATTCTTTCTCTGTTGTTTGGATCTATCTTATCTGCTATTTTAGTTCACTTTTAAGGAACTGTACACTTAGGAAATTCGGTTGTGGGTCCACTTAGGTGACTTGTTTTCCCTTGTCATCTTCTTTTGGTTCTAAATGGTCTTTATAGCCCTGTTTCTGATGAGCTCAGTCTAAGAGGTGAATGTTTGCTTTGTGGTTTCAGGACCTGTGGCGGATCCGGAGCCCTTGTGGAAACTGTGAAGGGTTTGATGTCCACATTATGGATGATATGATTAAGGTGGGCACAGTCATGCATCCTGAAGTGGTCTTGGAGTAGCCTTGCCTTGATAGCATCAGCAGGGCTATCCTGTCCAGGAGGGCGGCCCTGTGGACACGGCATTTCTTCTTCTCAACTCTGGAGGGTGGGCTGCCTTACTCATCCCCCAGCCCATTTCTTACAACTGGAGGAAGGAGATAAGCGAGGTGCAGCCTCTGCTGGGATGGGTGGCAGGGAATCCTCAGCCAAACAGAAATGACCCTTTTTCAAGTATTTTGAGAAAGCGCCTGCCCCCAGAGTACCTTGGGAGAAACTGTGATGGTAGAGACTTGGGGCAGAATTTTCACTGCATCAGATGTGGTCCCTGACTTCAGCACAGGAGACCAGGGAGTGAGGCCTCAGCCACCTTCCTTTTCCCTCTCCCCATCCCTGAATAAGGAGCAGGGCCTTAGGGCAGCTACGATGCCAGGATGCTGCTGCTATCAAATGTAAGGAAGCCTCTAGGTAGGGACTGATGAGGTCACAAGGAGAACTAATAAGTCTTGGATTCAAGAAGCCCCAAAATTGCACAAAGTTACCCCTCAGAGGAGAGCATGGTGCTTTGTTTACTCAACAGTACTCTGTGTAGGGGAGCTGCTAGGTTTTTGGGTGAAGTCAGCTCTATGCTGTCGTCCGTGATATCTGCCAGGGCCAAGGCCTTCCTTTGGCTCTCTGCTGGGATCCTGCCTGCCTGACCCCTTTCCTATAGTTCTGGTTAGCCGCGAATTACCCTGATGCCTGGGGACATTGCAGAGGGCAGTGAGAAGGGGGAGACTTGGGGCTCATCTCTGGTCCTTACCTCTGTGGGCCCAAGGGCAAGGAAGGATGCTGGGGCTCCCTTTCCTCCTCCACGTGGCAGACAACCTGAGCTGCTCCTTGTTCCTGTTTGCTCCTCAGCACTCTCTGGACTTCAGGGAATCCCAGGAAGCAGAGCCTCACCCCCTGTGGGAATACTCAAGCAGATGCTTGTCGGAGCCCCGGCAGGTCCTGACCTTCGACTTCTGCAGGCCTGTCCCTCAGCAGCCGCTGAGTGCCCAGGGCTCCATCAGCCCTCAGAGGTGAGTGAGCAGCTTCTTGGAGGGATGGTGGCCCAGGAGAGGATGTGGCATCTGCCCCGGCCCCCTCTGGAAGGGCTCTTCTTCAGTCATGAGCTCAGACCCCAGCCCTTCTCAGGGACCTTCTGCCTGCCTTTTGTTTTAGACTCCAGTTCTTCAGTCATAGAAGAATCCCATTCCTAAAGGGTTTTCTTTCTACTTTCTCCTCTTAAACCTGTTCTTTCTAGGAGGAGGCCACTAGTTTGTGTGAATGTCATGGCAGAGGAGCCCCGTTTTTGTCTGACCCATCTTTTCTGTTAGACTCAGAAACTCTTCTCCAACATCTGGCTGTGGAGATGGTTTGTTTTTTGTGTGTGTGGTTACACTGTCAATTTAATTATTTCTTCCACTCTCTAGAGGTACAGCAGAGCACTACTGTTTTGGTTAGCAAGTTGTAATTATGCAGTAGAATTGAGCACTTTCAGTCCCTTGATAAAGAAGAAGTCTGGCTTTTCCTTGATAGGATCCTAGGACCATCCCAGGAATGGCTTGCTGAGCTGTTGTAGATGCCTCAAAATCCAGGTTGCAAAGTGTTATTAGGCAGGTACTGTGGTGCTTCTCTGCAGACAGAGCCCCTGCTGGAGCCAAATGATTAGTTGAGACTTTCTAACAGTTCCAGCTGTAGAATTAAATAGCATTCAGTCTTACTACCTCAGGTGCTGCCATAAATATTGGAGAGCATTTGGAGACTTTCTTCTTATGAGTGGCCTCCTTGGTGTGTAAGCCCAGTAACTGAACCTGCTTCAAATTTTGGAGATTTTAGCCACGTTGTTTGTATAATTACTTTATGCACATCTTAAATCTGTAACAGAGACCCTGAAGAACAGAGCCTTTAGAATGGGAAACCTCGAGTATTTGTATTTGATGTCTACAAACTTGTAGGTGACTTAGGGAATTTTCTTCCCTGACTGTGTGAAGACTTGCCCTTATGGAATAGATGGAGGAGAATAATTTGATCCATTGCATCTTGGACCATTCCCAGTCATCCTGCATTTTGTCTTGCTACTGGCATTTGATGACTCAGGAAGAGGGAGGTGACTTGTGCAACTCAACTCACTTACACTTGCATCCAATTCATGCACAAGTCAAGATATCACCATGTTATACCATTAATACTCTTCAGAAACAAAGGACAAATGAAAACAATTCTATGAAAGGCAGAATATTTTTTGGTACAGGTTTTGTTTACAATATCCATTAAAATACAAATGTGTGTGTGGGAGAGAGTTGCCTTCCAAAATGATCCTACCATTTTACAGCTCCACCAACTCAGTGCCTCTCTGTTAAATGCCCATCTCTCTTCATTTATAGTTAGGTTTGGATTTGTGGTATAGGCCACCTCGTTCTTCACCTTGAGCTTCATTGCTCTTTGGAATGGCTTTTTCTTGTGAATGCAAAATAGTCTTGTTATCAGATATCCTATACTATGTATTTGAAGATTTTTCTTCTGGTTGGTTGCAGAATTTGTTGTTTCCCAGTGGAATTGTTAAATTTAGCTACTGTGTCTTGTGTTTGCAACCTTTTTTTGGGGGGGGGGGAGACAATCTGTGTGTTTTTTTATTAGTACTTTTTTTTTTTCTGTGTTTAGAAGTTCCGGGCAGTTTCTTGTATTATTTTTTGCAATGTTCAAGTTTTTTTTTTTAATATATTGTCTTCTTTTGAGAGATCTAGTACAAGTTGTCTTGACTCATCCTTTAAGATCAATATATTTTGCTTGAATGAAAAGTATGCTTTTAAAAGGGGGGTCTAATTAGAAGGCTATTACAGTAGACTAATTGAGAAGTGATAAACTATGGTCTTAATGACAGGGAGGAGAGAGATGAAGGTTGATGAGAGAGCTGCTGGGGAGGTAGAATTGGCCAGTATTGGCCATCAACTGGCTACGGAGTTGAGGGAACCTAGAAAGTTAAAAATGATTTCCAGGGTATGGACCTGGTATCTGGTGGTGCCTTCAGCAGAAATAAAGATAATAAGGATATTTGAAAAAGGGGAATGAGAATGTGTTTTGTTTTTGAGTCATTGAGTTTGAAATGATGATGAAACACTCAGGAGATATCCATAAGGCAGTTATTGATGTGGAATTAGGTAAAAGGGCCATATTATGTCTAAAGAAATGCAGTTATATTGCAGAATCACAGCATCTCAGTTAGAAGGGACTTTGGAAGTCATCTGGTACAACCTTGTACTTCCTTTCCAATAATAGTAATAACTGGAATTTATACAGCTTTTTAAAGTTTGCAAAAACCCTATTGTGGTGTCCACACTCCTCATTTTCCCTAGGAAAGATCATCAAGTGTTTAGAAAAGCAGATATTTCCTCAGGATAATGAAGTTCACCTTGTCTGTAGTTCTTTTGTTAAGGGTCCTTAGTGCTCTGGGACCACTCCCTGTCCACCATTATCCCCAAGCCATCCTTCTCAAGACAAGTCAGCACATTTTTATTAAGCTCCTACTATGGGTTAGACACTGGGCTAGCTGCTGGGGATACATAGATAGGATAGAGACTGATGCTGCTTTCCAAGGGCTTATAGTCTAATGGAGAGATGGCATTGACCTCTTCCTCTCTCCCTTCCTTCCTCTCTCCCTCCCTTTCCTCCTCCTCCTCCCTTCTTCCTTCCTTCCTCCCTCCTTCCTTCCTTCCTTCCTTCCTTCCTTCCTTCCTTCCTTCCTTCCTTCCTTCCGTGTATTTGTTCCAAGGCAGAAGAGGAGTAGGGGCTAGGCAGTGGGGGTTAAGTGACTTGCCCCCAGGGTCACACAGCTAGGAAGTATCTGAGGTAATGCAATTTGAATCTAGGACTTCTTGTCTCTAGTCCTGGCTCTCAATCCATTGAACCACCCGGGGAACCTCCAATAGTAAGGTGGGACAAAGACTAAGCAAAATGCCTTTTAGGAAAACTGGAGCTAAGGCATTGAGAATTGCCACCAAATGAGTTGGATGAAATGATTCTTCACTACAGTTATCTTTGTAGAGGTTTCTGCATCAGTTGGTACACATCAGTTGGCCATTTTTCAGTTGTGCCTGACCCTTCATGCCTCTGTTCTGGGTTTTCTTGGCAGTTACTGGATGTCATTTCCTTCTCTAACTCATTTGACAGATTAGGGAACCGAGGCAGACAAGGGTCAGTGACTTGCCACAGTTATTAAGTGTTTGAGGCCAGATTTGAACTTGGGAAGATGAGTCTTCCCCACTTCAGGTCCAGCTCTGTGTCCACTTCGCTGCCACGTGTGCTCATTATAACTGGAAATAGCAAAGGGCCCTTGAAGGGCTGCTGGATGCACTTAGAATTCTTCTTTGGGGAAGTTCTCTGGCTGGGAGAAGTTCCACATCTCGGCCTTTTGGGTCATGGGCTTCCTGAGCCCTGAGCGGGCGCAGCTCTTGGAGGGCCCATGGGGGCTGACCCCTGCCCTCCCCGTTCTGGGTGAGCTGGAGACCGAGCTCCCCAAAGACTTTTTCTCAGGCAGATCCAGAAGTGACACATGTTTTGGGGATAGGTAGGTGAGCCGCCATTTTGGTTCGCGTCAGACCTTCTCAGGCAGCCACTCAGGCCCCTCTTCACTGCCTTGTCTTCCAGGCCCGGAAGGAGCCACGGGGTGGTCCTGTGGATGGAGTACCACCTGACCGGCGAGAGCTCGATCAGCACAGGACTCGTTCAGACGCCCAACGCCCAGGTACTGGGGGGTGCCTCAGGGCAATGCTGGCATGGCCTCCCTGCACGCCCCCCGATTCTCCCACCCTACCAGCGAGCTTAGCGGGTCTCTCCTTGGTGAATTTGAGACTGTCCTTGTGTCTGTAGTGCCTGGCATAGCGTAATAGACACTTAGCTTATTCTGATAAGCCTATCAGAAGAGAGATAGGTAAGGAAGCACACCTGTGTTGGTGGGTCGGTTTTTTTTGTTTTTTTTTTTATAAATTATGCCTATAAATTCATCGGTCGCTTTGGCTGTTTCTGTTGCTGTGACTCCCCGCCCCCAGTCTGTGATACACTTGTCGTAAGAGGCCAAAGTGCCGACTTGAGGGTTATTGTTTTTTCTTTTTCTTTTTTTAATGGTCATAGAACCTGAGTAGTAGAGGTGTGGCATAGGACATGCCTTGTGGGTTAATTAATGTAACATTCTGGTTAAATGTAATTTTGGACAGAATACTTTGATGAGCTTGTGACTTTAATGAATAATAATAATAATAATAATAGAATTGTTATAGCACCTTAGGGTTTCCAAAAAGCTTTGCAGATATGATCTTATTTGATCCTCATAACATCCCTGGGAGGGAGGTGCTATTAATATCTGTTTTATAGATGAAGAAATTGAGGCAGACAGAGGTGAAATGACTTATCAAGGGTCACACAGCTAGTGTCTGAGGTAGGATTTGCACTCAGGTCTTCCTGACTGTTTCATCTCATTGAGGTGGCTTCTGCCTCTACTAGTGCAGATGCTGGCCCATGCATGGGCTCTTGTTCTGGTCATCATAGATAATCTGCCCACTGTCCTGAAGGCCTCCTCTGTCCTTCTGAGATCTGATGTTTGGTGGGTACCACTGCCAAGGGGCTTTCCACCTCTTACCTTCCTGCTCCCTGTTCTAGGCACAGGTGTCCTCGGTTTCTCCCTGCCGAAGCCATTTCTGAGTCATTACGCTCTGTAGCCTGCTGGGACCCAGCAGAGACATTTCTGCTGCCCTTTGGAACACCTGCAGTTTGATTATTATTGTTAATAATAATGCTAATAGCTAGCAGTTATTTCGTGCTTTAAGGTTTGCAAAGCCCTTCACAAACAGTAACTCATTTGACCTTCATAAGAACCTTGGGACGTAGGAACTATTATTGTCTCCATTGTACAGTTAAAGAAACTGAGGTAGGCAGTTTAAGTGACTTGCCAAGGGTCACACAGCCAGTAAGTGTCTGAGGTTGGCTTTGAACTTGGGTTTTCCTGATGCAGAGCCCAGCACTCTGCCCACTGTGCCCCTTGCTTCCGGTTCTTCTGAAGCCCCGGTATGTCATGACTGTAGCCATCCAGCGCTGCCGGGAGGATTCTCCCACTTCCCCACTTCAGGGAACCACGACTTGGTTGGCCTTCAGTCTGCGGCTGCCCTGGTGGTACCGACTCTGGCTGAACTGAGCCGGGTTGGTCCTTGGAGCCCAGATGCACATTCCATGGTCAGGACAGCTGGGAGGGCCTGGTCCTCGTTGGTGCTCTTTGTTTCCACAGCCGTGGAAGACCCGAGATCACCCAGACCTCCTTGCGGGGGAGCGTGGGGCTTGGGATCTGAGGGAAACACGGCACAGGGAGGAACCTGAGGCCATGGATGGGCTGCCCGGCTTCTCTCGGGGGGTCTAGCCAGCGCTGTCTGGTGTTCAGAACTGTTCTCGGACCTTTGGTTTATCTGTGGTGACTGAGAGCCGGTGGATACTCATGAGGAAGCGTCCTGTGGCCGGGTTCTCCTGCCTCATCCTTTGTGCCGGCCAGACTCTTGGGCCTAGCACGGGCAGTGGAAGCCCTTCAGGCCCCAGTCCTTGTGCGGGGCTGGGATGTCAGACCCAAAGAGGGAACGGCCCTCCTGCCCGGGGAGCCCACAGGTGCACAAGCAGATACCAAGGATGTGTTAAGTACTGCAGCACAGAGACCGAAGGGCTTGCCTGAGGCCCAGGGGAGATCTGGAAGGTCCGAGCAGAGCTCTGGATGGGCCAGAGACTGAGTGGGGGAGGAGAGAGCACCGCCTGGGCAGTCACTGTGGAAGGGAGAAGCAGGAGCTGAATGCTGAGCTGAGGAACTTGTAGTTTAAGCCACAAAGTCTTCAGGAGCCATTCACGATTTGGGAGCAGCTGTGGGATGAAAGAGGGAAGAGAGGGGATGAGGCACCACAATGGGCTAAAGGCAGTGATGGGATTTATCAGGGATCTGCCGGAAGGGATAATAATTAACCTCTATTAAATGTATTAGGAATTCCGTGGAAAGCCCTTATCTTAAATTTAAAAAAAAATTAGCTTATCAGGGTGAACTCCTTCTCCCCTCTCACCCTCGCTTCCTGGGTTTGGGAAGAGGACCTTGGACGTTGCAAAGCTTTAGGACTTAGGATTCTTTCTTTTTTTTCTCCCACAGGGTGAGTGTTCCTGGAATCCCCACTGTAAACAGGCTGTTTATTTCTTTAATTCGACTTTGGAAGCAAAAACTCAAGATAGTTCCCAGACTGTCACGTATGCCCTTGAGTTTAACCCAAAGGTGGGTGACATTTCCATGGATTTCAGGCTTGTAGGCTAAAAGTATCTGCTGTCTTGGACTTTTTCAGTTATAAAGAAATAAAAGTGTAACGAGAACTGTGATGATGTGATCAATTGGACTTGAATGGGCAGAGCCCCAAACTGCAACTGTCTTTACCGACAGGGGCTCCCTGAGAAATAAGGAGACTCTGCTACAAGATGGAGGGACTAACACCAGGGAGCAAAAGCAGCCAAGAAAGTCACCTCCTCGTGGCCAGATCAGGGTCTTTTTTTTTTAACCCTTACCTTCCTTCTTAAAATCAGTACTCTGTACTGATTCCAAGGCAGAAGAGTGGTAAGGGTAAGGTGGGTGGGGGTCAAGTGACCTGCTCAGGGTCACACAGCTGGGAAGCGTCTGAGGCCAGATTTGAACCCAGGACCTCCCGTCTCTAGGCCTGACTCTCAATCCACTGAGCTACCCAGCTGACTGGTAAGGGTTTAAAAGGTAAGATGGAAGGTAAGGGTTTAAAAAAAAAGACTGAGAGAAGCACAAGAGGGACAGTTTCTAGTAGGAATTCACTAGCTGATGCTAGGCAAACCACTTTCCTCTTTGGGGTCTCTGTAGGGAGGGTGGGGGAGACAGACAGAGACAGACTGAGAGAGAGAAGGGAGAGTGTGTAAAGGAAGGGCTGGGGGGAATTAGACTTAGATGATCTTTTTCTGACATTCTGTGTCCTCTGTGGAAACCTTTTTTGTTCTGAGGACCTTTCTAGTTCTGATATCCTGGATCAGGCATTCAATGAACATTGATTAATTGTCTCCTATGGGCCACACACTGGGGCTACAGAGGCAGCCTCCTGCCCTCACAGAGCTCCCAGTTTAATGAGGAAGGTGGGCATGCCTGTCTACAGCAATATACAAACAGGATATAGCTCAGGCACATTTGAAATAACATGAAGAGGGCGAGCACAGGATAAGGGGAGTTGGTGAAGGTTTCCTATACGAGATGGGATTTAAATTTGCTCTTAAAGGAGGCCAGGAGGCAGATTTGAGGAGAGAGAGCATTGTGGCTCTGGGGGACAGCCAGAGAAAATGCCCAGAGCCAGGAGAATGGAGTGTCCTGTGTGCAGGAAGGAGGGTGTAAGATGTCTGAAGCCAGGAAACAGTGGGGGTGGGAGGGGCACCAACAGCATTCTTCACTTTTCTTTGTGTCATGGACCTTCAACCCTCTCATGAACCTACTGGAGGATTCCCACTCAGAAGAATGTTTTAAAATTCATTATGTAAAGTCTAAAAGATTACAAAGAAAACCAATTATTATGAAACAGTTCTCAAAAAGTATTTAAAAACAAGAACTTTACAGAGCCCATCCAGCTTAAGACTCCCTGGTCTAGATGTTCACCATATTTAGTGAAGTCATCAGTGTAATATCAAAATGTCACTGGAGTAGCATTCCTTATGGTGGCCATTTTAAAGGGATCCATGAACGTGGACTGGAAGAAGTTAAGTATTTATTTTTTCTAACTTATGATGAGAATTTGCATTTCTTTCCATTTACCACGTTATTCTGTGAAGGGATCTAGTCTTTCACCAGGCTCCCAAAGTATTCTATGACCCCTGCTTTTAAAAAGCCTTTCTTAGTAGTTAAAGCTGCGGCAATTAGAGGCTGAAACCATATTGATTGGTAATAAATTGCAACCTGGGCACTGCGCTTGGAGGTGTGATGAGAGTCTGGGTAAAGTTTTAAAAGGAACATGAAAAAGGCTTCTAGTATTTTCTTGTGGGAAGGGAACAGAAGCAGAACTTTCCTTGTTCTTTATAACATTTAATCAATGTGTAATTCAAGAAGGTTGAGTTTCAATTTGAGATGAAACCAAATAGTAGTCGCTTCACCTGTGGAAGCTTTGTGGCGTACCTAAAAGCAAAGGGAGGCTGAAACCCTGGCAGAGACGTATGAGCACAGCTGCCTTTCACTTGTCAGCCTCAGGCAGCCTTATTCCAAAGTCCAGCCCGAGCTTTGCCATCCTCTCTGGCTCTGCAGCTGGAAGGACCTTCCCTACGCCTGAGTCGTCCTCCCACCTTCAAACAGGATTCCACTGAAAGATGTGCTCCAAACCATGCACATGTGCCTGAGGAGCCAGACCTCGTGATTCCTAACCCCAATCCTAGCTAATCCATAGGTTTCTTCCATGGGCAGTTATTCAGCGGGGAGGATGCCTTCCCTGTTTCCTTGTCCTGTAGCCCTGATTGACAGTAGTAGAGATGATAGCAACTTCATGCTTTCGTAGTATCGTCAGTTTGGAGCTAGACGGGTCCTGGGAGGCCAGGGAGTCCAGCCTTATTTTCTAGGTAAGGAAACGGGCTTAGGACCGACTTCCCCAGGATCACACAGTGAGGATAGATCACAAGAAGTCTGATTCAAATCCAGATCTCCCTGATCATCCACATCCCACACCTCATTCATTATACCACATTATCTATCTTTCCTGTCTCGTTTCTTACACGGGCCTTGTAATCCATCTCACAAGAGCTAAACCAGGAGGCATCTATCAGGTGACCCTGTGGCCTGTGCTTGGCCCGAGGTGGCCAGAGCTGGCTCAAGAAAATCCCAGCCTTAAGAAGGAAGGAAGGCCCTTTCCTCCTTTTCCTGGGGTAATAGGAGCATGGCTTTGCTCCAGCTCTGCTTCACTAATAGCTTTCCTGGTGCCTCTTCATTCTTAGTGATTAATATGGCATAAAGTTGCCTGAAGCTCTTGGCTCAGCCTGGGGATTCCATGAGGGGATACACAGAGGTTCCATAGACCATTTTTGGCAAAGGGAGAGAAAGAGAGACCACATTTGCATTGGTTTCCTTCCTGTTTTGAGATAGATTACTTTTATGACTTTCCAGAGGATTGGGCTATTGCTGCTTGTTGTCCATGGTCAGTTGGAGGAGAAAGATCAATTGGTTGTAGAGAGATGACCTGGGAACTTCTTGTTCCAAATGGTGAAGAAGGTGCCTTTGGCAGGTAATCATGGCATGTGGCTGGTTTCCTAGTAACACTGAAAACAGACATTAGTGCTTTAGTCATGGAATTTACACCAGTGGTGTCAAACTCAAATAGAAATGGAGGAGGGGGGCACTAAACTATCCCTAAGGAACCCTATCAGCCTCATATTGACTTAGAAAATCACATAAATAGTGTTTTATTGCATTTTTATAATGTTAAAACATTTCATAATTACATTTTAATCTGGTTCAGGCCACATTAGTGAGTATTGTGGGCTACATGCTTAGACTATTCAAGTCATTGTAGTCTCTCATGTTACCTGAGAGGTTTTGTAGCCAAGGAAGTTATATCACAAAGAAAGGGACTTATCCACACCAAGGGGCAAAAGCAGGGCCCAGATAGGACTTTCAGGGACCTCTCAGTACACTGGATTGGGATGAGGTCCTACAGAACAGACGCATGGAGTGGTCACATCCCTTTTGCATTAGGCGTTGATCATTTTTCTCTAGGAAGGTTGGGTTGGCCCAGCATCTTAGAGTCTTTGTTTTCCTTCATACTTGTGTATAGTTAGAAATATCTTGAATTTCTAAAATCCCTAAAACTACATTACCTAAACTTCCTTTCTGTATTACCTACAATGCTTTTCCTTTTGACTATGTTTATGTAGTCATATTATTGTTTTATAAGTTCCGTAGCTCCTTCCTTTTCCTCTTTTGTTCTTGGGAGTGGGCTGGTTAGTACCTTTTAGCTAGTATTTTTTTGTTAGTTTATTATTAATAAAAATTTATAAAATATTTAGTATTTTGTATATTAATTTTATTCTCCACATTTATAAGGGGAATTCAGTCAATAAGAGATGAAAATGGTGAAAACTCATGTATTCCTCACTGGAGAGTAGAGTTGCACTGGATGGAAAATGAATTGCTGTGGGAATATCATTCAAGGTTGGAGGTGAGGAGAAAGGGTCACCAAAGTTAAGAAGCATCTCCCTGCTCCAAATTCCAGGTTGGAAGATGGTTCTTTTACTTTTTAATTTCTCACTGTCACTTGTATAAGCCAAAATGAAAGTTACAAAACAAGAAAATCAAAACCACCTGAGCTCCAAAAACAGATGTTCAGGGGATGTGGGGAGCCAGTAATTCAGTCAGTGGAGATGGCACTGGAACTCCCTGGCCTTCAGACCACCCACCACATCTGCAGTAGCAGGCAAAGATAATGGATGCCGTGTTAGAGGCCTGCTGGGGAGCATTCTGTTCTTTACTATATCAGCTACTTTTGAAGTAGAGTAAGGCTCACCTGATTTAATGACATTTATTTTATTTGGGATGACTGCCTCCATTCAAGTCCTCTGATAACTCATCAAAAAGCAGAGTGGTCCTTGGGGGACTGGCCATAGCAGTCAACTTGCAGTGACAGAGCCTAATCAAAGTGGAAAGGCCTTGGGCACAGGCCTACTGTGGACTCTGAATCTGTTGCTTGAAGTTGTCTAGTCCATCTAACTATAGAGTGAATTGTTATCATAGAGACTGAGTGCCCAAACTGTATCCCTCAAGCCACATGTGAGCCCTCCACCTTATCCCAGATGGGGGAGGGAGGAAGTGTTCCCATTGGGCTACTGGGCAGAGGGATGGGTGATGGGGGAAATATCCTCAGGCCCATGTGGAGAGGGGGAGGGGAGCAGCTCTGGTATACTCTAGCATGTGTGCCATAGGTTCACCAACATGGCCATAGGATTTGCCACCAGTTTATGGATTTTTTTTCAGTGACAGCCAACTGAAATAGAGGAAAGGCTTTGGGGCAAAATTGTTAGGGGGAGTTCTTATAAAGAAGACATGACACGTTTTGAAGATTTGAAACACTTTGCTAAAAACAGCTCTGTGAAGTTGGTAGAACAAGCAGCATATTACCATTTTAGGGGAATGTCAGGATAAATCACTTATGGTTACATATGATGGCAGAGCTGGGCCTGGACCTCGGGTCTTGCAGTCTCTTTTCACAATCACAAATTACATCTTTGGTAAAAGTATATAATCAAAACTTGTTAGCCACCATCTTCTTTGGTCTTTAAAGCCCTGAAAAGTGCCTTGTTGTACTCCAGAATTGGAGCAAAATGAATTCCCCCAATAAATTGCTTGAATAAATGGGAAACAAACGCTTTGAGTTTTAATGTTTTATTTTCTCCTTCACATCAACTATTCATTCCTTTCAGCACCAATAAAGGAAAAAAAAACCCCTTCAAAATATTTTATTAGATGTAAGACTTGTTTTCTTACAGGGAAGAAACAGATGGATATATATCAGATACAGTTTTACCAAAACGTTAGGTGTGCTTACCGTATAAAACCCCTTCAGGTCCCAGAAGGATAGAATACAGAAAAATTATTGAAATTAAAAAAGTTTTTTTTAAAACAGTATTTTCTAAACCTTAGCAATAATACAATATTTAAAAAGCATCAAGATTAATATTCATACTTAAAACTCAAGATGGTTTTGGACACATGAAAACGCTTCTTTCATAAGCCGTCTGACTGAACTGGGTCCCAATGCATGGCTTATCTTGGGGCTGGTCAGAGGCATGCGCCCCTTCCCCAGCTCTGGAGCAGAAGCAGAAGCAGCCAATCATTTCCGAGCTGGGAGTGAGACCATGAGCTACTCCCAGCTTGGACATCACTTGATTTGACTGAATCTGAGTCACAGGGAATTTTTTTTAAAATGAAAATTGTAAAAATTTCTTTTGTGGACAAGCCCCCTTAGAATAATCTACAGGCTTCATAAAACCAGTATGAACAAGTAGATGCTCTGGGCTGGTCGCCAAGGCTTTCGGGATGGGAAGTTGTGATCTCCGAGCATCCCTTACATCTCTAGCAAAAGGATAAAAGCAGGGTCAGGTGCTCAAGGGCAAAGGGAAGGTGCAAATAACCTGCCTGTTGACGGGTCGCCAGGGGAAAGAGGGAACACATTGCTCCATCCAGCCAAAGGCTGCCAGAGGTTTGCCAGACACTGTCCCCATTTTTACAGAGGACAAAATGGAGGCACAGGGAGATTGAAAGACTTGCCTAAGGCCATATATAGTAAGAAGGGGAGTAAGTGACCCAGCGATCATGTTACTCCAGATGGAACACAGTTGCTTCCATAGGAGTGGATACAGTTCCCAGCAGATGGCCCTGCCTGGCAGAACAATGCTAACCATCCCAGTGGAGCTCCAGCCTTTCAGAGAGGCATCCATTCCTTCCTGGCTTACAAATACTGGCCTTCAATCTTCCCTGACTCCCCTGCTGGATCCAACCAGGGAAAGCTGATGTTCTTTATCATTGGCCCTGGGCTCAGGGCGATTCGGCACGGTTGTGTGTGTGTGTGTGTATGTGATTGCCTGTACATGCACGGATGTTGGTTGTGTTTGTGGGTAGAGCAGCCAGAACAATGAGAACCCCGTGAGTCCTGTTGCATGTGTTCAATCATACAATCATGTGCTCACAAACCAGAATAAGCGAATATAAAAAATTCCCAGAGTCTAAAGGCTTCTACAAGAGATTGGGATTCTCTAGCGCTGTGAAAACCCTTTCTTCCTAAAGGGAGAATGATTCCAAAGAGAGATCAGTCTTGCTTTGAGAATCGTTAAGTGAATGGACAGGTAGGGAGGGCCTGGAGTTTAACCTTCCTCAAAGCAGTAGCCTTGAAAATGCAGAGATGCTGATGCAACCCTGATTTCTGGATGAGATACCCTGGTTAGGACGGCAGAATCTGCATCCATAGAGTTGGCTGGGCTCTCTTCCTAGCCTAGCTAGGGGCCCTTGCTTGCTATGGTTGTGTGCCCTCCCCCAGTGACCCTGGAAGGTGGGATCAGGAAGAGGGAGGGGGACGATTTGCTCAGACACTCTCAGCTATAGTCTGTACCCTCTCATCTTTTGTTTCACAGCTTAAAACTTGTTCCCTTCAGAAGAAGAGCAGCTCTTGATGAAGTGGCCCCAGAGAGTGCAGCTCCCTGGTCAGACTGGTCCCCTTCTCAAGGCCTGACTGGCAGGGGGGAGGCTGGCCTAGGTCCTGGCCTTGGCCCTTGGTCTTCTCCTCCTCACACCTGCTGTTGAACTGTTTGGGGACAAGGAGGTTGTCAGAATGACAAGGAATTTGAGCCTAACCTCGGGTCTAGTCCTATAGCAGAATCTTACACAGAGCTGCCCTCGGATTACCTGACTTGGGAGGGATATTTATTCCCCCAAACAGTAGCAGTGTCTCATGGCTGTGAAGGGCTAAGGCCTCTGGATGGGTCCCACACGGGTCACCTGTCCATAGCCAGTCTCGCCCCCTGGCTGCACGTGGCCGAGAGATGGGCTGGATTGGGATGAGGGAGACGGTCCTTTCTCCCCACCCTCCATCCTGCTTCCCTCAGCCTCTCGTGCAGACGGAGGCAACAGAAGGCACAGGGTCATTGTAATAAGACAAGGAGAATTTGTACCGTGGGGTTCTGGTGCGGTCACCACCCTGTTCTTACTGTGGGCTATGCTGGGGTCTAAGACAGGTGTGAGTAAGAGCTTCAGGGTGTCGTATGGTCGTGTGAACAATCAATTATAACATTCTGTTAAAACTGGAGATCACCAAAAAACCAAGATCAAAATCTAAGAAATAGTATAGCATGAAGTTAAAAAAATTCCATGGGTTAGAGGGAGAGGAAAATGCCTGATTGCTTTTAGTTACAGAGGCTACAAAGAGAATTAAAGCTGAAGGTGCTTAAGACAGAATGTTCCTACACAGAGTTGGCAGAAGGTGTTGTTGGAGGGGGTCTGGCTAGGCTTCAGGCCCCTGGACAGATGGATTTCCAAATCTGGGATCAAACTGTGGACCCCAGTGGTGGGTCATGGTGAGAGAGGAATGAGTTTAATCCTTCCCCTGCAGCAGTGATGTCTGGGACCATAGCAGCCCAGGACCAGCCAAAGAGGGGGCCAGAAGAAAGTCCAATGGAAGGAAAGCAAGTGATGGAGGAGGGGGATGCCATCTGAGAACACATCAAGGTACCATTTCTCTCCATTTGTACGGTCTGTGCAGAGTTCCTGTGGCAGGAGGAATAATGATTAATCTCACCAAATGGAGGAGATTGGCTTGGCCATTTTCTTTCTTGACATCCCCCTCTTCCATTTCCATGTTTGGTTGATTGATTAGGAGTCCCTCCTTGGAAGAGCCCAGTGGGAATGTAGAGGCCCAGCTCTCAAAGGATCCTTCATCATTCCCCTCCACCCTTTGCTATGGCTTGCTGTCCAGGGCCCCTCGGCCATGGGCCAAAAAGAAAAGATAGTTGTGCTGAGCGACTGGGAATGAGATCCCAGGGGTCTGGGTTGGCTATTGGAAGAGGAGATAGAAAGAGACAGGCCAAGGCAGACTTTGTCCCAGAGACACCTATCACTCAGAAGCTGACCATCAACAGCCAGTCATCTGTCAGCCAACTCCCTTGGGGCTCAGCTGGGCCAGTGAGGTAGGGACCAGTAGGCCACTGGACCAGTGGGTAAACTGAGGCACAAAGGGATTTTTTTTTTTTTCTTCTTCCCCAATTCACAAAATTATGCCACACAATGGAGAAGAAACCTGAAATCCTAACCTTGTCATCTGGTCAAAATCACTCAGGTTTGGAGCTAACAAGGTCATGCAATAGAAGCAGAACTGTGGGTTTAGAAAGAGGAAAGAACTACACCACAAACTAGTATTTTTAAAATGCAGATGGCTCCTTCCCAGTTACTTCTATGGTGCTCTTTCCCCTCCCTCCGATAAAACCACAGGTTCTCTCTTTTGAGTTTTCCCTTTCCATCATGCCCCTTTCCCAGAAATGTCCCTTTTCTCATTTTCAACCCTGACAAGCCTCTATCAGGAGCACTGGGAGTCTTTAGCCTAGAGTCAGATGGGGACTGACCCTTGGGGTGAGTCATCTGCTCCCCGCGGACCTTCCCTGCTTGGGAACCTCAAAGTTACGTTTTCTTCTTAAAGCTCGATCCCCCTCAAATGTAGGCCTTTGGAAAGGAACACAGCATTTTCCCTGTCACTGAGACAGAGCATTATTGTTGGTTTGGAAAAGCCCATGGTGCTGGTAAAGAAAAATGGCTGCCCAGCACTCTGGAACGGGCTTCTTGGACTATTTCCTGATTGCATTTCGAATTCTTTTTTTTTTTTTAATCATTTTTATTTTTCTATTTTTACCCTATGGCTATCATAATGGCTGTTTCATCTTGAGTGTGTAGCATGCAGTCAGAGCGCATGCTAGGGCACAGGCATGCTATGACGACATTGGCAGGCTAAAAAGAAAAAAATCCAAAACCAAGCCTTCAGCTTTGTAAGAGCTATACAAAGAAATTATGCAAAAACCCATTAGTAGCACTACCCCACAGATTACAAACTAAGTTGTGCTGTATAAGTCATAGAAAACCATGTTTTGTAAGAATGGCACTGATTAAAAGGAATTCGGGCTCGGCTCTCCCCTCCCCTCCCCACCCGCCTGGCCACTGGCATTCCTTGGTCCACAGTGAACATGTAGAAAATTCAGGCTGGCCCTGCTGCCCGGGGGATGGCAGACAGCGCTCTCAGCCCTCGTGGGTCCCTTTGAGTCCCTCCCCTCCTCCCCGCTTTGCCCCCTTTCCCCGGCTCCAGGGAGCCCTGGGGAGGGGGCCCGGTGAAGCCCGCCCAGGTGCTGGCAGAGGCGACCGGAGGCCAGCTGTTTTCATCTGGCTCACGTGGCGCTGGGAAAAAGTCCTTTGTCTCCAGGTCATCGGCCAGGTCTTCTTAGGCTGGCCAGGCCTGACTGACCGTGCGGCTGGGGCATCTACGCCTCTTCCTCTCCGGTGTTGACCATCAGGCGCATGGCCACAGGCAGGTGGTCAGTCAAACCTGCTAACTGGGTAATAAAACTGAATTCTTCCACCTCCTGCAGGAAAATAATGGTGCAGAGAACAAGAGGGGGAATGAGGATAAAATGCAACAGGAGGGACCGCGGCGAAGGTCAGAAGAGAACACGGGGAAGAGGCAAAGACTAGCGAGGATGAGTTCACGAGGACTGGCACAGCCCGTGGGACACCACGTGGCTGCTGCCGGGCTCCTATTTTAAAAGGTTCTGGTCCCCTATGGCAGGACCCCTCGGCTGAGCTCGTCCTCTTCCCCTCCCCTCCCCACCTTGTCCCCTTCCCAGCCCACGTTTATGTAGCAAAGTACTTTACGGACCGGCTCATTGGGTCCTCACAACCCTGGGAGGAAGGTGCTCTCGTTACACCTTCTTCTTTTTTAAAAACCCCTCACCTTCCAGATCTAGTTCAGCCCTCTTATGGGCAAGAAAATGAAGATCTAGAAACACCGAGTGGCTCTGACTTACCCAGCTAGTTGGTAAATTGCAGAATAAAAATCATTTCCCCTGACAAAACAAAAAACTCAAAACCCCCATCTTCCATCTTGGAATCAATACTTTGTATTGGTCCAAGGCAGAAGCTTGTAAGGGTCAAGCAGTGGGGATTATGTGACTTGCCCAGGGTCACCCAGCTAGGTCATTACACCTTATAAAGATGAGAATTCAGAGCTGGATCTTAGACATCATTTAAAAGTCCTTAACCTGGGCTAAGGAAAATTGTTAAATCTCTCCCCTCTGTCTTTCCCCTGCCCCCTCCTCCCTGTCTATCTTTCTATCTGTCTATCTCTCCTTCTGTCTCTTGCTCTCTGTCTCTGTCTCTCTGTCTCTCTTTCCCTCTCCCTCCCTCTCTCTGTCTCTCTCATTCTCTCCCTGTCTCTCTGATCTGTCTGTCTGTCTCTCTCCATCCCCCCTCCCCAATCTAATTGGTTCCCTTCATAATCCTATATATTTAACCACATCATTCTGAGAAGAGGTCCATAAGTTTCATCAGACTGCCAGCAGGGTCCATGACATAAAGGAGATGAAGAACCTCTGATCTGGCCCAATCAGATCCTTTTACCTATGAGGAAATGAATCTAGAGATGTGACTCGCCCAGGTTCCCAGAGGTCTTTTCTTAGATTTGACATGAAGTCCTCTTGACTCCAAACCCACTGCTCTTTGAATCTGTCTCAGCCTAGATATTTCACCCCAGCTCAAAACTTCCTGCCCTATACAACTGAGCAAGCTGGTGCTTTTTTTTTTTTTTTAAACAACCTTACCATCTGCCTTAGTATGAAGTCTAAGATAAAAGAGAAGCAATGGCTAGGCAATCAGGGTTATGTGACTTGCCCAGGGTCACACAGCTAGGAAGTGTCTGAGGTCACATTGAACCCAGGAACACCTGATTCCTGGCCTGGCACTGTCTAGCTGCTGTGCTATCCATCACGGTGCTATCTAGCCACCCCAAGTGGGTGCTCTTAATGCTTGCCTCTCCAGAGATCACACCAGAGCCTAGGAAATGGGGTGCAGGGCTGCCTGCCAAAGCAGCTTGGACCAACATATTCCCCAGAGAGTTCCTCCTAGTCGCCCCACACACATTTTTTCCTGAAAAACTCACCACTTTCCAGTCCAGGTAGAGCCCCTCCTCAGTATAGAGCATGTAATCAATCCTGCTGCCATTTCCCTTCATCAAGACCTTCTGGTTGGAAGGGTGGTTCTTGCTGGTGGGATAGCTAATATACTCTCTCCTTCCTTCTTCACTTTCCAGGACCCTAGTCCACACAGACAGACACACTGTGAGCAGACAGCCTCGAGATTCACCCTTTCAAGCTTGGGATGCTTTCAAGGGATTACTCTGCCCACCCCTTCCCCAATGCCCTTCTCCCCCCCAACCCCAACATAGATTCATAGAATCCATCTGGTTTTGTCCCTTGAGCTGCCATTGCTTTGTAAAAAGGGGAAATAATCTTGGATAGTGTAAGTTGATAAAACATTCAAAGGCTCATATCTCTCCTGTCGTGCCTCCAGTGAACTTTGCTTTTTGGAAAAGGGGATTTGTGGAAGAGGAATCCTGTGTCTCTAAAAGAAAAGCCTCAGTTTCAATAGCCTCTTTACAAGTGGAGGCCACCTGGAGCCAAGACTCTCACTCTTGTCCCCTTGGTTAATCAGTGGTCCAATCCAGGCCCTTTCAGTGCGTGTTATGGTGAAAGTACTTTAGAAATGTGGGCTTTTATTCTTAATTTTTCTAATGATTCAAAAATGGCCTTTTCCAGAGTCCATTTGAGTACAATTGGAGAGCTGGGAGTAGCAGTCAGTTTATTTAGTCTTCTCTCTTGCTGGTGTAGCCTCAGAAAAATCAGTTTTTTTTTTTAACCCTTACCTTCTGTCTTAGAATCAATATTGTATATTGGTTCGAAGGTAGAAGAATGGTAAGGGCTAAGCAGTGGGGGTTAAGTGACATGCCCAGGGTCACACAGCTGGGACATGTCTGAGACCAGATTAGGATCTAGGACCTAGGCTCTCAATCCACTGAGCCACCCAGCTGTCCCCTGAAAAACCAGTTTTTTAAACATAATATGTGACACCATGATGAGTGTTAGGGCCACCCAGGTTTCTGTTAATGGAAGCTGGTTTCTTGCTCCTTAATAGAGGGATGTTACTGTTGGCATCCTAGTTTCTAAGGAGCAAAGTACCAGAAGTTTTTTCTTTCCAGTAGGTTTGTTTTTACATATATTATTTCACTGAGCATCACAATGGAGGGACAGTGGGGTCCAGGAAAGAGCACTGGGCTTTGGAGTCAGAAGACTTGGGTTCCAATCCCATTGGTGTCACTACTCAGGGTGATCTTGGATAGGTTGAAATCTTTCTTGATTTCACTTTTCTCAATTGTAAAACAAAGAGGTTGAGCTAGTCGATTGCTAAAGTCCTTTCTGGCTGCAAGTCTGTAATTCCAAGACTAGGTAACTATTATTTATTCCTTGTAAAAAGGTGGACAAATTGAAGTATAAATCAGATTTCTTTCAGAGCCACATAGTGAATTGGGGGTTGACCAGGGACTAAATTAACACTAGAGAAGCCCAGTTCTCATGACTTGTCTATGCCTAGAACGATTTCCCTGAAATTAGACTTATTTTTCTCTCAATTTGACTATAAATTTTGCTATATCTGCAAATATGAGTATGGGGTGCAGGATTCGAGACCCAGTTCTGCAAGAAGCAATGTGATTTTGGACAGAAACGGCTTAGGGCAATTAGTTTTCCTATCTGTAAGATGAAGAATGGGTCATAGGTATAGCTATGGGAGGACCTAAGAGGTCATCTAGTCCAACATTTTATATTTTATATTCATTTTATAGATGAGGAACTGAAGCCTAAACTTAGGTCATATAGGTGGTAAGAAGCATAGTTGGTATTTGAGCCCAAGACCTTGTTCTGTTTCCATAGTATTATGCTTAAGCTCCTTTCCAGCATTTTGGTTCTGTGAATAGATACTCTTTTGGGCTCGCCGGATAGAAAGTAGTATGGTGGCACAGGTTCTATTCCATTCCGGATCAAGCAGACCACTTCATGCTACCCCCAAATCACCTGCCACTTCTTGGAAAAAACATGAACCTGAAGCTAGAGATCGAGATCAATGTTCAAGAGGATGAATGAACTAGAAAGTGACTTTCTTTCAGTCTAAACCTTTACAGAAGCACCCAGGATAAAGTAAAAGACAAGAGATGCTACATGGTTTTAAAATGATGCTCTGGATGGGGTCAGTTAAGTTGTAGACAAATTGGAAATAAGAGCATGAAAATGGTCCAACGAGTGAACATGGATTTCTACAAGAAGTAATTTATCAGCATTAAAGATAAATACTCTAATAACATCCAGAACATCATTAAATCTCAGAAATGGAATCCATTATCATCCATTCGCCTTCCCTAATTAATTCCAGCATCAGTGATCTGAGCGTTCCTGATAAGCAATGGAAAGGAGTCATTTTTTAATCATCACTCATAAAAGATAATTTTCTTGGTATAGGATAGTGCTTCGGAGTTAGACTATAATCTAATTAATTGCCTCAAATTAGCTGTAAGGAGAAACAGCCCGGAGTCCGTGTAATTTCAGACTTGGAATTAAAAATTGCTTCAAATGTTGGTCTTGCCAATGTATGTCCTTTGTGAAAATCTCATTTAGATTCGAGAATGCAATCTGCTCGTGATAGAATTCTCTTTGCTTTGAAGGTTATTTGTTTGCGTTAGATCTGCTTGGCCTTGATATCAAATTGGTGGCAACTAGCCATTGATTGCTTTATTGGAAGTCAGTTTGATGCCAACCCACTATGTCATGTGACTTTGGACAGCAACTGCTCAGGACAATTAGTTTTCTTGTCTGTAACATGAAGAAGTGGGCGTGGGTCATAGATACAGAGTTGGAAGGACCTTAGAAATCATCTAGTCCAGTGATTCCCAAAGTGGGTGCCACTGCCCCCTGGTGGGTGCTGCAGCGATCCAGGAGAGCGGTGATGGCCACAGGTGCATTTATCTTTCCTATTAATTGCTATTACAATTAAAAAAATTAATTTCCAGGGGGCTAAGTAATATTTTTTTTCTGGAAAGGGGGCGGTAGGCCAAAAAAGTTTGGGAACCACTGATTCTAGTCCAACCCCTTTGGTTTATTGATGAGGAACTAAGGGAGGTAGGTTTCAGACTTAGTTTGATGGAGCCTCCATCCAGTCAGTGGGGCAAATATTGACCCCTCTAAACTTAGTTTTCTCCTCTGTAAAATGGGGACAATAATTCTGGCACCACCTAACTACTATTGTGTTGCAATGAGGAAAATTTTGCAAATCTTAAAGCACTATGCATAGAGCCCTTGTTTTAATTCTGTTGCTAAATAGGGACCACTGAGTTAGACATCCCAAGAAAGCATATTTGGAGCACTGGCAGCCCCAGGCTCAGTGGAACTGGTGGCAACTCTTAACAGGGTAATCAAGTGGGAGTAGTTGGTGGCTCAGTGCATAGAGAGTCAGACCTTAGAGATAAGAGGTCTTGGGTTCAAGTCTAGCCTCAGACTTAGCTGTGTGACTTTGGGCAAATCATTTAACCCCCATTGCCTAGACCTTGCCACTCTCTTGCCTTAAAACCAATATACAGTACTAATTCTAAGAGAGAAGGTAAGGATTTTTAAAAAAAATAATTTTAAAAAATGGTAACAAAGTTTTGCTAATTTTTTTTTAATGAGAAGCCAAACTCTGTGGCCAGTTCCACTGACCTGTCAGAAGCATCTCACCCAGTAGCCTAGTTTTTTATTAATATGTCAAAGGAAATTGATGTCTGGGCTGCATCTAGCATAGCCCCTGCCAATACAAACAATGGTAATATCTAGGCTTCTCTGCCAAGACTTATGATGGAAGATTTTTCTTTCCATTAGGAGGGATTTGAGCTCTGGACTTGTTTTCTTCAGGGAATACTTCTGTAGCAGTATTCTCTTTCAGCTAATGGTTTTTTCTTTTGCTCCATGCACAACCCATAGCTGGACAGGGAATGAAGCACCTCTAATCACTCGAGTTTCCCTGAGGGTCCTGCATTTGCCTACATTGTGAACTCCAGCCACAAGCGCAAGGCTTTCCTTACTGCTTGGGCCATTACCTCAGCTGTTTGCCCCTCTTTGGAGTACCTGCCATGTAATGTTGGGAACTACACCTATCTTTGTGTGTCCTACTCCCATTAGACTGTAAGCTCCATGAGAGTAGAAACCAGTTTTTAGCTCAACTTTATGAATCTTCTAGCATGGAGCCCCCAGGGCTGCAGAAACAACACGTATGGAATAAATATTTGTTGAAAGTTTTTGACACTGTTGATGACCCCTCTCTTCTTGAATACTTTCTTTTCTGAGTTTTTGTGACTCTACTCTCCTGCCTTTTAAAGATGGTCTTTTCTATTTTTTTTTTCTGAATCTTCATCCATGTTATGGCTATTGATTCTGAGTATCCCCAAGGCTCTATCGCCTGGGCCCTTCTCCCTTCCTTTCTCCCTCCTTCTTTCTCTCTCTCTCCTCTCCTCTCCTCTCCTCTCCTCTCCTCTCCTCTCCTCTCCTCTCCTGTCCTCTCCTGTCCTGTCCTGTCCTGTCCTGTCCT
>NC_058131.1:60792396-60802237 GCF_016433145.1 Gracilinanus agilis | reverse complement strand
GAGAGGAGAGGAGAGGAGAGGAGAGGAGAGGAGAGGAGAGGAGAGGAGAGGAAGCTGTCTTACCAGAAGAGCAGTTGTCAAAGTTGAAATCTCCGCAGACCACATCAAACGCCACTAGCTCCTCGGGATTGGCTGTGCTGGAGGAGGAGGTAGATTTTCGGAAATCAGCTAGCCAATCCTGAAGCTGACTCAGTTGTTCACATCGAATGGTGCTGTCATCTGGTTGAGAGCAACAAGAGCAGCCTGGCCCACAAGCCAGGCAGCTGGGACCTTAACATTAGCGTACAAAGCCCAGCCCCATTGCCCTAACATTTGCCCTCATGGTTTCCATCTCTGGTGAGACCTAGAGCTCTGATATGCCCCCACTTACAGATCCTGAATCTTTTCCTTCAGAGGATATTACTCCAGGAAAGAACTCTTGGTGGTGGTTGTTGTTGTTTTTTTTTTTTTTTAGGACAAGAGTTCCCTAAATGTCCTAAGAATTGTCCTTGGGCTCTGGAGAAGGAGCAGAGAATCTCTGCCTCTGAGGGGAAGTCTGCTTAGTTCCCCAGAAAGAAAAAAGAGTTGGAAACCAGCACTGTGGTCTGTTTAGGACTCATCATTATCCCCTGCCCAAGGACAAGAAGATATACTAGCAGGATAGACTAGAGTTCTCAGTCAGCTAGGAGATATTAATTCTCTTTAGGCTGTGTAGTTCAGGTGGCAACAAACTGATCCAGGTTCTACTGCTAGGACTTTCACCTCCAACTTTCCAGGATTCGGTAGGTAGGTTGAGTGAAAAAAATTTCCTGCAAAGGGTAGGGGTAAATACTGGGTCTCCTCCTCCATGCCCTGGTTCTTCCTACCTTCCTTCACCTCTGTGGGCTGCTTGGTAAATTTTGAATGCCTTCTAACCATCCTCCTCATATTCAACGATCTTTAAGGAATTGAAATCAAGAAGAAATGATTCACTAGATAGAGGTTGGGGATCTCTAAGCCACAATCCCCAAGTTTACTCTTCTCCCCATTAAACATTCTAGAATCTTCAGCTAATTCTCATATCTTGAGATCTTTTACTAACTTGGCTATCTCTCCTTCTCTGGACCTTCCAGTTTATCAAAGACCTTAAAATGAGACACAGCATTTAGGTAGATGTAGTTTGAGCAGGGAGTATACAGTAGGATGATTGCCTCATAACTCTGCCTCTCAATACAGATTAAGAACATCTTAGCATTTTTGGCCATTATTGCATACTTTTGACTCATAAAGATTGGGGCCCACTAAGAACTCCACATTTTTATCAGTTTCAGATGAAGTATCATCTCGTTATGACTCTTATAAATGCTCCACTTATGAAATAGATTTTTTAAAAACTCTAATTGATCAAAATTAAATTTCATGGGCAGCTGGGTAGCTCAGTGGAGTGAGAGTCAGGCCTAGAGACAGGAGGTCCTAGGTTCAAACCCGGCCTCAGCCACTTCCCAGCTGTGTGACCCTGGGCAAGTCACTTGACCCCCATTGCCCACCCTTACCACTCTTCCACCTATGAGACAATACACCAAAGTACAAGGGTTTAAAAAAAAATCTTAAAAAAAAAAAAGAATTAAATTTCATCTTATTTGATCTGGCTTAGTGTTCTGATCTGTTGAAATAATTTTAGATCCTGACACCATCACCCAGGGTGTTAACTATCTTGCCTAGCTCTGTGTCAGCTATATACTTGAGAAGCATTCAATCTATATTTTTATCCAAGATATTGGTAGAAATGCTAAATCAAATAGATCCCTGGGGTACTTCATTAGAGTCTTCCTTCCAAGCAGACATTGCATCATTAATCCTGGCTCCCATCCTTTAGACTTTTCCACAAAAATAAAGAGATGTGTTGTCAAATGCTTTGATAATATTTATGGAAATGATCCATAGGGTTCCCCAAACTCCAAAGCCCTGTCAAAAAAGAGGTTAGCCTGGCACAAACCATTTTTGATGGGACCACATTGAGTCATTGTGATCACTGCTTCTTTTTCTAGATGTTTACTAACTTTCCCTTTAATAACTTGATCTAGAATTTTGTCAGGAACTGAGATCTAGTTTATTGGCCTACAGTTTGCAGACTCTATTCATGTCCTTTTTATTTTTTTTTAAACCCTTAACTTCTGTGTATTGGCTCATAGGTGGAAGAGTGGTAAGGGTGGGCAATGGGGGTCAAGTGACTTGCCCAGAGTCACACAGCTGGGAAGTGTCTGAGGCCGGATTTGAACACAGGACCTCCCGTCTCTAGGCCTGACTCTCAATCCATGGAGTTACCCAGCTGCCCCTCACGTCCTTTTTAAAAAAAATTAGGCCACATGAAAATATGTTAAATGACCAAATAGGTTTATATTGCTCATAGTATTTGGGGCTGGAAGGGACTTTAGAGATCACTTACTCAAAACCTCTTGTTAATTTACATAGAGAAAGAATAAACCTCAGAGAGGGAAAATGAATTGCTTAAGGTCACATAGGCAGTTGGGAATAGAATTTCTTTCCTCATCTGGTACTCATATGCTACTTTTTTATACTGGTACACAACCTACTCTTGTGGATGGATTACTGATGTAGACACAATATATTTTTTAGGTGTATACTGTTAATTCCTATGGAAAAGAAATTTAGAAAAAGGCTATGACTGGATCCTTATTAGTGCAAATAAGTAATCTCATGAAGTGGTTCCACATACTCAAATTCATACCATTCAAAGTTATAATTATATGAAATATGGTCATTGGTTTCAGCCCAATGGAAATATGCAGTGTGAATACAAATAATGTGATCACTTAATGAGATTTGGGGGTTCATTATTCACACTAATAAGACCTAGCCATAATCCCTCTTTATGGATGTTGTTGCATCCTCTGAAGAACCAAGTCTACGGTTAGTTTTGAGAGGGGCTTCTAGGCAGTCTATCCATAATATCCAAAAAAAGAGGCTGGAGTCGATAGGGGGCACTGGCCAGTGAAAAGCCTCACACAAATATTTCCATGCAATTTCTAGAGCATCATCTTAAAGCAAGCCAAAATGCATGATTGTCAAGGGAACCCCAAAGCTGAAACACAGGCAGCCTACGATCAAGTCCAGAAGCAACAATCCTGTGTACATAAACTCTTGAAAAGGCATATGAAGCTTCACCATCAGCACAATTCTGTAGTCACAGGAAGAAGCAGAGAGATAGGCATTTTGCAACAGCTGGAGTGAAAACCAGAAGCTTTCTAAAAAATGAGTAGCTCTAGGGAATGGGTGCTGCCCTCTCCAGAGAGAGAATGAAAGAAATACAAAGGTATTCAAGTGATCTAAAGTACTGTTAGACTCCAGGCTCTCCATTTTCTTAGTCTAAATTCCAAGGTGATGATTTCAGAACCTGGGCAGAGATTGAACCATTTAAGTCTGAATATAAGGAATAAAAGGCTGTGTTGGAGTAGTGATTCAGAATGAAAGACAAGATCTTGAACTAGTCCTCGACAGCAGACTCATCTTTGCCTTCGTTTCATGGCCAAGGTAGCCTTCAATCATGAAGAAAGTGTTCTCAGGAGGAACTTGGTCAAGATGAACTTGATTAAAGGATGAGACCTTGGTTCTGGCATTGAAGATGTGTCCCTAAAGAAAAGGAACCATCCATACTGCTGCATCTTCAACGTTTGGTCTGGCATTGGTGATGCCTTCTTGGTGGGCTGTGAATTCTCCTTACCCTGGGTTGTACCAGGGCCCACTGGCCTCACACCAATTGATATGTGATTGGTTTCAGAGGGCCTGGAATATACCTAGGAGGCATTTAAAAAGGGAAACCAGAGGCGCAGAGATACGAGCGATCTAGATAGAAGAGGACCAACAGGGTCTCAAATTGTGTGCGCTGGAAGGGATCCCTGTCCGTCTGCAAGTTTTCTCTAGGGAATCATGGCTCCGTGAGTGAAGGCCACATTACTCAAGGACAGGAAATAAGGGCACAGAGGAGGAGTTCCTGGACCAAATGTCTTGGAAAGAGAGAGGCAAGGCATTCTTGGAAAAACTGAGTTCCAAAGCCAAGCTTAGGAACTTTCGAGGGACAGAATCACAACATGGAAGCCTAAGTATAGACTTTGGCTTCTTTTAGTTCTGTGTGTGATGTAGATTGTGAAGGTCCAGTGGAAAGCAGTTGATTCTCTAGTAATTCCCTAATTATTTCCCTTTGAGGGTAGGTTCTCAGCCTCCAGATAGTTCTTTAAGTTTGGAGGACTGTAAAAGTCCTCTAAGAGAGATGAGGTTCACTAGAAGAATGGATAGCAGTTCCTAGTGCATTCCCATTTTTGGAGTTTATTCATAGTGCTATGAATATAAAGGACAATATAGCTGCCCGTGGGATGAGGTGTGAGACCTTCACGTTTTGTGTTTTATTGTTGTGGTGGTGGTTAGAGAGAGCCTGTCCCATAGCTGGAGCATTATTAGCCTGAGTGTAAGCATGGGAACTAAGGACTCTTTTGTCTTTTCTGTAGGGGCTCAAACAAGTTTGATATTGCTAGGAAACTGGGTTTGGGTCTGAGCCAGAAAGAATAATTGGTGAGTGCTGCCAAGATTGAACCTAGTCTGCATACATTGAAAGCTCCAGCTCTGGCCCCTAGCTAAACTTCCTCATTTATGAAATGAAACCCAGAATCAATATTTTTGTGAGTATTAACAATTCTCTTTCTCCTTTAAAGCTCCAGCATCAGGTTGGGGAAGAGGATCACCGACAGTTCTAAGGCTGAAAAGAATTTAAAATGGAAGGGGAAGATACCATAGAAGTACTGTGAGCAATTTCTGATTTTGTCCTGCATGTGAGCTTTCCTTTCCTGGGTCTCACGCACCCACAGCAACACCTTAGGTTCTCTTTCTAAGTGTTAAAAGCAGGTCTAAAAATAGACCTCCACTGCCTTGGACTACACGAATATGAGGCTGGTCTGTGAGGTGAATTGTTCCTTTAGAAGAGGACAAAAATCCTGCCTCGAAGAAGGCAGCTGTGATGCCAAGGCCATCTCCCCATGCCTTGTGGGAGGGTTCAGGTACCGCCATCCTAGGATGGGGACAGAAACATTTTGAAAGCCAGACCCCAAACAGGCAAGACCCATGTTTGCAAAATGAGTGATGTTTTAGAAGCTGTCCCAAACCTCCCTACTGACAGTGAATGAATGACTTCATTGCCCAAATCTCCTAGCAGTCATCAGTACTGCAGAGTGAATCATGATGTTGAGAACCGAATTGCCTTGGAAAAAACGATAGCATCTTCACAAGCAACCCCAGTCAGGGCCATCTCCGCCTAACAGTTGGTCCCCGTACTTCCCCGGAGGGACTTTCCTGTAGTTTATTTAACTCACCTACATAGTAAACTGAAAGTTGTCTCTGACAGTGGCTAATTCCCCAAAATAAAGCCCGGCACAGATCTGGCTTTGGATGGAGTACTAGCTGAAGTAGTGGAAATATTTTTAAACAGAACAAACAATATTTTTAAACAGAGCATAAGCTTGCTAACAATTTATGTTGCAATTGGCAGCCAGAAACCAGGCCAAGAATTTGGACCCACTCCAGCTGCTGGTTCTTGGAGCAGGCTCCTTCTGAGCAAGGACTTCTTCACCAAGCTCCAAAGAACAAGGAGATTCCAACCCACTGCCCATCATGGCGGCACTTGTTACGGGGTCCTGATCCTTGTTAGGGTCAAAGGACTTACAACTGAAGGGGTTAGGGAGGTCTTCTAGCCCAACACCCTTCATTTAAAAGGGGGAGGAAACAGATAGGTGAAGGGACTTCCTTTTGGATCGTAAGTAGCAGAGGATGGGTTCAATCTTAGATACTCTGATGATCTTCCACTTAATGGGGATTTCCCTTTTTAGGGTGAAGTTCTGTGAAATTTATAACACACAGTCTTAAAGTAGTTACTTAGGCATAGCTGATTTTTTGGATATCTTCTGGGCACCTTTAAACTATTCTAAAGATTTAATAGTTGGCAAGATTTAAGGAAAGGATACAGGTGTGACAATTTTATGCCTGCCAAGCGGAGGCAACGTGGTACAATGGATGGGACACTAGATTTAGACAGCAGCCCTGGTTCTTTTGGGATGCTGATTCTGTTTTCCACTATATTCAGCATCTTCCCTAGCTTCATACACAGATAGAAAATTAGCTAGCTCTGTGGCCTAAGGTAAGGCATTTAATTCTCAGCAGCTCAGTCTCCTCATCTGTACAATGGGGGTAATAATTCTTGCCCTATTTATTAGGGCTTTTGTGAGAAAAAGTGCTTTATGGCTTTTAAACTGCTAAGTGTCACTCATTCAGCTCTCCATTTTGCATACCAAAAATGATATTACAGAATCTCAAAGCACCCCAGAAATTAGACTTTCCAACTTTGGGCCTAGATTTTCTAATCTGTAAAGTGAGGGGGTTGTATTAGACCAAGTGTCCCTAACGTAGGTCCATAGATATCCTAGGGACCCATGCATACATTTCTGGGGGTCTGTAAACATGGATGGGTAAAAATTACATCTTTATTATTGGTAATCTACACCTGAATTTTGTAATTTCTTTCAATCATGAATACAGAGAATGAAGCAAGATTCTAAGAAGGCATCCTTAGGTTACACCAGGCTGTCAAAGAAGTCTCTGACAAATTGTTAGGAATCTCTGTATGAGGACAGTGGATAGAGCACTAAGCTTGGTGTTGGGAGGTCCTGGGTTCAAATATGACTCCAGATATTTACTAGCTGTGTGACTCTGGGAAAATCACTTGACCCCAACTGCCAAGCCCTTGCTGCTCTTCTGTCTTAGAACTGATATGAAGACAGAAGGTAGGAGTTTAAAAAAATAATCTCTAAGGTATAATCTTTAAGATTTCTTTCAGCTATCACTAAATTAAGTTATATCAATATAATATATAACTGAATTAAATTCTTAAGTTCATCAGTGACAGATGAAGATATGGTTATCCAATTTGTGGATGAGATGAAATTAGTGATACCATGGTATAGTGGATAGAGGGCTGCCATAGTCAGGGACACCTGGGTTCAAATATTGGGTCTGATGCTTTATAGTTTTATGACCCCCAGGCAAATCATTTAACCTTTCCATGTTTCAGACAACTCCCTCAGATTTATCTATTAAGTCATAGATGATTTGTAATCTGTGTTGGAGGAAGGAATGATGATAGTAGGAATTCAACAGGTTAATGAAATCATAGCTGTTTTGTGTATTTGCATATGCAGTGAGGAAGGATTTTGAATAGATTAGGAAACAAAATCTGTATTCTGAATTAACTCTATGGGCTGGAATGTTAGGCTAAAATAAATAGGATGAAATTTAATAGGAATAAATGTAAAGTTTTTTATTTGGGTTCAAAAAATCAACTATACAACCAAAAGAATGAGGGAAAGACTAGAAAGCAGTTTCTATAAAGAAGACCTGGAAGATTTATTAGGCTTAAAGTTTAATGGACAATAGGAGGGTGGCCAGAAGAGCTATCATGATCTCAGATGACTAGAAATAGGGTTATGTCCAGAATGAGAGTGATTATGGCACTCTTGTACTCAGCCTTGGTTAGATTACATCTGGAGAAAGGCTAGACTGGATACGATTCCTGATGCCCCTTCCCTATTAAAGACTTTCTGATTTTATGAAAGAACTGATTAGTGGGAAGAATACAGCCCTGGGAGAAATGATAACTCCTATTCTCTTTAGTGCTCATGAAAAGAAGAGAAATCTTATGAAAGGCAGGAAACAGAGAGCCTGGCTTTATGGCTCTGTTGTTTGCTACATGTATGATGTTTAAGCAAATTACTTAATTTTTGTTAAGACTTCATCTGCAAAATGGCAGGTTTAGACTCCATGACCTCTAAAACCCCATCTAGCTCTAAATCTCTGAACCAAAAAAAGTAGCCTCTAAAATGAAGCCTGCTTGATTCATCTTCCATCTCTTATAAAGTCTGAGATGATGAGACACATGGAATTACCATCCAAGTAAAGTCACTCTCCTCTCCAGTTACCGTGGTGTTTGCTGACACTTCAGAATACCCTTGCAGCAAGGATCAATTCATGGCTTCTTGTAGGGGGAATGAAAATCAAGGAGAAAGTGAAGGATGGAGAATGGAGAAAGAGCTTCGTGTCTAAGATGGATTTCATGGTTCCTGAACTATCTCTGGAAACAAGAATTTTCCGGTGGACCCTTGCAAGCTCTCTCTCTCTGCCCCATAGACTTTGGGCTGGAGAATGTGACCCTGTGACTATATACCACAAGGATGTATCACAGGATCTCAGCAAATTCTCCTTTCTCCAGGGAAAAGCAACATTGGCAGGGTAACCTGGGAATGGAATCGTGACAGCTGTCTCTCCTAGAACAATGGGCAGACGTGTGTGGGAAGTGAAAGCTTCCTTATCTGCCTTGTTCTTTAGGATGGAAAGCTTTGAGGGAGCTACTTGGATAATGTAGGCACTACCATGTTCTTTGCAGTTTGAGACAGTAGGCAACCTTCTGCTCTGCCCATGTTCTGATGAGCTGGGGGCTGGGAGGAGAGAGGGTGGCGTATGGAAACGCCTGATTTCATGACAAGGTGCAATTGTCTTGCTTCCAACAAGGTGGGAAGGTATTTTTCAATGCTATTTTTGTGTGTGCAAGTTCAGGAGTTATTTTGTCCTTGTTCCCTGTACCCCGATGCACGCAGGTGGGGTAGTCTTTTCTCTCTCTCTATGCAAGTAAGTGTGTGTCATTACAAACCTGAGAATTGAGGAATAAGTAATTCCATACCTCCTTCAGCTTGCAAGTGGGTGCAGGAAATATATCCCACGATTCTTTGGTCCTGAGGTGTACTTCCCACTTGTACCTGAGAAGAAAGGAAGGGGAAGTGGACATGGCTAATTAGATGGTAAGGAACAGCGAGTTGCCAGATAATCCCTGGCTCATAGATATTCAGCATAGAATTTGTTAAAATGACAAATCAGCAGAAACCATGAGACATCCCTCTAACTAGATTTGCTTCTGTGTTGGGTAGAAGAATCCATAACATTTAGCACTCTCTGGCCCACAATACCCACAAAATGGGAAACATCTCATTAATACATCCCCAAAGGTTGGGGCAGGCTAAAAATCTGAAAATAGACATCTTAGAGATGGAAGGAGTCTTGGAGATCAACTAATACACTGACTGTGTGATGCATGAATTGCCTCTATATTTCTGACAAGTGGTTATCTAACCTCTCATTGAAAACCTCAAGTGTCAAGGAGCTCACCTCTTCCTGAGAATGTCTGTTCCACTTTTGAGTCACTCTATTAGTTAGAAAGTTTTTCCTTAAATTTGAATCTAAATCTGCCTTTCTTTTATTTTCTATACATTAATTCTAATTCTTTTGGGGCCAAAGTAAGCCCTTTCCCATATGATATGATAGTCCTTCAAATACTGTTATATTCATAACAACAATACAAACTCATTTTGCTTCTGTTGTCATGCCCAAAGTGATCCAGCTCTTTTGAATTACATCGATTATTGCCAATACTCCATAATGGCCTCTTCTATGAATTGCTGCACAAGCTGTGTGATGCAGTAATTTCGGCAAAAATGGTTTTTCAGAGATAGACATCCATACTCCATTTTCTAGACTGGCTCCAAGATGAAATTTCCTTCCACCTCTCTAGTTTCTTCAATGAGCATGGCACAACTTCTACTCTCTTTGCCATTCTGGTTGCTTTTGATATTCTGCAGTTATTGATTTTCTTCCTAAAATGTAATACCTAGAACTGAACACAGTATTCCAAATATGGTATGACCAAAGGAGAGGGCAGACCAGAGGGTGTGGACATCACACTTTTCCTTCTTTCCTCCCTCCCTCCCTCCCTCCC